>NW_022601432.1:3399847-3448649 GCF_009176505.1 Sitodiplosis mosellana | reverse complement strand
ACGACGACGACGACGACGACGACGACGACGACGACGACGACGACGACGACGACGACGACGACGACGACGACGACGACGACACAAAGGCAAACATGAACAAATCAATAAAAATGCAAATATCATTCAAAGCACATGTTGAGCACCCTCTCTCTCTCCATCTCTTTCGCTCTCCTTCACTCGCACCGTGTTGCTATGACTGCGAAGCAAACGGTGTGTGTGTGTGTGTAGACTCAATGGCCAGCAGTCGACGTAATATTTGAATGCAACGCGCAAGATCGCGTTCTGGAATTTTAATGCGAGCATGACCATTAGACTAACTTGACGGAAACATAGTCGTTCGGTGTGCCAAATGTGCGATTGATTTTTGCTAACCAAAGTGGCATTGAATTGGAGATGTCATCAAAATCGTGACTCATCACGAGTTTTGAGCTATGTGAATGTAATTTCAGAATGATTTTGATTTTAAGTGCAGTTTCCATGCAGTTTTCGTTCGAAACAACCGAATTAATTGCTTCGATTTCATGTACAGTCGAATATAATTGATCGTACATATGCAACGTGCAAAAATCAATACAAATCCGAAAATCGTTTTCCACAAAATTTCCACGAAAATATGATCAAAAAGCATAATTTTGTTCTAACATTGAGACAATATTGAATGCCTGTTGAATATATTTCACCAGATCGCTTCCACACGTTTCAACAAATGTATGCATATCCATTTGGAGGCATGCACTATATATCCTGTTGCCAAAATGGAACACCCAACGAAAATAAATCCAGTAAATCGTATCGATTGTCAACTAATTCAATCATTTCATATTTATCGACATAATGTTTCACCTGTTTTCGTTGACGAGTCTCTGATTCTGAATGATCGTTCTGTCACTGAGAATAAAATCAGTGGAAAAAACAACTTCAGCCATTCGATTAGGTGCTGGTTGTTGTGTGTATGTGTTTTGAGTTTTTTGTACGTCAAATCATCAGGCATTTAGTCTCTTTTTTTCCCCATTTCATTCTTTCCAACGTGTCCAATGTTATTGAACACACGTTCAATCGATTGTACCACACACTGTAATATATCACACACGGATGGATAAAGAGCACACATAAACGAAACCGATTAACCTTTAGTCATTGCAATGATTTATTTTATTCAATCATCTTGATTACATGCATTTCAATCTGGTATTGTTATTCTTACTGGATACGCGCTTGCCATTCCTTTTCTCTCTCTCTCTCTCTCTCTCTCTCTCTCTCTCTCTCTTTCGTCCGTCGCCGTTGTCGTTGGAATGAATCCATGTCGATCGCGCACACGCTTTGTATGCATATACTCCGTAAGTATTTCGGTGTGGTTTTGTTGTGTGCTTCGTTTCTCCTGTCTTTGTTTCGTTTTGCATTTTTATTGCATTATTATAATCGTGTGGTAGAAATAACGACGAAACATCGCAATACAGAACAAAGATCGCGAACGAACAGAAAAAAAAATGAAAACACAGAATTGTATTGTGTAAACATATGAAAACGAGCACAAAATCAAAATGATAAATAGAGGATTCTATCTCTCTGTCTCTCTCTCAATCGAAAATATGCACACACAACAACAACCGAAACGAAAATTACAGCAGAATTCAACGGCAAAAACCAGCACACAAGTGCATTTGCATACACAACTAACTATATGTAGACATGGCCTCGAACTGACCGAGCCATTACACATTTTTTTTTTGCGAAGAGCATTTTGCTGTTACATACACATCTTTTGAACGCAAACAAAAGTCTGTTCATTGAATACTAAAATAACAATGAGAAAAATACTGATCGACGCACACACACCACATTGAATTGAATCACGTGTATCGGTTTTTTTTTGCTATGAAATTGATTCTTCGAAAGATTTAACAGCAAAATCCGAATGATCCACATTCTTTGAGGATTTAATGATTTTCTTTATTGATTTTTCTACCGGATTATTCTTTGACGAATTTGATCATTTGAATGCAGTTAGAAATTTTAAATTGGAATTTCCATTGAAGCCTTCGCTTGTCTGGAATTCGACTAAAGAAAACTATTCTGCATTACCAATAATTTTGCGAAGAGCCATTGTTTCAATTGAATTATGCGAATCATCTTAAGAGCGGCCAAAATAAACCATTTTTTGCATATGTTTCTTCTCCTAAATTCATTCAATATTCTTTCTATTTTCAGGTAACGCAAATATTCTACGGATTTGGAATTTGTTTACTCATCAATGTTAAGTCCTCAATTTTTTGGTATGCACTTTTTTCTACTTCTTCTTCAAATAATTGATTTGTAAAGTTTAAGAGAAGAAAAAAAAAACGGTTTGAAATCGCTTCACTTATTGTCGATCACAAACACAACACACTACAAACTGTGAAATTGGTAGTGTGTGGTCTAATTAGATACGAATCAACACATTAAAACTCATAAATAATGACCGATCAAAATGAAGCGATAGAATCGCGCGGTGCGTTTGCACACATTACACAAACACCGATAGGGTCTTTTGGAATATGATGAAGAGAACCCGCTCTGAAGATGAAGAATGTTGAAAAGAGTGTTATGTGTTATGAGCAAAAAGAATAGATCGATGATTGACATGAGAATGACGTCATGTGTTTCCCCCTATTTTACATTACGCGCATATTAGTTCAAGAACAATTTGACAATATTCATTCATTTTCGAAGCACCATTGAGTGTAATGCGAACGCGCGCATGAATGAAGAGAGAGAGAGAGAGAGAGAGAGAGAGAGAGAGGGGAGAGAGAGAGAGAGAAAAAGAGCCCATAAACGCATGTGAATTCTTTTCATATGTCATAATCATTGTGCGCGATCTCTATCCAAAGATGCTTTGAATTGAGACAGACGGTGTGTTGTTATTGCTTATTGTATCGATTTTATTCGGTTGTGGTTGAATTTTACACACAAGAAAAACACTTGTTCGAAGAAAATACTTCGCGTCACTGCATGTGAAGTAAACAACCCACCAAGCAAATCAAAGTTCAACACACGCAATTAAAATTTATTTGTCTCAGCCATTGGGTCGCGCATAGTCGACCGTGCTCGCGCGCACGACAGACACTCTTGTGCGCCAAATGGATCGGTCCGGTCCGTTCGAATAGAACGAGCAGGAAGAATAAGACGAATAGGGAAAAATGATTTTTTGATCGAAATCTGTATCAAATTAAAATCGGTATGTGTATTGTCTATCAATATTCAAGCCTTTGTACCATCGAGCGCGCCCGAGTTTCTCTCTCTCTCTCTCTCTCTCTCTCTCTCTCTCGTTCGTTTTCTATATAGCGGCGTTTCGTTGCCAGGTCAAGAGGAATTTGTGTTAAACAAACGCAACACTGTTTTTTCCCTCCTTCTTCTTCTTCTTCTTCATCGTCTTTTCGAACACAATGAATAGATAATTTGATTATGATTTGTTATTTTTTTCTGCTCAATTTTTGAGTTATTGTGTTGTTTGTTTGGTTGGTTGGGAATGTGTGCATTCAGAGCAGGCGGTATGTTTTCTTTTATTCATCCATCCAACCGACAACTATGAAATCGACCGTAACTGCGGGAAATTTTCAATCAAAAAACGTCAAAAATCAACGCGTCTTCTTTCTCTCTTGTTGAATTCATTTTTATTTGCCGCTATAAATACTTCTTCGCTTTATGCCAGGCTGCCATTGTCAGCTCACTCGAATTCGCCGACTTTTCAGCGGTCGAATTGTTTCGATCGAATCAACCATTTATTATTGCTTGATTCGTCTCTCATTGAGAAATTCTATTTCCATGTTCCATTTGAACAAAACGAAATTATGCGCTCTTGTGTTCGACTCAATCGGATTTGCTGTATTAAAATGAAATAATTTCCAGTGATTAGCTGTTACCATTGTGCGCAAAACACACATAACATGATCAAAAGTCAACGAATTTTTCGTATCAACATATTGATGAGTTCAACATTTTCCTTCTACAAGTTAAGAGACCCTGAGCTTTTGTGAAATTACCGTTTTCGCGGTCTATTCAAAAGCATCATGAAAAAAACGTCTCGAAAATAAGATCATTTTCATCAGCGATACATTTTGGTAGACATTTTTTTTTGTTGCTCGTTTCACAATCAGACGACAATGTTTGAAATGAAAGCAAACACACAGCATACATAAATTCCAATCGATATCGATATATAAAATCAGCATTGAACAAACAAACGTACTTTCCACGTACGTTTTGCACGCATGAATTGCATTGCGAGTTAGAAAATAGTGGTTTGGTTGCGAATTGCCGGTTGGGAAAAAAATGTGTTATTGTTAAAGCGTCGTTTCTATTTCTTTCGCCTTCTCGTTTTACTGTTATTGTTCTAATTATGAGAAAAGGCGAATACGGGTGTCAGCCAGCCAGCCGATACGAAAGGCGGCGAAACCAATTTCCAGATCACACAGTGCATTTGCTGGCATTGGCAGACCGATTCACATATGAGCGTGCGCGCATCGAAAGACATTTATGTGAGCGCGTAGAAAATGATGTTGTGCCGATTAGAGCAGGCACAAAACAAAAGCGAAAAATTTAAATCAAATGAAAAAAAGACGAGGAAAAAAAATGAACGTACTACCGCCAAGCATGTGGCTTCAGAAGTGGAAAAATGGATACAAATAAAAAATTTCAGCAGAAAAGATGCGCGTATTTCTCTACTGAACAGAGATGAGAGGAGGAATGAAACAAGCAGCAACATATTGTAAGGTGATTGGAATCGTGCCACGATTATTTCCTTCTTGATTTTAGTGCCGTGTCTCCGGTTTCAAATATCAGTTATTTGTGATGCATTTTTCCTTCCCTCGCTCTCTCTCGCTCTCTCTCTCTCTCTCCCTCTCACTCACTCTTCTCTATCTGCAACGCATTTTCACGTCGAAAGACTTTAGGGTCGCCACCATGTGTATGTTTTTATTTTATTTTCAATGGAAAAAATTGTGGCAAATCAACAACGCATCTATTTTGTACTCATCCATTTCGAATTGTGTATCATGGCTTTTTTTGTCGTTCAAAATGCATGGAATTTTCTTTGAAATTTCCAACCAAAATCTGTTGCTCTAAAGTTTTCTTCCGTGTAAATAGTTTTGTGAATCAGCCGGCGACGGAGAAAAAAGAGCACTCACTACCAGCAGCTTAAAAATACAATACATATTCTGCCACCGTTCATCGGATATTTGTTTCTCACTCTCGATCGATCGTTTGCGCTCTCTCTCTCGCTCTCTTTCTCTCTTTGTCTCCTTGCATCATAAAAATTTCGAGATGCATTTTTAGTGCTTGTGCTTTTGGTTTATCTCGGCACACATTGCATAGCTTACTGTTCGCTCGGTTGGTGGATTTAGTGGATTGGGGCATCAGCTATATTGCTATTTGTACGTGTATGTGTACACTCTTTTTTTTCGTTGTCGTTATTGTTGTTGTTGATTTTATTAGCTTCATCCAAAAGTCTCACCTATTGCCAGATTCCCAAGTGTGATGATACCGAGTGCGATTAAATTGGCATTTTGTGCAATTGAAACGTATAGCCAATGTGCACATGGCAGAAGTGAGGAACAAAAATGTACACCAACGAAACAGACATTGCTACATGCAACAGCGATTTAAACAATAACTGCAATCGCATACAGCACCGGAAACAGTTTGCACTTAGACGAGCGTGCACAATGCACATGCACTCTGATTTTTTTTCTTCAGTTTTTTTCTTCTGCTTCTCTCATATGCCATATCAAAATGGAACTGCTTCTTTGTTGTTTAGAGGCCTAATGCAAATGTCTCATAGCGGAGAGAAAGGAAGACAAAAAAAAACTAATTGAACAAATCGATAAAGTTCATTCGTTACGATCGCTGTTCGCTCCATTTTCAAAGAAGGAAACCATATCTTGTGTGCGCGTGCGCGCACAACGTGAACTCTTTCAAGGCAAAAAGTTTGCTGTTGAAAAAGATGGACCATTTTTAATTGGACGAAAAAGAAAGTCCATTGCAAAAAATTTTGCTTTGCATAAACTCCGCAAACAACAAGCGACGAAAAAGCCAAATAAGTTGGTATGAGACTGAAAACGGCTGAGAACGCAAAGAACCAATTTTATGGAACAACATCGAAAGATACCAACAAGAAGTCTAATAATTTATGTCAAGATTAAATTTATGATGGAAGTTATACATCTATGATGCGGTCATAGCCAAGAAGCAAACGATCGAGCAATGTGGTGACTGTGTCTGTCGCTTGGTTGCTATTCTTCTTCTTCTTTTTTTTCGTTAAATCCACGACCACAAATCGATTTGGTCATAAAATCTAAAAACTCGTACTTAGCTACTGTTTATGTTTTAAATTTGCGGTATTTTTTCCATAATTTTGCCCTGTTTCATCTTATCCAGAACACAACAACACACACTCACCATTTTTTTTTATTGCACCACCAGATATTATTATTCATTTGTGTGTGTGTGTATGCCTCGGACTGGAGAGCAAATAAGGAAACATTTTTAAAGCACAGAAAAATGATTTATCTCTATGAGGAGGATGGAAATGAACTGAACGATTACACAAAGATGATATTTTGTCGAAAGCGCGATAGCATATAGAAAACCGCATCGGCCATCGTTGCCGCCGCCGACGACGAAGACAGTTTCTCAAACATGATCATTGCCATTGCACCGAGCGAATGAACGAGTACACACACCGTGCAGACCATAATGATTCCACAAACAAATTGAATGCTTTGCACAAAAGGCGGTTAAGTACTTGCAACAAAGAAATTCAATTTAAAAATCGCATTTATCATATTTTTTTTTTTTGGTTGGAAAAACGAACGAACGAAAAATTGCGAACATATTTGGATTACACTTGCGCGTGGTAATTACATTTTTCTGTGTATGATTTAGCTACTCGTCATTAAGATATTGGAAGAGATTTCACTTAAACGTGCAACGACTAATAAATCAGGCGATGCTTCTTGTGATACCCCCATTATGTATTTGGTTCAAAAACTACGCTCAACTTTTCTCTCGTGCTGCAAAGTCACGAACGCCAACGATGACGACAACAACGACCACTGATGAGCACTTGAAACGAAAGAGAAATAAAAAAAAAATGAACACACACATATTCGTCTGTGGCAACAAAAAAAAAGTTTGCAAACGAAAACTGATTATTTGGAAATGTTTTTCATTTTCCCTCTATCATCAATATGTCTATAAACTATTTACATGACGTCAAATCATATCGCATCAACAAAATAACAACAAAAATTACATATGAATTCATAAATTTAAATAAAAATGGTTAGAATCTCAATTGAGATTTGGGTCATGAGAAAAATCAGCTTAATTCGATCGGTTCAGATTTCGATTCGTGTATTGTTTTTTCTTCTCTTCATGTCTTCTTCTTAAAATCGTTTTGATTATTTTTGATCTCCTAGTTAATTGTGTAAAAACAAAACAGCAACAAATGCCACGCAAGTAACAGAGCAAAAGTCGTTCGAGCGAGAGAGAGAGAGAGAGAATGGGGAACGGGGAGATGTAAAAAAAATTTAAACGTATGATCGCTTGAAATAAAGGTCTGCCGCGTTTGACGCTCGCTAACATTCTACGACCTCTTGATCAACATTAATTGTTCGGAATGTTGGGAAATTTGATAGTAATCATTTTCATTCTTATCCATTTCCTTCTCTTGCAAAACATTTGATTCCGAAACCCACGAAAATCCAAGCAGGCCAACACACACCCAGCAAGAGAAACACAACAACAGAAAAAATAATCATAAAATTGGCCGTATCATTTGTCAACTTTGGCCGGGCGATCGATCTTCAATTTTGTCCGGGCCCAATAATGGCCAACACGGCCTTACGGTAACACACGGACATATTTCTCTATATGTATGCCGTGTGGCGGAAAAGCCAATTTTTATGTAGGCTGTGTGTAGACCGCGACCCATTCAAACTGTAACGAAACGCGAAAAATCTTTTCTGTCTGCATTTGGCTGTGCAGAAAGAGAGACGGAGAGAGAGGGAGACGTGGTCTAGAGTGAAGGAGCGAGTGAGGTCAGCAGAGCGAAAAACAACTAACATCTTTCGCACAATAGATCTCCAAGGAATGGGAAAATATTGCAAAGAAATGCCCGGGGACGTCTCTTCGCTAATAGATTCAGAAATAAACAACGAAAATATAGCAACAACAAAAAGAAGATACCACTAGACGTACGATCACAACAAACGAACAGAAATACACACTCACATACACAAATTAAGCGAAGAACCGAATTGAAATAACCGATGATGCGCTCTCTCACTCTCTTTTTTCGAACGTTGAATACGTTGTACACATACAATTTATTATTTTCACATTGATCATCGTGCACCAGTTTCTTTCATATTCGCTAAATGCCCATCTAATATAAATTAAACTCTGTCACGCTATCACAATTTTCTGTTATACTGCGCTATGCTGTGCTATGCGGTGGTTTTTTTCTTTTCTCGTCCGTTCGTTTGCTCTCCTTCACCGCCGCGCCAATTTTCATGAAGATGTCTACAACATGCTGTGGTATGACGAGATAGAAATGACCAAGTGCCTGTAATATCGGTCATACTGCTGCTTTTTTTTTCGTTCACTTCGAATGACTCAAAACAATTTCGATGAAGTTCGTTTTTTTTTCTATCGCTGGCTGCCGTTGTCATATTACAAGTCTTCAAAATAGCGTTGTTTTTTCTTTCTCTATTTCATGTACCGTGTTGGGGTTAGTGTGGAGCAAACACGCTTTAACCTACCATATGTTGGTTCCGAAAAATTGATCTTTATTACATTAATTTTCGAAAAGAGGCGAATAATGAAAAAAAAAACGAATATTATAATAACAGCAAACGGCAATAGCCAGGGAAAAAAAAACATGGAAATAGAGCTCATGTTGTTTGCGCTGACTCCCATCTATTGTTTTTATATTTTGCGTGTGTTGCTGTAAGATTAAGATCGATGCACGATCGGGATTTGAGATACAACGCGAAACCGGGATATAATTTAAAGCGCAAATACACCACGAAATGCAAGAAGATCCGACTCAATTTCAGTTTAAATCACTTTTGTGAAGCAACAGCTAAATAATAAGTAATGAGATTTCGAGAATGGTTGCGATCATTTTTGAAAAATGTAACGAATCCACGTGAATCGAACTTGAAAAATTGAAGCGATTCGAGCGAGCGAACGAACGCGTTCAATCGACCTTTGATTCAAGTTTTTTTTATTAAACGTAAACCATTTTTATTTAGTGCAAAGACGTTAAAAATGGGAAAAAAGGTCGAAAAGTGAATTCATTGCAACGATTGAATAATCGGTTAGATGCATATGAATGCCATTGAATCGTCGTCGTGGATCGCCTTTTTCTGACACAACTAAATCGGTTCATCGTGTTGCATTGAATGTCAATGTCTCAAGACGCATCAAAGCATTTCTCTCCTCTAGGGACGACACTTTTTGAATTAATCAATCATAATTTTTCATAGAATTTGTTCCATTCATTCGAGCAAAGAGAGACCTTTTCCGCCAGATTAGCTATACAAATATGTATGACTTTGTTTGAAGTGAATAAGAAAGAAGAAAGAATGAAAAATATACAACAAACAATAAATCAGCTGGATGAAACAGCACTTTTTTCTATCCTTCTCTCGCTGTGTCTCTGAAAACGTTTAACACAACATGTTTCTCTTCAGTTTTTTGTTTCCTCCTTCGTCTTCCCGAATTTCGATCGTTCGTAGCTTTCAAATAACCGTGTAAACGTTTCACATCAAAATAATCAAAAATCATCAGCTGTCGCATCATTTGATTAGACTATAACTTTTATGGCGATTAACAGTTAAGCGAATTTTTATTTTATTGTCGCCGTCGACGTCGATGCCGTTTATGACGCAAAACCATTTCACGCCGCACGGATATCGATAGCATAAATAGTAATTCGGATGGTCATACACTCAAGCAACAATTTTAGCTCATAGTTTTTGCTTGAGTTGAATCATATGTATATATATATGAGTCCAAAATAAAGTGACTCATCCTAAAAAAATATAATTTTTATTTTCGTTGCTAAATTTAGTAATTTTAAAATAATTCCATTACGTCCTATTCTGAGTGACACAATCTATAATTATATATCGAAGCCTCAATTTGGCTCAGTTTCAATTTTCCGTTTCAATGTCTATCAGAAAAAATGATTGATTTATTTTCATTGCTTTCATGTTTTATTCATCGAGACCAATTCACACCCAAAAAAAAGAGAGAAAAAAAAAACAAATGAAAGAAAGGCGATATTTTGAGTGGAAACAAAAAACAACAACAGCAACAACAACAACGACAAGGCAACAATCAAAGATTTAAGCAATTGATAAATGATTGTCATCTGCTGAAAAAATTTCCTAGTTTCGAGAGCATTTGCGCGCGTTCATCATGACATTTTGAAAACAGCCGAAACGTATTTTGTGAGAATGAGATGGAAGACACTCTTTTTCCGGTTACCAATGTGTCATTAGAGATGCGACAAACAAATGAAAGCCAATTTATGTCGCCCGATTATGAAATAATGAAGTAACAATTGAAATGGATCATACATACACACACACACAAAATTCGAAATGCCGAAAAAATGGGCACATGAATGGTGACATTCAGTGCCGGCCCAAAACACTATGGGTTTTTCTGCATTAAATAATTAAACCGAATCGTTTTTTTTCTCTCCGTCTTGTAAGTAAGAAGGAATCTTGCACAAATCTTTTGCAAGTCATCGTAATGACACATGTGAAGACACACAAACATACCGAATACTCTGCGGGTTACTCCTGAGCACATCGACGTTTTGACTTTTTTTCTGCGTCGGTCGTGTTTGACTTCAAATTTGTAAGCCGGGTACAACTCGGAAACCGACACAAATTCAAAACGTGTCCTGCTGTTTTCGAGTTAAACTAAGAGAGGCTTTTTTCCACCAATAGAGGCTAGCCTGGATCTGTTACATCTTTTAAAAGAAAAATGTCCTTTGAAAATGCACTTCGCCAGCATACAGAAAACGTTTTGATTTAAATAATCCTATTTTCCGTTGGTGACTCGCTTTGAAACCATACACAATTTCGCAAATCATCCTTTCGCCGAAACTACATTCCATTGTAGTTACACAGACCAAAGTTTGGTCACCAAACACACCCTGACTGCAATAGCTATTTCGAAAAGATTTAACAAAAATTTGTTTCCAGTGAAACAAATTTGATTTTGACAAATAATTCAAGTGAAGTGATTTCAATGACAATGTTGCGATTGAAGACACAAAAAACTTTGCTCAAATTCATGTTACCTTGCCATTCACTGAGCCAATGAAGGAAATTTCGGTAGATAAAAACGTCATGAGATCATGTCTTATTGATGTTTAAGTATTGTTAACAATGTTTCAAATGCCATCATTTACTTGCTTTCCGTTTGGATTGCGATGAGCTGCATGTCCGTGCAATGATGATGTTTCATTTGCAAACGATATCGAATAAACTTTGCTTCGTGTTTGGTACGATAGAAATGGCTACTTCATTCGTTAGCGGTAACAACGAATTCTAATCCACTGTCACATTTGTCACCCGTAGCCAGTAATTCAAGCTCGATTGTGCACTAATTCAGTGAATTTTCACGGTATGAATATGAGATGGACTCGAGTTGACTCAGAGACGGTTCTCACCGTTTACTCCATTGGCATTTGCCATTTGGTGCATGTGTATGTTTGTGTTGTAGAAAAACGCGTGCAAGCAAACGTGAAGCAGCTAACTACCTAAACTACAAAGTGCGCATTATGCTTAGAGCGCATGGGGCACACGAAGCTGTGTGCTTCGTTTTACCGTATAATTATAATAAATAACATGCAATCAAAATTAGACGATGAAGATAATCTTGTGGCTGGCAGTGAGCGCAATCGCGCAGAAGCCCAACCAGCTCCACATTCATCCATCGTGGCGAGTAGTAAAATGTGGAGAAAAAAAACATGCAAGAAAATTAATTTAGAAATATGAGTCAAATTGTATGACACGCAAATTATAAAGTCATATAAAATGGTAAATTAGTGGGTATATCTAGGTGTTTTACAATGTGTGCGTGCAATTGCATTTGCTACTTTCAACTCTTTCACTCTGAATCGCACACAAACACACACACACACACACACCGCTGTTATATATCCTTTGCCAGTGTTACAACGATCAGCAACCAATTTACTTGAATTAATTTACCGTATTCGATTCGAACGGATGCCGGTTCTATCATGGTGTTCATTTCTCACCTCGTTTTCGCTGGTTGCCTTTCGTGCCATTTTATCATTTATATTACCATTTATGCTCTCTATTCGCTCGCTTGGCTCAACATTCAAATTATTCAATTAAGGCGTTTCATTAGGAAACCATAAACGTTAGCACGAGATGTTGGTATATTGTTTATTCATGCTCTTTTTCTCTTTCTCGTTAATGTACGGCACAGATAACAACATGAATCAAACGTGTAAGGTATGCGGTGAACCAGCTGCAGGTTTCCATTTTGGCGCATTCACTTGTGAAGGATGCAAGGTAAGTAATTTTGCGATTTTTTTTTTTTTTTTTTAATACAAAAACCAAAACACATTGCTAAAATTACATTCAAACAAAGTTATTTCACTTTTTTCGAACCAAATCTATTTTTATAAATGAATTTTTGCATTGAATGCTTCCGCTCAATTGGGAAAAACATGCGAAACTTTTGGTTTTCTCAATGAAATCGAAGATGAAGCAAAATGTCGAAAAATGAACGAGAATTATTTCAACAAAAACGAGACATGCTTAGAAAAAATATTCAGTTTTACTTCATTTTTTTTTTAAACAAAACCAACAAAGCACAGTCATTCGTTCGTTCATTCATTCGTTCGTTTGTTCATTCATTCTTCAAGTAAAGCTAAATATTCTAAATGCAAATGATATGTCATCAATCCGGCCAAACATTGCGAAACTTTCTTTCGGCATGGCCATTGTTGTGGCTTGCCCATTTGATTTCGGCGCTCCACGTTTTTTTTTTGGGGCTCATTCCAATTGCATACCAGTTGAAACCGAAAGTCTTGCTTCGATTCACGAAAAAAAAGAAGCAAAACCGAAATTTCGTTCATACCGTCGGTTCGAAACGAATAGAAAAGAGTCTAGTATTGCATACTGCATCATCCGATTTCCGTACCACTGATCTCATTACTTAATTGACCTCGTAGCAGCAAATGGACGTCTCTTGCAAAATGATGTTGCCGTTGTTGTTGTTTTTAATGTTCGATATTGTTGCTAAATTCTCATTGGCAACGGTGCTTCGTGTCTATATTATATCCGATTCCGTAAATTATGTGTATCTTGTTATTTATATCGTTTAAGTCATACCATTTTTTTTTTGTTCGTTCTCTCAATTCTGATTGTTCGTGTGACTCTTTTTTTTTTCTCCACTGATTTTGCTGATATGATTGATGCTGATTAACCACTTCGGAGAATCATGCAAATCGATCACAAATGAATTTCATGACACTTCACGCTACACTGTGAAGGGAAAACAAAAAAGTATGTGCAATTAAATCCGTGATTGAAAACTGCCACGATATATAATGTATAAACTGAATCGCTCGCATAAATAATAGAAAATTGAATGAGATGGACGCGCGCGCGTCCACAATTGTTCGAATATTCCACGACGAATCGTCGACAACGTTCAACATTAGTATAATAGTTGATTTATAGCGGTGGAAGCGCGCTGTTCGTAATATCAAGTTATAATTAAAATTCACTCAAGGTTAAATTGGTTTGCGATTTATGTCGATATGCAAGCCAAATTGTGATCGATGCTATCATTTTTAGTTGTTTCTTCTTCTTCTTCTTCTTCTTTTTCTTGTCACATACATACATCAACAATGAAGAAATTCATGAGAAAAAAAACAGCAACAACAAAAAATTAGCATTTTTAACTACGGAGAGACATCTTTATCTATCACCTGATCATGTTTCATTTGGCAGACGATACATTTGTTTATTGCGCACCGTTCTCATCGGCACATTGCCGATTTCAAATGTATACCGAATGAAATCGAAGGCACGAAAACAGTAGTAAACACGTTAATATCGATGGTTTCGATCGCGGTGGGCTCAATCGCTTGCCGTAATCAGACTGAAAAGATGCAATTATCGGGTAGTAAATTGTACAAAGGCCATATTTCTTGTTTTCGTTCTTTTGCTGCTGTTGCCTTTTGTTTCCCAATCGACTGTGGCAAACAGCTCGGTTGTGTACGCAACTACTGGCTTGGGAAAAACGCCGACCAAATTCGAAGTAAAACAGAGAGTTGTTTGTTTGTTCGTACGTACGTATGCAAAGCAAATTTTAGGTGGACAGCGAAAAAAAACAACAACAGAAAATTAATTGTAGCACGCTACACCGAACATACGACTTTGTCTGGCCGATTGTCGTTTGTCTTAACGTCATTTCTATTGTTAGTCGTAATAATATCAGGTGCAAATACAGCGAGCGAAATTTCAGCAGCACGAGATCTGTGCGGAATCTATGCGAAGAACTTTACGTCCAATCGCCACCACCTTCATCCAATTGTAGTGATAAATCTATATAATCCAATGTAATTTGACTTGCATGTTCGAATTCACCAGAAACAATAACACAAAAATACAGTGATTTTTCCTTTCTCTCTATCTCTGTATTACAAATAAATGAACGACTGATAAAACGTAGATATGGTAGAATTGTAAGGCACGTCTTTTGTTGTATTTTTTTATTCTCTTTTTCTGTAAGAGACGAATATAGACAAAAGGAACACTTTTTTTTTATTACGCTTGTTACACCGATCTTTGATCTGCGATAAACACGCAAATTAAATGAATATCTCGTTCATCTCGCGTTGTGTAAGTGTATTGGTTCAATGCTGTTGCAATATAGGAATTTCGCATTATTTGACCAAACATTGACGATTAACAATCAAATGAGTGAGAGAGAGAGAGACGCGAAGAAAAATACCGATCGAGCGGGCGCACACGCGCAATAAAATCGAAATAGTGCACATTTCAAATCGAGGGACACTTGATCATGTAAATTGTTTTCAACATGCAAATCGAAAATGATGAAAATTAGTTGTTTTGATTGTACATTCGTTAAGATTATTTGCTGGGACGAATTCCCGATGTCGGCCACATACCAGTATGCTTGACAGAAAGAGTAGAGCACCTTTTGAAGTGTTTTTTTTTTATCTATTTCGCTTCGTTTTTTTTTTGTTTGTTAAGTGGCATACAAATCTTCGATTGACGTAAGAGCTACCGAGCACGATTCTCCAATCAAAAAAAGAGTCGAGAGAATCATTTTCAATTCGTTCGTAAATTCGATCTACATTGTATCTGTCATTGAATGCTTGGAAAATAATTGAAACGATGTGCGCTTATTATTATCTGTACATGCGAGCGCATACCCTCGGTGTGCATTCAATTGCAAGACATTGCATGAAAACTGGAATAATAAAAAGCGCTGTTTCTATTTTCGTGTGTAATTCGTCGTCGTCGTTGTTGTCAACGTTGTCGTATTTCCTTTGAAAATGAGCTAAGGTAATTGAATCAATGTGAAATCAACATCATTACATTCGAACTCTTTGTTGGTCAAACAATTTACAAAGAGCTATTAGGCGCTATGTGCGTTGTATTTTTGTCTCTTTTGTAATACAATTCAAAGCACAGCCGAGAAAAGAAGAAGAAGAAGGCAAAAAATCGCTGTTGAATATTATCATCTAAGAGGTGTCCCACATCGCAAACATATCGTCAATTCCGAAACAAAGCAGCCGCAGAAGAAGAAGAGGTTGCTGATAACGATTAAATGGCAATGTGATTTGTTGCGCTGTTTCGGCTTTTAAGCTCAAGGTCAAGTTCACTTGAGCAAATCCAAAATCCATGTCGTTTATGTTATCGTGTATTATTTATCTATTTCAGTGTTTATTGTAAAGAAGAAGAAGGAGAGAAAGAAAAACCTAGCAATTTTTTTTTTCTTCGTTAGCATCGATAACGCAATATGGATATGCATGGATTCATACACAATAACACACAAATAGCCGTCAAATTTATGTGTTTGCTGTTTAAACGGAGACGAACGAGTGCGCGGGCCTGAGAATATAGAAAATGATCAAAAACTCAGTGCACAGCGTGCTGTGAGTGTAGCAAGCAAGCGAAATGAAAAAAAAGAAATATATTGGATCGCGCACACTCTCGCACACATCCACATTGTGCAGCAGCGAACAGCGAACAGCGAAGGAGAATAAGAAGAAGAAGAAAAAAGATCAACGCAAAAATAGCGCAACGAAATCGTTTTTTTCTGCTAGCAAATATTAAGTAAAGCAATTTATAAGTATAAATGTAACACAAGTACACGATTTAATGCTTTGTTGGCACGTTATTTAACAATCACAAAAATTTCGAAGGTTTTTTTTTCATTTGCCCCGTCGTATTCATCCATTGAGTGTGTATGTGTGTGTGTGTGTGTGTTGTGCTTTTTTTCCTCTCCTGTTAATACTATTGTCTGTCAGACGCATTGCATTAACAGTATGCAATGAGCACACAAAAATGAAGCAGTAGCAAAACAACATTGAAGCCAACGCAACACATAAACATAGACAGACAGGGGGAGAGAGACGGAAAACAACAACAGAAATTGGATTGTATATCGGCAAACCCATTCATTTCTGCGTTAGCACTTGTGTGCTGTTATCACATCGACATCTACCGATATATTTAGCACATTGAATGCAAAAGTATTTTTGAAACACTGAAAAATGATTTTAATCATGACTCACCGCGTATTTTGCGGTGTTGTTTGAATTTGATCGCATCATCATTTTTGCTGAAATAAAAATAAAACACGAGCACTGCTTCATTTTTATTTGATCTGACATTTTAAGTGAATGAGTCTTGATGCCCACTTACTGAACTAATAGATAACCCATCAAGTGCATTTCATTCATACTAGGGGATTCACGCCAAATTTTATTCAGCAAAATCTATTTGTATTATTTAAATCATGTAAAATTCACGCTAGATTTCAAATATTTTGTATTATTTCCCGAATGCGTTGTTATTGTTCATATTCACCTTGAACAATATGTTCTGGAAGTGGGTTTTGGTGGATCCTCAGGATCGTTCAAAACTGCTCCCGGTTCTGGAAGTGGGTTTTGCTGGATCTTCAGGATGGATCAGACTGGGTTTGACAATGCCCTGGTCCATCCTGAGGATCCACTTCCAGAACCAGGAGCGGTTTTGAACAATCCTGAGGATCCACCAAAACCCACTTCCAGAATTTTTGAAGCGATAATGACGGCAACAGATTAGACATGGTTCTGCTGACAGTCGGTTTATTGAACAAAATCGAGCGAAATTGAAATTATGCATACATATCTGTTTAATATGTTGAAACATAAACAAATTCATATTATTTATCCATATTTTAAATATGGAAATTGGCGTGAGTCCCCTAGCATTCATAGGAAGTGTTAGCGCAGACATTTAAACACGAATGGACACAAAAAAAAAATCACTTAAATTCAATATTGTTTCAATTTAATGGTTCATGTTCAGCAAATAACATCAAACCGCATGTGCATTTTGCACCGAAAAAGCGCAGACAAACAAAAGAAACGAGAAAAAAAAATAAGACTTTAAACAAAAGATAATTAATTCTGCAGAAACACTTTAAGCTCGAGCGCGACCACTTGGCCAAAACAACAGCAGCCAGACAAAGGAGTGCAAAAGCGACGAACATTCGATTCGTTCGCTCTAGTGCGATTGATGAGCATGCTTTATCTAATTGTGTGAGTGAATTAAATAATGATGTTCGGAACAACGTCGAAATGCGACCGTAGCAATACGGTGTGTTTTTGGTGCGGATGGTATTCGCTGTGTATTCACTTTAGCTTCGCGTTTGATGTTCAACATTTGTGTTGCATGCTATTAGTGTCCATTGCGATCAACTCTGACGGCTAAACAATGTCTCTGTTTAATTTTCCGTATGTTTGAGAATGTTGAGCTCACACAATGAATGGGTTTGAGCTGTTGTCGTCGTCGTCGTCGTCGTCATTGTCGTTTTCAGCAGCATTCGTGGTAATCTTCCAATCCCAAATGGCATTTATATGTATCATGTCGTCCAATGTAAAGATGTTCACTGCGCCAATTGTTTTATTAGATTCGAAAAGTGAGGAAACGGTGGCGAAATGTGTCTAAATGGTTGAAAAACAATAACAATTGTAAAACATACACACACACACACACCGACTCGATCGACCGACCAAAAAAAAAACAGAAGAAGAAACGAAAAACAAACTTGTGTTAGTTCTTTGCATTGCAAAGCAACAGAAGCGCACCCATTGCGGCACCGTGTACGTGCCTGTTTTGCTACACATTTTGTTTCGCTGCTTTAATGATCATGAATTAAGTGGATTGCATGTTGAACTCGAACTTTCTATGATTCGGGGGTCCGGTGTGTGTGTGTGTGTGTGTGTGTGTGTGTGTGCACGCGGCGCGCACAAGAGATACACAACACCCGACTTCCCGAATGGAATTAGCATGTGAATCGAGAGCGATTTAATCAACACAATTCGAAGACGTGCCCACCGGCTCAAACGAACCGTTTTGGTCATGTGAATATTTTCAATACGGGCGAAACGACGATTGTTGAATTACTCCATACGATCTATATACACACATCGAAATTGACACTGAATGGACTGATGTTTTCGAGATTCGTCATCGGAAGTGGCCAATTTAAATTGTATTCGATGTGAATGATTTAATTGCTTTTACCAAATGGATTGCCGTTTCTTTGAAATACCATCTTTTTCTTCTTCTTCTTTCATTTCGTTCGGTCGGCTTTTCCAAACAGAAACTCTGTCACACATCAAAGAGAATTTCGTTTGAATAATAAGTTAAGTGAGCTCAAGACTATATGTCTATCAAGATACACATGGCTCTGATTCACATAGTTAACAGGTTCAATCTTAACACATTATCGATTCTGTTGCGATTCTCTAAATATTCTTCCTCTGATTTTTTTGCGTTTTTTCTATTCAGTTCGTCAATTTCTTTTACTGATTTTTTCTCTTTTTTTTTCTTCCATTGCAGTCGTTTTTCGGGCGATCGTACAACAATTTATCATCGATATCGGAATGCAAAAACAATGGTGAATGCACAATAAACAAGAAAAATCGTACGGCATGCAAAGCCTGTCGGCTGCGAAAATGCTTGATGGTTGGTATGTCAAAGAGTGGTTCACGCTATGGCCGTCGATCGAATTGGTTTAAAATCCATTGCCTATTGCAAGAGCAACAGCAACAACAGCAGGCTGCCGCTGCAGCTGCAGCTGCCGGTAATCGTAAAACACCACCATCATCATCGTCGTCAATCAATATGCTCGGACATTCAAATTATCCGCAGAGTCTGTATTCGCGGCCAACGACAAAAGAAGAACTAATGCTACTTGGCTTTGAAGATTACAATAATCACAATAGCAAACGGCCGTCTGCATCACCTTCCGTTAGTTCACCTGATAGTCATAATTCCGATAGTTCGGTTGAAGTGGGCGATCGTCGTCAATCATTGCTTCGACAATCACAAGCGCAACACCAGCAAAACCGTGGCCAGTTACCACCTCCACCGTTCAATAAAGAATTATTCTTACCATTGTCATTCCCGGGCCTGATGCCACCACCCGGTTTTTTGCCACCGTCCCATTTAATGTTTCCGGGCTATCATCCAGCATTGTATGCACAACATCAAGGCCTACTGAAACCAGCTGTTGATTCCGTTGCACTGCTCAGCTCAGCCCAAAGTATGGCCAACAACAATAGCCGATTTGTGCCGAATAATAATTGCGGTAAGTGACGATTGTTCGAGCATTTTTTTTAAAACTTGAATGCAAATAATAGAAGAAAAAATAGTAAAAAAAAAAAAAGAAAAATTTCCAACAATTAAAAGAAAAAAATCAAGAACTTCACATTGAATGCCAACTTTTTCACCAAAATCCTTCCATTTCTCTTTGTCTATGCCACATCACAGGTAGTAAATCTGCCGAGGAATTGACAAAACGGTACTTGGATGCGGTTTTAAAATCGCAATGCTCTCCAAACGATAATAATTCGACGAAAAGTGAAGATGAAGACATGGAAAATGAGGATATCGTTGTGTCGATGACACCACCAACATCACCACCGCCGCCACCAGCCTCATTGCGCAGTACGAGCAGTGTGAGTCGTCTATCAAATTCAACGGCAGCAACAACATCCACTTTGCGTGAGAAAAATATTACGCTACCCACAGCCGCATCATCATCATCATCATCATCGCCACCATCGAATCGGGCCGGTTCGCAGGATGCTCCAATTGATTTGAGTATGAAATCGTCGAGCAGTGGTGGAACGAGTGCAAAGGCCATTTCACCGCACATGGATCATCGTGACTTTGGATCGGATGAAGACGGTGCAGCTTCGTCCGAAGAAGAGCTTAGTATTGATAATAGACCGTCATCAGACCATAGCCGGCCTGACAGTCGAAATGAACATGAAAAAACGATTCGGGAACATGCAAATGGCATTCGCATTAAAGGTACTACACCACTTGATCTAACCACAAAAATTTAAATCAATAATTAATTTGTTTACTGGTGAAATGACAACAAGAAAAAAATAGAAAATCGATGGAGCATAAATTGTAAATAAAAGTTAGCTCGCTTAGTTGTTACATTGAAATGAATGAAAAGAGAGGAAAAAAAATACACCAATGGCTGATAAAAATAAATAAATCGAATTTAATCAGAAGTCAGTTAAAGCCTACTCTGTATAAGAAATGATAGAATGGTAAAATGATTGCATCTGAGGCATTGAAAGATTCACGATCTGAAATTTATGGTAAATATGAAAAGAATATATTGTTTTGCCAGTAGAAGAGAACAAAAATATCATTGTTCGCAGCAGCCAGTAGAAGAAAACGAAAATTTCATAACGAGATTCGTTTCAAGCTTGAATCTGATCGGGATCAGTAATTTGTACAACACGATTTTTTTTTTCTCGATATATTTTTTTAATATATTTGATTCAATGCGCGGCAGCGGTCGATTCATTTGTTGAAATGATATAGTGTAAAAATTCACATCGCGATCGATCGCGTCTTTACGATTTTATTAATTAACAAATCCTCTTTTTTTATGTGACCATTGTAGCTTACTTCACATTTCTTCGTTTTTTTTCTCTCTCTCTCTCTCCCCTTTTAATTCTTCAACATTTTTTTTTGATAGCTCCTAATTTTTAAGTATTGTTTTATGTGCTGTTTCTTTTTTCTCTTTCTGTTCGTGGGCATTACTATTTAAATAGCAAAACACAAAGTAATAAATTTAAAACGATGAATATATAGAATACGAAAACACTTGCTATAAACTTAGGGCGTAGAATAACATGAGTTTTGATGTGTGAAAATGTACACATGAAAATCATTTTACAGTTTTATGTGTGTGTGTGTGTGTGTGTGTGTGTGTGTGTGTGTCTGTCCAACCTTTTTTTTAATATATTTTCTGTCTTACTAGTATACGTAGATATAAATGTCTATAAATAAACGGTTTCTTCTTTTGGTCTACGTTTGCATTACAATATAATCAAATGCGTTCGTTATCTGTTCAAGTTCAACAAAAACCACTTTGGTTTATGTTTTCGTTAATTCGTTTTATTCCCCATCTTTACCGCTCTCCTCACCACTCCCCGAAAGACAGTGTGCTTTGTTTAGGAAAAAGAGAATAGGAAATGTGAGTATAAATCGCATCAAAGTTATTCACAATTAGTTCGTGAACTGTTGACCAATTTTTGCAATGACAGACATACATTTGAATTTCAATTTATTTCCTCCTTTTTTTCGCAACAAATTTCGTTTTATTTACTTAAATTGAATACATTTCCATAAAAACAGAACTCAATGCGCTCGCGGCCAGTCTATTTTCTATACTGGACATTTTGCTAGTTTTATGACACCATTTCAAACAACGCAGTTTTTATTTTTCTTCTTCTTCTTCATAATTTTATATAATGAACACGCAGTAATTCTATATTGTATTGTTTATTATGGTAATATTTAAGGTGAGATATTAGAATGGCATCGAATCGGTTTGCCAAATACGAATTTCTTCACATGAGAGAAGAAGAAGAAGAAAATCACACACGCACATATCGTGAATGATATACAATATTCTAAATAAATGTTTATTGAGAGTGTGTGTACGCGCGAAATGGATATTCCCAATATCTTTATAGACTTTAAATTGGTGCTTTTTATTTATTTAATTGAATATGATTTCGTTAAAATGGAATATTTTTGTATGTACGTATGTTTTATTATTATTATTATATATTTTTCCGTCTGTCTATCTCTCTCACTCTCTCACTCTCTTTCTATCTCGTTTTGTATCATTTATCCCGAATTAAACAACAAATGCAGTAGATTGTAAACAACAATTCGTTTTTAATTAGGTCGATGGAATTTATTAGCAAAAGTAACAAATAGAAGGATAAAAAAAAGCCTTATGTAACTTAATATGTTTAGATTTTTTGCATTTCGTTTCTCTGTTGAATCCGAGTTGAGTCCAAATGAAATGCCGAAAATTACAGCATCTCTCTCTCTCGTTTCCTTTCGAGCAGAGAGCTAACATTTAAGATCTCTTTTGATAGTATACGTTACGATCCAATATTTTGTTTTATATAGTTTGGATAGTAAATCTCTCGGCTGCAAATCATTGTGGATATCACTCGCAACAGCAACAACAACAGTAAACAAAAATCCTTTCATTCTGTGTCTATGCGAATTGTAAAATTAGGTCAATAAAATGAGAAAATGTAGTAAATTTATGACAATTTAATTAGACAATAAATAAAGAAAAAAATAAAAGAATTCAAAATGCTTGACTTTTCTTCCGAAAAAGAATGCAAAAGAGACAAAAATGGTTGATGTTGAACTGTATTACAACATTTTGAACAGGTTCATGCTTATTGTTGAATTCAAGGTGAGATTTCTTTGCTTTCCTAACGTTGACAATGACAAACGAAAGTCGTTTCCAAAATGCATCATTCTTGAAACAGTTTCTTTTTCCTTTCGTCCGATCGATAGATGTGATTATCGGTTTTCTGGTGTTTGAATTGCATTTTAATGCTCAAACGAGATGGTAAGAGTTTGACATTAATTCACCGATCTTATCGATAAATTGGAATAATGTCGTTGAATTTAACCTGTTTACTCACGTGAGAAGCAGCTTATATCCAATCAATTTGTCGAGAGAACATGAAGGCATGGACAATGGACACATAGATTCGGTTCAAGCACCGTATTGCTTGAGAGAAAAAAAAACGCGTTTGCAATAGTTTTTGGATCATATTGGTTGCGCGGCCGTTACTCATGCCCAGGAATCAGAGTGGAAATTAACCTACTATCATTCGATCTTTATCACATGCCATATTTTTTTCAGGTTTATCTACTGTCCGCACACCATCAGCTAAATTGTCATTTATTTCGTATAAAAATGCCATCGTCACGGCGTAACACGTTTGACGAACGCAGACAATTTAATTTGAATATGTAAATAATAGAAAAAAAATTAAATTAGTACCAATGAGATATGAGTTTTTCTCTCTCTCTCTCCGGAGGATTTTTATCGGTATGTTATTTGTTGGACGACTTAAGTTTTTTTTTTCTTGAGCCAATAACTAACAGAACTAAACTGTTTATTTTTTTTTGTCGCTTCTGCTTCATCTTTTTCTAGTCTGTATGTGTCTTTTTTCGGACTTTATTCGCTTGCCAATCAACAAATATGATTCAAAAATACGAAATTTATGAAACCTCGAGCAAAATACGCATTTATTTAAATATGCACATATGAAATGTTGATTAGACTTGAGACGATGAGAAAATTGAACAAAAACACAACCCACGGTTGTTGTCACCACGGCAAAAAAAAATTGTTGTTATTTTTTTTTTTGGCACGCCACACAACCATGCTATTGCTGGTTTTTCGCGCACTCTCTAGCGCACAGTAACACAAACCGAACAGGTGGTAAATCTTTTCGCTAATCACCGTGGCCGTTTTTCAAACATTTCCTCCATTTAATCGACCTTATTAAACCGATCTAGAAAAAATGAACACACACACACACACACACACACCATTATCAAGATCGCATCTAATTATTTTTAATTATGTGCACTACGAGACTGAAAAACCAAAACATCGCTCGAAATGGTGTAATATCGTCAATTAATATGCAGCGATGGCATTCCGCATCGCGGTATAAATCCACCAGAGGCAATGGGTTCGTATTGAAATGCGCGCGCAAATGGAATGCGGCACGCGTGTTTTTATGGTAATTCAAAGTGTGAGAAAAAAAACTGACCAATGTTTCTCTTCGCTCTCTCTCTCTCTCTCTCTCTCTCTCTCTCTCTCTCTCTCTTTCTCACTCTCCCATCTTCTTTACTCTTTCAATATTACGGTACATGTGGTTGTCCAGGGCACGGTTTGATTTTCAAAAATCAAATTTATGAATCTCATGTAAAATTCATAACAAAAATACACTTGATAAGTCCAAAACCACTTTTGGTCTTACGTCTTGGTTGTTCTTTTTTCCCATCGTTTTTGTGGATGCCCGACAAATTCTATATTTTGTGTAACAGGGTTTCGAATAAATGTACAGAAAAACAAGACGAAGAAGAAGAAGAAGAAATCAATTCCATTAAAATAGGCGCGCTTAGCGATAACTAGATCATTAAGTATACTATATACAGAAACGTTTTCGCTCTCTGCGCTTACTTCTTTCTCCGTTGATTGCAAATGAGACAAATATTTTTAAAACGAAAAAGCCACCATATAACTAAGCAAGACCAACAACATTCACTTATCAACTGTGTCGTGAGCCAAGCGCAAGGCACCAAAAGCAGTATCATCTCATTGCAGAAGAAAAGGAAAAAAAAACAGTATGCAATTGAAGTAAAAGCCACATCTAAAACGAGTAAACTTTACGACTTTCATTACATGAAATGACGTTCAAATATGTCCAATTACAGAAATGAAATTAAGTAGTATGATTGTTGTGGTTGGTGCTTTTTTTTCACTCACAACGGTGCATTGCGCGCACGTCAAACCATAATTACGACGACGAAGAATAAAAGACGCATCGAACGCCCACAAAAATGATCTAAAAAAACTGTAAGCACCCAACTGAATCAATTAAATTGAACCAGTTTTAATTTAGATAAACGAGAATTCCAGTGAATTTAAATGATGTCAATATCCTTTGTTTTCGGAGGCAGCTGTTCGGAGCCACCAAATTTCTACGGAATTTTGGATTTACTTTGGCAAATTTGAGTTTAAAAGCTAATTAATGTGAGAATAAATGTGTCGCAAAGATGAGAGAAAAGCACGCATAGGCAGCAAAACTAATGGATTTGAAGAATGCATGACTTCTTCTTTCCTGGCTGTTTAACATTTTCTTTTTTCTAGAAAGAGATAACGAAAATAGCAAACGCACCATTTCTCACGTAGCCAGATAAGCCTTAAACGAGCACAGCACAGCGCAGAAGAAAACAAATAAGAGGATCGGTGAATTATTGGCTGTTCTTTTCGGTTTGGTTGCATGTGAATAGAATTCATCGATGCGCTCGAAAAAAAAAAAAACTGGTCAGACAATTCAGGAATTTCACATTTGATAAAAACACACGAACGCGTGAGCAAGCACAAGAGCAATTGTACACTGAAAATCAACTTTGCTATGGTTTTCTCGCCAACTTAAAATTTATAGTGTGTGTACAGCGGGAGGAAAAAAAAATACACAAGCCGTTGAGCGAGCGAAGAAAAGTTGTGCGTTCATAAATACAACGTCCTCATTTGGTGTGTGTATGTTGCTTCGTCCAATCGTCAATATTCTACGCGAAATCGTAAATCAATGCAAAATAAATTGCAATTATGATTTATCTAGTGGATGAAAATGTTTTATGAAACCATGGAAAGTAAACGAAATGTGTGGAAATAATTTTTGGTCAATATGGTATATGTTTCGCGGCAGGCGCGTACGCATACCGATATTTGCAGTCCAGCAAAAGTTGAACCCAATGGTTTTGGAGGGAAAATTTATCTAAAGAAACTCAAACAAGTGCTTTGAAGCTTCAGTTCAGTCGAATGTCTAATTTTGAAATGAAAATAAGTATTTTGATTTCCACATAATAACGTTGTGATTTTCATTTAAATGAATCACTTTTTTGGTTCCGTTGTCGTCATCGCTGTTGTTCTTGTGTTGGGCCAACAATTTTTGCTATGATGTTAAAGTGGATATTTACTAAGTCCACATGACGTCTGCTCACATGAACCAGTAAAATGGCATCTTATGACTGAATGGTTCGGTCAAGCCCCAAAATATCACCATCGGAAAGAGAGAAAGAGAGAGAAAACATTCAAAAATCATAACTTTGAGATGTATTTAATAAGTTGTCAATTTGTCAGACGAGCAAAAGAAGAAAAAATCATCTTTCATATTCACAAACGCGTCGAAACTGTTCGTAATCATCAATGTGTACTACTGCCTATGGCTAAACAGAAATCTATGGCTAACATGCGAATATTACGGCGGAAAACACAGTTTATTATGAAACAATCGCCTCAGACGTGTTCAAATAGTGTTCAAGTGAAAAGTTTCACGAAATTGACATACGGCTCCATCGGTCGATTTGGTACTGAAATTATTTGTCGAAAAAAAAAATTATTGTTTCTCACACTTTCGAAATTATGGTATAGGTAAGTAATTCATAACACATTCACGAATTAAAACCGGCAAAAGAAACAAAATGCGTTGCTCACTCTCTTAAAACAATTCGATGGCATCATTGAATCCAAATCGGCCATTCGAAATCTTTATCGATCTTCTAGGAATTGGTTTTTTTCATGCATTAATCTACTGTGAACTACCGAAACTGTTCGATCTAGCCACACACAAGGTGAAATGCAAATGATGATGGAATGTCGAGAGTGCGAAACGAGTCGCATACATCGATTATCGATCAATATTTTCACATTCTCACACATTTCGATTCACAATGTTGCCCGCTTACCATTGAACAAAACACACACACACACACACAAATCACTCAAATGAATTTATGGCAATAAAACTGATTTACCAGCTGCGAAATTTTAACAAGTCTTTTGCCCATTCCGTTATAATTTCATGGTTTGGTGTGTCTAGCGGACGCGCGCGTACATTATGAAACGGAGCATTGTATATGTGAGCACACAATCTAGTTTAATAGCGAAAATGAATCCGAAAATCCAATTGAAGAAATTCATTTAAGAGCGCGATAAATGGATTCCGTGTATTTTAATGCTTTTTGTGTGCGCGAGTTTCCATTGAAATCGGATAATAACTATTGTGAGAGATGCCAAGAGCGAATTGAAAATCATACACACACAGAGAGAGAGAGAGAAAGAAGAATGAGCACCGCGACCAGTCCGCGAAATCAATGTAATGTTTTATTTAGAGAATGACAATTCCACACATTCATGCTTGATGAGGAAAGTGGACGAAACAAACACTCGCACACAAACAATCAGCAACAACAACGAAAGATGAGTTGAAAGCTCTCATTAACGCAAAGTGCACAGCAACAACAGCAACAGCAACAAAAAGGTACCATCACATGATATAGGTCTAACGAAATTATATTATATACGAAAGCGTTTACAAGAGGAAATTACGATTGGATGAATGTCGTTGGCCGTTGACGACGATAATTTCGATGCTGTTTTCTTCTTCTTCTTCTTCTTCTTCTTCTTCGGAGTCGTTACTTAAAGAGATGGAGAGAAGAAAAAAAAAATGGGTCATTGGGCCACAAAATCAATTTTCGTTTCAATACTTGAACAAACAACTGACAATTTCCATGGGATAAACTATATAGCTGTGAGTGCTTGGAAAAGTGTTTGTTGCTCTAGCAAATTGACGATTTTCGTAAACCAACTCATACACATATCGACCATTTCTCGCATTGCGAGAGCTTTTTAGTTGAAAATTGAGCCAGTGCAAGATAGATAATAATTTAAAAATTAAAATACGTTTCGTTAAAAACACCTCACCTCAGATAATCGAAATACGATTACATAAAAAGACAATCACAAATCAAAAAGCAATATTGTTTCGTATGGCTTGTTTTTGCTGTTGCCGTTTTTGCACCACAGTCGAAGTGAGAAAGAAGAAGAAGACGACGGCAAGAAACAAAATATACAGAAGACAACACACAGTTTCAAGTGATCGAACAAGTACA
Source organism: Sitodiplosis mosellana (assembly GCF_009176505.1). NCBI lineage: Eukaryota > Metazoa > Arthropoda > Insecta > Diptera > Cecidomyiidae > Sitodiplosis > Sitodiplosis mosellana. Next base: position 3,420,252 of record NW_022601432.1, on the reverse strand, counting down.
TTAGTCATGAGTGTGTTAAAGGCGATTGTAGTTGATTGCTGCAGCAACAAGTCGAAATCGGAATTAATCGACCTATGAACCGAACCGAATGTGACCGTAATCTCGGCACGCTCGTTAAACTATGCGCAGCTGAACTCTGTGTGATGCGCGTGCGCTTGCTCGTTCGCAACAGTACACACTCGGTGCGAATCACATATATTTCTCTCATCTCCGTGTCTCAGCCTCTTTGTATTGTGTGATCTTCGATTGCGTATTGCATCGAACTGTTTGACTGGCGCGTACGTTCACTTCATACAACAAATTCCGTGACACTTGTGCCTTAAATTCTTCTGTGCATTTGGTCTCTGTGTCTTCCTATCTCTTTCGTCCTCTCACTCTGTCTCATACACACACACTCTCTCTCTCCCTTTTTTGCCGCACAACAAACGTTGCACAATGCAATACACGCGAAATAGCTGTTGCATCCTTTTGCATATGTGCATGCGATTGCCACATATTTATCAAGTAGAAGGATTTTATTTTTATTCATCTGTGAGCAAGATTACACCGTAATTTTCATGTTACGTAGACCAGAGAAAAAAAAGAGCAACAATAAATTCTGTATGGGAAATAACTTGTTTTAAATGAGCCCATAATTCATACGTCTTGTAGATTCTTTGGGTGCCGAGAGAATTCTGCGTTTTGTCTCTCCATCTCAATCGCTTTCTCTCGCTCCGTGCAGATAATCTAGTGATGCCATGCGCAATTGGACAATGATGTACACATTGTGCGAGAGTGCGCACCGCACACACCATTCAGCCACAGTCAAAATGCAAACCAACGACTATCGACCATATCCAATTCACAGTTGTGAGCACATTTAAATTTGTGATTATTGTGTGTTATAGTTAACAAGTACTAAATATAATTCGCTGAAGCCGCCGTTCAATGGATACAGATGGAGGGAGAGAGGGACAGAGGGAGTGGAAAAAACGGCACTACGAAGAATTTTGCATACGGAATCGACTTGTTCACTCCTCGCATCACAGATATCGTTGATTCTTTCAGAGGTTTTGTTGGCATCGGTTCGGGTTATTTTTTTTTTCGTTCGTCTTCAGCGCTTCAGCTTCATTCAAACGTTATAAACACTTTGTTTATGTTTGCATACCGATTGCCATCGATCGATCTACATGCCGGGCCACATTCAGTAATACCATGTGTGTGTGTGTGTGAGGCAAAAGGCACTCCGTAAAATATAATATATTTATAAATATTTCTCTGTCATTATGGCCATCGCAATCCAATAGAACAATTCGATAGATTTATATATGCACTTTTTTCCGGTTTTTCATCTCTTTTATGTCATTCAATTCGAAAAATGGCATTGCACGAATGAAACAAGATTCAACGCGAACAAAAAAACACACAGCACACACACACACATAACACGAAAGAACAAAACAACAACAACAACACACACACAAAATTGCATCAAAGAAGCTAGAAAAGAGAAAAAAAAAATGATTCACGCAGCGTGTGAAAAACATTACCCAATTCAAATCGAAATTTTTTAACACATAAGTCATTTTACAAATATTTGTGCAGATTTATATATTGTGCTCGCTTGTTTTCTCCATTATTTTCCACTCAATTTTCTGTTGTTGTTGTAATATTTGCAATGCGCTCGGCGTCATTCCACATTTCGATGTTTCTGTCCAAGATGGTCAGTTCTTGCACTCACAATTGCTTCACAATGATCGTTCTATGTGCTTTTTTTGATAATTTCTGCACAATATTTCAATTACACTTGCCATTTTTTTTTCTTTTTTTTCCCATTGAATACAAAAATGTGACAAGTCATGACCAAAAATGATCCTTTTATCAAATCCAAAAATCATTTTTTGATCCCAACTAAGAGTTACTTACATGAGAAATAAGCTTTTTAAATTTCTAAATTTACTTATTTCTAAATACGACTTTTGATCATTTAGCTTAGATCTGTTCACCACCTTAATCATTTGACGTTCCTTCGGAAGCTCCTTGAGCAAATAGTTCAAAAGGCTTCAAAATGGTTCAAAATTCAAATTCATCGTGCACTTGGAATACAAACAAAGTCACTGAAAAATTATATGCGCGTCATATCTCTTCGTTTTATCGCTTAAATGCAATTGCTGTGTCATCGTTCAGTTGCAACGTAATTTGTATACACATCAGACATGTCTTGAGTATTTGGTGCAATCATCAACTGTGAATAGATTGTTCTAATTTATTTAAACGGCTGTTCGGTCGTTTGCCAATGCATCAGAATGTGAGAGAGAACCAGCAGACGTGAAATAAAATCAACCGAACAAAATCGATGAACTTCATATTCCATATGAAATAATTGTGTGAGCACGCACGCGGGGAACAGGCGCACATAGTCAAATACAAAATATTGATAAATTGCAGCCAAATGCAATCGGTTTTGCTTGATTTGTCAGACGCAATCAGTTTTCAAGTGACATGCTAAAAATCAACGTGAAGTTTCCAACCAACAAAAATATGAGCAAGCGAAGGCGAACAGCATGAAGCATTTGATGGACATGCGAAGCAAATTTTCCCAGTCCATACAATGGCTACTTTAGATGTCTTATACAGCCGTATATAAAAAATAAAACAAGACAAAATACTTTAAACAAGTTTCAACTGTGAGCGTTAGGAAACGGTGAAGGAGAAAAAAAAAACAAGACAAAAATGACACTTGAAATCTTGCAAGTGCATGCAACATCATCAGATTTATGATTGAGTGCTATGGATGTGTCAAACAGATATCGAAATCAAATTCATCGATAAGAACAAGTGAACTTGAGGGGGAGAGTTAGGTAAATGACTAATAGCATTGACTTGAAGAAAAAAAAACACGACGAAAAATTGAAATCATCTGAATCGATTTAAACCAAAACATCGAATTTATTAAACAACATTCAATTGTTTAATGTCATTGAGTATAGCTTGAGACAGTTTCATAAAACTCCTTTAACCATTGAATGTGGAAAGTAACAAAAAAAAAACACGGTCATGTCAATAGTTCCAAGCGTTTGATGTGGTCATTAGTCGGTGCTGTCTTCAATTAGTTTCGAATGCACAGTCATCAGTCCCTGCGAAAGGCAGTGAGAAGCAAAGCAAATATTAGCGCTTGAATGTGTATTGTATTTAGTTCAAAATCATCACGAACCTTGAAGTATTTAACTGTTTTAACACGCAACTCGAGCGTTGCATCATCATCACAAATCAGCAATACGTTGCCATGTTGCTGCAAGCAACTCGCTGTCCACATATGACTTACACCTTCTTCGATCGTTTTATACAATGCAAAGGACTTCTGGGCACCAGTGATTAAAATCATCACCTGTGTATATATATATGTATATACGGATTTTCGCGTACAATTTTATGGAAAAATTTACAAACAAAAACTGTAGAAAAAAAGCGGGGCAAAATAAACTTGCAGAAAATGTACATACCTCTTTTGCGTCTAAAATCGTGCCGCATCCAACAGTGAGCGCTTGTTTTGGGACTTGGTTCATGTCGTTATCGAAAAAGCTGGCAGCGTTCGCTCGAAGTGTATCTTCGGCGAGTGTTTTGACGCGGGTCCGTGAGGCAAGCGACGATCCGGGCTCATTGAATGCGATGTGGCCATCGGCTCCAATGCCACCGATAAACAATTCAACACCACCGGCTCGTACAATTTCCGCTTCGTATCGTTCACACTCGGCATTCAGATCACTAGCATTCCCATCCAAAATGTGCACATTCTTTGGATCGATGTCAATGTGTTGGAAGAAATTCTGATACATAAAATGATGATAGCTTTGTGGATGATCGCGTGGCAAATCTGTTTGGATCGAAACAAAAGAGTATGGTAAATGGTACACCATTGACATGATTAGTTGTGGAAAGAAAATTGACAGAAAATTTATTTAAAAAATGAAAGAAAAGGGAATTAAAATATGAAAAAACTAAATGATTCCCAGCCTATTTTGAGCCAAGTGTGTCTGTTATAGAATTGTGCTTAAATTTCTTATGTGGACCCAGTCAAAAATGGTTGGAAAAGTTCAACACACACTGACCTACATACTCATCCATATTGAACGTTTTGACATATTTGAAGGAAATTTTCCCTTGTCGATGGTATTCAATGAGGTATTTATACATTCCAAGTGGAGTACTACCCGTTGGCAGCCCTAACACAAAATATCTACAATGAAAAACATAAATTCAATGTCTTCAGTCGAAAATCTATACAATTTTGAACTATTCACTATGAATGAAACGGCGTTTTCAATCACAGAAAATAGATCCATTTAAATTCAAAACTTAAGTTATGAATCTTTGAAACTCACTTGTCCGGTCCCGGTTGAAAGTCTTTTATCCGCTTCGCAACATATTTGGCAGCCCATTCTCCAACGCTTTTTGACGTTTCTAAAATCACCAAACGCATATTTCACCGAAAACAATTGCTTTCCACTAGTAATGAACTAATTTCAGAAGGTTACTGCTTTTTTCCGAATTCAAAACACTTTGACTCGCTTTAACTTCAATGAGTTTAGTGAAAATTTCGAAAGAAGTATCAATTTTTTGAGAGAGTAATTTAAAACAACGGTTCCGAAGATGAAGATAAAATGAGTTTAACTATGGCACTTATTATATAACATCATTTCAATTGAAACTTCATTTTTTCAAATTTATTTCAAGGAAATTTCTTTGAATAAAGTTAAACCATTGACAAACTGAACAGAAACCGAAAATAAGTGATTTTCATTCAATCAGTGATATTTTGTTGTGTTGTGTAATTTTTTTGAATGAATTTCTGTGCCGAGTCGATTCGAATGGCGCAGTTGAAAAATGTAAACTGACTGAAACTATTTCGATTTTGCTATACTAATTGTTGATACTTTTTTACAACCACAATAACGACATTGCGGCTGAAAGATACGCGTTCGTTGCACGCAGTGATAACCCCTGTACATGTGAATACTATGTTGAAACGCATTTATCAACAACAACAAGCACTGGGCGCCAAACACTTGAAGTTATGAACGGCACACAGAAATCAGAACGACGGCCGGCACAGGGCGCACAAATTTAACATTCAATTACATTGGTTAATCGGTTAACACAGAATAACGCCTCTGATTTACCGAACAGTTGTCGTTTTTAAGCTCTAAAATCATTCACAAAACTCACAGCACAGATCAATAACTTACATACATCACGTCGACGTGTATCTCGGCTTCGTTGATTGTGGTTTGTTATCAATGTAAATGTAGCTCAGATCAGTTCAATTGATAAAACACGAGAGTTCACTTATAGTCGTATTGCTTTCATCGTTCAACAGTGAAAACAATCTTATCACGAGCAAACGATGTTTTTTTTTTGGAACAAATCATGTAAACAGTTGTTCTACACTGAATACTCAATATAACGTGATTGTGAACGACTTTTAATTTATCTTATTGGACTGTTTTATTGACGGCCAATTGGACGTTTTGTCGAGTGTATATGACAAATAGTTAGCACCACATTCAAAATCAAGTCTTGTTCAAAACTCGAATCAAATCCAATATTCAGACTAATAGCGCAATGAAGGGCTTAAGTAGTACTGATACTATTTATTAAACATCATTTCTCTCACCTTATAAACAAGTGTATTGAAACGTGTTTATATGTCAAAATACGCTATTTTATCGTTGGACAAAAACCCATTTCTGTTCTCATTTCATTAGTTTGCAATAAAAATGGAAATCATTGAAACAAGCGCATTGAATTCGCCAAGGCAAGCGTTTCGATATAGTGACACTGAATTTTGCATTCATATGCGAATTCACATGATTCACATAGATAAAAGAGTACTTGAGGCTAAGCATGGTTTCGATCATTTCTACTACAATTGAAACACTATAAATTAATGTTTTGATTGGTATTTTCGCTTCTACGAACGAAATGAAGAAAGAAAAAAAAACACCGAAGATCATAATCAAGTTTATCATGTGGAGCATCTGTGGAAAGTGCAATTTGCGAAACAATAAGCGGTGTGCAGTTTTTGTTTTACAGCGTCAATTGGCTGTAAGTCATATATGCGCGCGGTGCAAGTTGTCTGTTGCAAGAAAAAAACCACTTCGATGTGCATAGAGGATACACGGGGTTATGAATCGCACGAAATGATATGGAAAATAAATTGCGATCAGTGCATTTGGAGTCGTTAAAAAGAATGCACACGAAAAAAAGCCACCTAAAACGTAAGCCACACATCGAATGAACTTCAATTTGGCGAATGAACTGGAGGCAAGCAATCGAATGAAAGTAGAGCAATGCGCGCGCACATATTGCACGAGCAAACAAAGCACTGATATAATTAGAAGAAAAACAACAACCACAGCGCGAGAGAGAAAGAGAGAGAGAGAGAGAGAAAGAGAGAGAGAGAGAGAGAGAGAGAGAGAGAGAGAGAGAGAGAGAGAAGACAATGTGTAATAGATTAATCGAATTTCCCTTTGTACCCAAATCGAGAGTATGAAACGAGTGAGAGAGAGAGAGAGAGCGAGAGAAAAAAAAGAGGCATGGGCCCACAAAACATCAAAGAGCACACAATATTAAATTGCACATATTCGCATTTTGTCGTGATCGATTCAGAGCAATTTATTATGAAATGAGGGTGAATTATCTATCAATAAGTGCCAATATGAGAGCGAATTGCATATACACAGTACAATACCGATTCGCATGAACCGGCGGGTGCACGGTTCCGATACTGCACATATTTCGCTGTTTTTTGTTGTTGCTTCGTTTCTTTTCTTTCGAAAGTGCACTGTGTGTTCGCGAGATATGGATTACACTGAAAACGAAGAGAAGAAGAAGAAGAAAAACAAAATCGCAGAATCGCAACGATCATAAAAAAGCAAATGCTACAAATGGATTTTTGTGTGTGCCCAGCACTGAGGCTTTCACCTTTGCTGCATTGCGTCTATTGCTAGTGCACTGTGTGTATCTTCGTGAAGCTACACACAACTTAATGTGTGTGAGAATTTTGATGGGGCCGTGTGTACGCGCGCGCATGCTAAACACTGTGAGACAGAGTGACTGTAAGTAGCAGCAGAAGAGGAGAGAGAAAGACAAGGAGAACAAGAGAGCGAGAGCGAGATAGAGAGACAGAGCCGCAAACATCTTCCGAGGTCCAAATAACAAATAGTACGAAAATGTTGCGCAGAGCACAGTTTAAGGTTGCCGCCAACCATATATACTAACATACACCAAATAACCTGACACGATATATGCTCGCGCGCGGGAACCAACCGATTGAAATGTTTGAAGTGCATTCGCTAGGCTTTTTGTTGCTGTTTATTGTTGTTTTTGCTGTTATTATTATTGTGAAAGGCTAAGCATTGTCAGTATTGAAGGACCGATGGCAATGAGAAAGCAACTAGACAGAGACACACACATACACGAAACGACATACGGTAACGAAATAATATCATATAACATACCGTAACGTACGTGGATCATGGACACAAATTTAAATTTTAAAATACGAAGTCACTGGAACGAAAGAATTCTCTTTGTAAACCATCCACCGCATATCATTTTGGCAAACGAAAGCATATTGTTTTGCTTGCAACATTGTATGGTGGCTGCGCTTTTTCACACCTTACACCAAATATCGAACACATATTTCAACGTATACTAATTAAATCAATGCCCGAGAAACTCTTTTTTCTCTTCAAATTAATCGCTTTTGTATTCGCAGTTAACATGTGATTGACGAAAAAATTGATTTTTAATCTATTATAATGAATTAATTTAACTGTAAGAAATAATAAACTCGAAAAGATTTTCAGAATCACATTCAATTTTTTTCATAAAAAAATTTATTCAAAATTGTACGAGTGGAATTTTCGTCCCATTTTCCACAGAGAGAAAGCAACATCATCCTATTTATCATCCTTTTGAAACATTCGAGACATTTACATTAAATTATTGTATGTTTATGTTACGGCATTATCATTTTAATCGTTTGTGCCGGATGAATGTGTGCGCGCTCTGAACCTGTAGCCCATTTGAAAATATTAAGGTTATTACATGTTCAGAATTCATAAAGTGCTTGAAAGAAGTATTGCTAAGCGTGTAACACGTGCAATGCATATAATATATATATATATATATATACAAATATGTATGGGGATCGGTTGAGGTCTCTCTGGAATAGAAAAATAGTCAACGAGAGACAATCCACTAAAAATGCCACAAAGGCTAAACTATTCAAAAGCAAACGACAAAAGAAAATGAAATGCATCCAAACCCAATGAAATCACAATAAATTATATTATAAAACATTTATTAGCATGAATATGAGATGGTGATGTTGCTGCTGCTGCTGCTGCTGCTACTGAAGCAGATATGGAAGGCTGCGATCGCGAGCGCACGACATTGCAAAAATGTCTCCATGTGTCCGCGTTTAAAAATGCGTTAGACCCGATCGAAATGTACAATTTTCCGAAAAATGCCCCGGTCCCGCATCGTTTCGAAACGTGCAATTGCGATTTCGCGAGGACCCACTCCGCCATCCGTGCCACTCTATCACGGCAAATATATGTGGATAAGATTGTGGATTGTGCACCATACACGCTCATGAACGATGGTGCACAAATTGCATTTAAAACTCTTGTTTTCTCTGCTCTGGTATCGATGTCGCGTCGACGGGTTTTTCATGTCATATTGTGACTGGCTTTTGCTTCTGCATTTGCTTCTGAATTTGTTGTGAGTAGCTCTTTTTTCGTGTGCCGCGCGTTTCGAGTGCACTCGCTTCTCGGTTATTTTTTTTTCTCTGTTGTTTTGGCTCTCCTCTCCTCATTGCTGTTGTTTAACCGTTCGTTCGCTGGTTGGTTGGTTGGTTCGTTTGTTTGTTTGTTGTCTTTTAATTTATTGAATTATGTGATCGTGCGAGCGCGTCTGGGCGATTACATTATCCACATTTTGAACCATGCAATTCAGTACAATGAAAGTTGATATACATTAAAATACACTGTGTGCTGCTAATCTCTTATTGTTCATGCGCCCGATACCCGCACATCAAGCCAGAACCAACCAAACAAACAAACAACCATGTGCACGAATCATCTGTACTCATTGCCGTTTGTTCTGTGTTCGTCGCGTCGTCGTCGTCGTCGTTCTCATATCAGTTTCAAAAATAAAAAATAAACCCATTCCACACGAAGAGAAGAAAAAAACATAAAACAACAAGACGCGGTCTGCGCACTGTTTTTTTTCTCATTGCGAGCACATCGTATCTATTGCTTCGTTTAAAAAAAAATCGTTCAGTCACTACACACTGCCTCATTTGCCACATGAGCCTTGAATCAAATTGCACGTGAAATAAAAATGCAATTGCAAACGAATCCAACGCACGACGATTAATTCATCGACGATTGATGGATTATATGAAAAACGATGAAATTTCGTAATGCACAAATTCTCATAGATGAATAGTCTTTTCATGCTATTTTTCCTTGGATTATTGTCAAATTTAATTCATCAAACATCGAAAATCTCGAAAAGTTGTTCCATTTCATAGTTTCATGGTCATATTTTGTATATCATCCATCTACGAAATACAAGTTTCCATACAATAATTATAATAATTCAGTAATTTAAATGAATCTTCTTCTTCATCTTCCTGGCCATGAGTTTGCTCATTGGAAACAAAACCCAGAGAAAAAGGGAGAAATAGACAGACGCACACACACAACGTCCATAAACATTTTAACAGCATTCTTAGCACTCAACAGTGATATGAATAAACATCCATAAAAATTTATCGCATTTGACAGTTGACATTATGCGACACGCATAAAAAATATTAACCGTACTTTGTATAATGAACTTTTTGGAGCATGGACCAAATTGGGAAATTTATACAATCTAAATGGGGCGAATAGTCATAAGCCAATTGCATCAGATTAGACTAAAAAGAATTCGTTCGCTGATCGCGGCCGTATTGTCGTAAAAATCCTAAATGGCAAAAGTTTCGTTAATCGTTTTTGGGTTGAAAAGAGTTTGGAACAATATAAAGAAAAAGAAGAATTCCGTATCAATGTAATCTGATAAGATGTATGTTATTATGGAGCTAAAGAATGACGTATCGAATGAATGAGCGATGAACGATGAACAAAAAGCCATTTGCATTTCAATAGAATGCGTAATTAAATTAGCTTGTCGCTTTGGTCATCTTGTTGATATACCCAATAACGGTGCGTATTAGCAATGATGACAACAACAATTCGGATGTGATATTCTTTCTCTTTTGCTGATATTCCATTTATTTGGAAAATATTATTGCCATAAATTTTAGTAAACATAAATACATACAATACGAACACTTAATGCTTAAGTTCTTTTTTTTGCTAGGAAATGAAAGTGAGAGAATGATTGAAATAGAATGGTGCCATTGTTGTTATTTTTATCTCTCTATCTCTCTCTCTATTTCTCTATTCCTTTCTTCTTTCTTTCTCTCAAAGTTTCACTGTTTTGTTATCGCCGCCTTGCGCCTTATTTTCATTGAGATGACGTATGGTGATTTGTTTTGCAATCATATTGTTGAAGTAAGACACAAAGTCATCAACAGTCGTCACGCCATCGGCAGCTGGACGATCGAATGGAAAACCAAGTGGGCGACGATCGGGATATTTTCGATTTCGTAGACCACACATTATGTAATTATCGTTACAAACACCATTTGAAGGTTCTTGATCAACCTGCGAACGACAAAACAAAAAAAAAATCGAATTTAACAACGGCAGCAAATTGAATCGAGTTTTTTCTTCAATTTCCAATGGTAATCAGTTTCCATTCCAAAAAAAGTATCGCATTCCATTCAAAAAACAATGTTATTGATAAACACGTCGAGATTACCTTATCAAACTTGTAATCGGAAATCATTGCAAAAATCCGATAAGGATACCCGTCTTCCGGTCCTTTGGGCAATAGCATGTGCTGTGGCCAACCGCACATGCAAATGGTTTGAACGTCTTCTGGTTGGTCTGACTGATAAAGTTCAAAGAAAAACGGCTTGATCAAACTCGTGCAATTTTTTTTCCCCATTTTGTTATTCTAATTAGTTCGTTTATGGTACGACATAAATGTTCATCTAATCCGACTTAGTGTTAACAAAAATATTTTAAGCGCGACACGATGGAAGTCGTACACATTAAAATTGACACAATAACTCGATCGAAATCTCTTGGTAATCCCTCTTTGGAAAAGAAGCCATACTATAAGTAAATACCACACCACACCACACCATACACACATAAAACCGATCCGATTTATTTGTACGTGTTCTATTTTTGCCCATTTTTTTCTGTTTATCTTAATCGCCGTGTGAACTAAATCTGTTTCGTTCGATTTATCGTTTACATAATAATATTGATCCCATTCATTATAATGTATTGATGACAGCTCAATTTAAATATAGTTTATTCACAAAAATCAAACAATAACAATAACAATAACAAACCAAAAAAACGTTTTCGTCACGTTGCATGGGAAACGTTCGATCATATGGAATTGTCACCGATGAATCGATTGACTTTCGCATCAATTTGCTCGTTCCCGGTGGAACTGCGCGGAAAGAAACAGAATTTGTTTTTTTTTTTTTTTTGCAACCAAAATGTGAATGTTTTGTTGAATCTTACATGTGGCTTGGAATCGATCGATTTCCATCGCTAGTTTTCGACTTCCTGCAAACAGCAACGGATCACCTTTGTCACTTTTTATCGGAAGTAAGTAGATTCGAACGGTTCCATCGACAGGCGCCGAGTTTCCATTCTCAACTTCAAACCTGCATCAAAGAATATTTCATTTTTTCACCTTTTCATGGATGTGAAATGCTTTATTTTATTTTTTTTTAGGCTGCAACTTACAGGTATGAAAAGTGTTGATAGTTCAAGTGCGTGAAGGTGACGAGAATGGGTTCGGACCGATGAAAATTTAAGCCATTTTGTAAGTTGACCGTGCTCTTCTGCCAAAATGTGATCAACTGTTCGGTCGATTGATTCGATCCATCCAGAATGTTAAGTGATTTAATTGTGATGTCCTTGAATTGCAAATCGGCCTCTTGGTATGGCGGCAAGCGATCTTTCAATTTAGTAAAGAGCTGATCAACCATTTTGTGCCATCGAAAAAATAATGGATCGCGCATTGCAGTCGTCGTATCACCCATAACACCTGGTGGCTCTTTATGTTTTCCGTCCGGGTCGTGCATGGAGGATGTCATTACCTTGGGTCAAATTGGAATTTAACCACGTCATGAATTATGACTGAAAAATGTAATGAAACTTTGGCTCAATCAAAACTTACATGTCCGGAATTGTGGAGATTTCCATTATATCCGTAATTCTTCGATAAAGCATTCGCTTCGACCATATTCCCCAAAATATCAATGCCTCCATCGTTGATCAAGTCTATCCTATTCCCTTGTGACTATAGAAAAAAAAAACCAATTTGATACATGCTGCTTAAAACTAACAGTAAAAACTTACATCGAAACAAAATCCATTGTCAATAGCTTCATGAAATCGTTGGTACCATCGCTCTAAATCGGCTACTTTCAGATTTACACCGTTGCTATCGCTGTGCAGGTCCTGCATAAATCCCGGTGGACGCGGTGGAATGATAAAAGATGATGAAGCGGTTGTCATATTCGGAAAGTATCCTCCATTGATTTGTTTCTGGAAATTATCAAATGGCAAAACCATTGGAACTCCCAACGCCATTCGTGTGCAGTCATACCTATGGATTAATATTTTTTTCTCTTTATTTTCACATCGTATCGAATCACACAGAGAAACTGTTGGAATTTTTAAATTTTCGATCTATTGTGGTAAATATTTTTTTTCGCCAAATTCGACTACTTCAATTAGAACAATTGATTCAGTCAAACGATTCAAATGACAACGTAAAATTACCAGTTCAATAATTGATGATGCATATAATAGAAAAGTTCACCGCGTCGATCTTTGTCAAAGTATACTGGATTGGATGCATCAACTGGATAGACAACGTGCCAGTGCCAATGGTGACTATCAAAAGTAGAAGAAATCGGATTAGATGAACACTTATGTCGTACTAGGAATGAACTGATTAAAATAACAAAACGGAAAAAATTGCATTATGACGTTAACTTTTCACCTATTCACTCCAATATCTTCACGAAAGAATGCCAGCTTTTCCTCCACATTTGACACTGACATCGTGCCACGAAACGGAACTTCAATTGATGGCTTTAAACAAAAGACTCAACAAAAATTGTAGAAAAACCGAACAAAAAATTATGAAAAACCGTGAAAATTTTGAAATTGTTACCTCATCATCAGTATTGGCCTGTCGTCTGTTGCGCTTTGCCACAGCTGAACTGTGTTGTTTCTCGCGTACTTCGACCAAGGTACTTTTTTTGAAGAATCGATGTGGCGCAATTTCAAATAATTGTGGCAATTCAATGTTATCAGTGTCATAACGATGCGTTAGCACAACAAAATATGCATAAATGAATAATTGCGAATTGACTTGATCACGACAGTACAATGCGAGCGATATGAGTTCATCCAAATCTTTGGCCGAATCAAAAATTTTCATCAATGCTTTTGCATATGTCATATGCTGTGGAATGAATGTGGAGAAATTGGCATTTTTCTCGAAAGTTTTCAAAAATTCCAAATTCGGATACACAATTGGTTTGACCGGCAATTTGTGAACGTTCTCATCGTTAAACCGTTCAAGTATATCAACACCGAGGTCTTTATACCTTGGAGGCTGAAAAAACAATTAAAATCAAGGGAAAAAAAACATTACTTCTTGTTGTGAATGTGTGATGTATGCGTTTTGAATTGGATACCAAATGATCGGCTGGAATATCAAATCGGCAATTCATTTTTTGCATAAATGACGGCTCTCCTGGTCGACATAATGGCAATGTTGCTTTGTGTGTGATTGGCATTTGGTTTACGGTTTTTAAACTCTCTCTCTCTCTCTCTCTCTCTCTCTCTCTCTCTCTCTCTCTCTTTCTCTTTTAAATCCAAACAATACTTGAATCTCTGTTATAAAAAACGCTTACACTTCGCGAAACTACTTGCGAATTTCAATTATACACTCGTATGGACTTGTTTGAAATGGGAATTCCCTCTGAGATGAACTGATTCGTTGTCGTCGTTATGTTTGAACAGCGCAAAATTGGATGTCGGCCGAGCTTATTTATAGTCGCGAACGAAAAAAATTTGCACAAATCGACGTTTTTATGTGACAATTATGTTCCGTTGACCAAACCGAACGGAAGGCGGGCGGCTTGCCGTGTTCGATTTTGTTTTTGTGCCGAGTGTGAGATTTTATACAAAACCGCAACTGCATCAGCAGCAACAGCATCACCACCACATTTGCATATTCTCACTGTTATTATTTTTAATGATGATGATTTTCTGCCTTTTATCCGGCTAAAATGCAAATATTTTATCAGATCAGACCAAACAATTTTCTCTTCCTCTTACAACAACAACAAAACACAACGCCTTATCGCAACATAATATATACGCGCTGCATGATGAGCGCGCGCTCGCACATTCACACTTACACTCTACGTGCATCTTATTGCTTAATTTTTTGCTGGATACTTTTTTGCCCATATACAAAATATACATAATTATTTTGTCAATATATTATTATCGAATATGATTTATCTGAACTGGTGAAGGCAACGCGCGTAGATTTGCCTTTACTCTCTTCATCTCTTTTATTTCGCTCGCTCTCTCGATGGCGTTCTCACATTTAGCCCGTACATACATTGTTTGCATTGAAGAAGTGCAGTGTGCATGAGTTACCACACGGCTGGAGCACACACGCGCTGTATTTGTGTGTGTATGTGCACTCGCTGGTCGAGCGATTAGCACCAGGCATACGTCAGTGATATGAATTACAACCACAAGAATCAGCGCAACATGCGCTAACGAGCGATAATATGAACATCATTGAATTATATGACGGGAATTATGCACAATTGAAATTGTAATTATGTATATTTAAGTGAATAGATAAGGAATATACGTATACTGTACAGTGTACTGTACATTCTCACAATGCTGAGTGTTATGTGTGTAACCACACTACCGGCTAATCATTTCTACATTTGCGGCGTTATACATTTTAATTTTATTCATCCAAAGTGCTTAGATTGTAATTAATAAGTGCTACTTTGTTGAAAGCCACAAAACGGAAATTTGTTGCAATTCGTTTGGTTCACACTTCCATCACTTCGCACTACAATCGAGTGAATCCCCTTTTTTCGCAATCAATTAACGTATTTCATTTAAGTGAAGCTAAACTGAAAGGAATTTAAGCGTTTCATGTCATTTGTAGCTCAATCACTGCTCTACTGCATGATATGCTGTGTATAATACATACACTGTATATCAATCAGGGCATTACCTAATCCACCTTTTTGTTGCTCATCAATCGAACATTGTTGCTCCCCATTTGTCAACGATGCGTTATAATTTTAAGCGGATTAAAGCAATGATCGGAAGAGGAACAAAATGTACCTATATTTAGAATCGAACTCACATTCCACAAGGTAAATACGTGCGCTCGCGATGCATTTCAAATGAAAAATCCAAAGTGATAAGCGAACAATTGTTTGAATTTATTGAATCCATTCAAATGAAGCCGACTGGACAATGGACATTCATCTTTTTCTGCTCGGATCAAAAGCAAACGTATGCGACTTATCACTCAATTTATATGAGATATAATTTATATGGGGATTTTGATGATTGGTTCACGACTTGTGTCCGTACAATTTGAAAGATCACTAATTCGTTAGGGAATTTCCGAAAAGCGAAGAAAACCAACAGTCCGAACATACAAAAAGCGACCCAAACTCAGGCGATAAATGAAGAGAGGAAGACAAAAAAGACGAACAGCATGTGCACATTGACATCTTCGTGTCACATTCTCAATGCAAACGCGGCCTCCATTGTCACCAATATAAATTCAAATACAACCGAAAAAATGTGTTACATTTGTTTTGTTGCTTTTGTTAAATGTTAATGCGAAAAGATAAATTGACGAGCTCAGAACCGGCGTTTAACTTACTTATCATCTCATTTTCTGTCTCAGTTGGATGTTTTTTCCCACTTCGCTTTCCAATAAAAAAATATACTTCGCTTCATAGTTCTGAATGATTTCTATCCTTCTACGCTGTCTTTCTCTCTCTAACCTTCTTGCACTTTGCTTCTATCTCTATACTCTTCTCTCTTCTTCCTCACTCTTTTCCTCTCCATCTTTCTCTCTGTCTCTCTGTCTCTCTGTCTCTCTGTCTCTCTCGCTCTTCCTCTCTTCAGAACGTGATGATCGATTGGAATTTTTAGCGTTGGCAGAAAAACCAAAAGGATAAACAACAAAATATGGGCCTGAATAAAATTATCAAGTTCAATGGTGTCCGCTTTCAATGCGTCAATAAAAAAAACAACGACAACAACACCAACAGCTCAACTTTATATTCCATATTTATAACGCACGGTGAAAATGAAGCAAGTCAAATGTTTTGCTGTCAAAAAGAGCGCGCGAGAAAATCACTTGAACTCAGCACGGAATGTGTATGCATTCACATTATGGCCAATCGGCGAACCAAAACGAATTTGGAAAATGTAATTTGATACTTTTGAAAATGAGATGAAAAAAACGAAGAAACATATCAAACGCACGGTGTATCACATATCCACACACCGGTCTATTCCAAATATGGTTACGATTTTATATTGTGCTCGCAATCAATTTTATGAAGCGATATGCTAAGTAAATTATCGAAGATGATACTCCATTCGCACTCTCTTCAATTTATTAACTCCACTCAACGAACATTCATTCGAAATTGAAACAAATTTTTTCTATTGATTTTCTCATTTGTCTACAACTCGTAAACTAAATGAAGGAAAAAAAGCGAAATGTGCATCAACAGAAAATGAAAGCCAAAATGCATCATCCAACAAGTGGTCGTACCCGTTTTTGTGTGAATGTAATTGACAATAAGTTTTGCATATTTGCAAAGCAAATGCTTTTCGAATTTTTTCCATACCTATTATTTGAATGTAAGATGTGAAAAGTTCGAGATTTTCAGAGAAAAAACTCAGTTTACATTCACTTACAGAATGTAAGAAATTACTTTTACCTTCAATTGTGTCAAAATATTTTCAACTTGATTTTCATTTTTCAAACACGTTTCAACTTAAAATTTACATCATAATTTTGGTTGCATCTGTTCGATAAAACACCATTCGAACATGTGTCGCTATCTTAATCTCGGTAGTTATTAATGGCAAAATATTTGTTATTTCATTTAAAAGCCATAAAATTTGTCCAATCAAATTCAAGCCGATTTGTACAACAAGTGATGCTTTTCGGTTTTAAATGCGAATTAGTTTTTCTCCATCGTCTTGTTTGTACGTTTGAAAATTTGCATATGACTTGCATGACAAATCCAATTGAATTAGCTGTACGGTTATCGCCATTCAAAATCGATAAGATGCAACGATTGAATGCGATCATTACTGTGGAACATTTCAATTTGTAGACGGTAATTGTGTTGAAAAATCTCAATGTTTGTTGATACAAATTGATTTAATATCACCAAACATACGAATATACGCGCTACATGCAACGTCCACTCGAAATGTGCAAATCTTGTGCGCTGTCTCACTCTCCTGTTTACGGCTAGAATGCCTGTGTGCATGCCGGTTGGCGCAGTCCAGCGATCTAGCCGAAGGCAAACACGGTACCCTCACTTTGCATACTCTCAGGTCTCACTCTCTCTCTCTCTCTGCGCTTGTCACAATTCGCGTAAAACAAACGGTGCAACATATAATGAAACTAAAACGAGTCTGTGAATGAAATAAAAGAAAATGCACTCATCGTCTATCCACAGAACGACGCACCGAATATACCAAAACCGTATGTATTTGTCTGTGGAGCCGGGCTAAATGAATTTTCTCGGTTCTGTGGTGGTGTGAATGATACAAATATCTTAATTAAAATGGCAAATGCTTTAAGCGATGCAGTATTTGTTTTATGGCCTGCTTGCACATACAAGCATACGTGCATATGATTAATGTTGCATTTCGTTTTCAGTTTGAGGCTGGTGAGCAATAAAATGGTAATTTGATCAAACATATCGATTCGATGTACGCAGATTTTTCTGCTTTTGATACATAATTAATATTATTGAGATGGTGCTGTGTGTGTTTGTGTTGAATGAAAATGGACGCAGCTAATCGTTCAAAAGCGATTCTGTCGTCATTCGAACTGCTTTATTCTACAGACACACACATTGGCTTTGTTCGAGAATGACACATTCAAAATGTTGTCCTTTTGTTCAGCAATTTTCAACACAATTAACATGAATAATAACGTCTGGCTGGAAGGTGGAAGTGTTTGTGTGGTCGCGGGGCATTGTAAATGCCATTCTGAGCCAACAACAATAACAACAACAACATCAACGATGACAAAAGGTGTCGAGTAAATTATTCAAAAAATACCTTGAGTTTTCTTCAAGTTTCACTGATTTTTATCTATTATATCGAATATAATGTTCATTGATTGATTCTTCTTTATAGCGATGACAATCCATCGAGCCGAAATTGAGCGGACTTACGCCCCAAAACCAATAATCGCACCATAGAAAGTTTGTTCAATTTTGTCGAAACGATTTCGTGATCGTGAAGAGTCAATGGGCGAAAAACCCATTTCGAAGATTAAAAGAAAACATTTTTTATCGCGTTGTGTTGCGCGATGCTTCAAATTTTTATGTGCCAATCATCAATTTCTCACACATCATTTGAATATTCTTCAACCACTCCATGGAAGTATTCTATTCGATCCGATTTTATGGCCAGCGCTCTCTTTCTCTCTCTCTCTCTCTCTCTCTCTCTGATTTATGCATTTTTGATTAAAAATCATAGGTTTTTTCTTAACTTCTTAGAATTATTAATTCAACAAATACACGGTGTGTTCTGAATTTCATATTTAAATTTGTCATATTCGGTGCGTATCAACGGTCATCTGTATTTTTCTCAATTTTTTTTCTGCTTCGTTGCCGTTGGATTTGTTTTTTTTCTTCTCTTCTCTAGCGCGGTAAAAATACGGTAAAAACTCATTTCCAATTAATAAAATGCTCATATTGGCCATATCTAATGCGATATTTTGTTGACGAAGAGATCATATTAGCAAATGTGGACATATTGCGGTGTTTTTTTTTCTACTTCGGATTTATCTCACTAATAGGAGGCTGTTATTAAGAGCATTGACCAAATATGTTTTTGGAGATGAAGAGGAAAAATAAACTAGCTGATACCTCATGAACATATCAGAAAGCAAGGCAAAAAAAAAACTCATCAACCAAATGTCGATCTTTCAAAATGGATTCATTAGGCTAAGAAGTTGCTTTTAATTCTCATTTGACATGTCTTTTTTTAAAATTGCTCATATCGTTCGGATTGGCTTTTTATCAGTGAGTTGCAAGAAGCAGGCTTAGTCATGGGGCATGGTGAAAAAGCAATCATGAGAGAGTGAGAGAGAAGGAGAGAGCAATCGACCTGGTAAAAAAGTCAAACATAATTGGAAAAATCACATTCATATTAATATATGCAATAAATAACTGGCAAACATTGAGTTAAAATCCGCTCCGCGTTTTAATACCGTAAAATCCATTTGGTGAAATATATCAACGGAAAGGGACACACAACGAAATGTTCAAGCGAATGAAAATGCTTATAACAAAACAGATGGATCGTATGTGTCTAATTCCCTCATGGTAAATTACCAAATCATTAATATTAGAAAAATTAAAAGTGTTTCATAGCTCTTTCTCGAAAGAGAACATGAGAGAAAAAAAATGTGTCGCCTTGCTATGTGTCTCCTTTGGCTGAATTTTCTGCATTGTTGTTTTTTTTTCTTATATTGTGGTTTTCGCGTTTCTCGCTCTAATCTGTTGATTAAGCGATGGAATTGATCAGACGCAGCAACAATCACCGCCAACATTGTTATAATATGACATTTGGCCAATGCTTCAAATGGTGAATAATCTGACAAAATCGATCGCATTCATTAAACTACGGAGGAAAAGAAGAAGAAAAAAATCTTTGAATATTTGTTGCCAGTTTTCTTCTCATCTCCTCGTTGGCCGGTTGTTAAATTTAGAAATGATTTTGTCACTCGAACATTTCACAAAGAAAGAGAGAAATAGCCAAATATTTGCCTTATTTTGGGATTTTAGCAGTTAGTCATAGATTTGCGTTGAATTTTTATTCCACATATCATTTCTCTCTCTCTCTCTCTCTCTCTCTCTCTCTCTCTCTCTC
>NW_022601432.1:3384944-3399837 GCF_009176505.1 Sitodiplosis mosellana | reverse complement strand
TCTCTCTCTCTCTCTCTCTCTCTCTCTCTCTCTCTCTCTCTCTCTCGACAGAGAGAAGCGCAAAACGAGGCAAAGAAACACACCACCAAATCCACAAAAAATTTGACCAATTTGACTCTTTTTCTGTCCGTTGAAACTAATCTCGTTTATTATTATTTGAACGGCCAAGTTTGTTTCGGCTTTGAAATTGATTGCGTGTATTTACAGCGAAAGAAGAATGGATTCAAGCCTCTCAGCGGACGCAGAATGAAGATTTTTTTTTTATATATATACACTTAAATTATGTAAAGCCGATGAATTGATTAATTTTTTTGTGATTTATTGAACAAGAGCTGTATCATCAATTTGTGAATATAAGTGTTCGTGTTTGTTCAATTCTATCCGATTTTTTTTCATCCTAGCTTTTTTTTTTCTTCCTTGGCCGATTTTTTGTTGCCACAATTAATAAGCGATTTCTTCTTTATACGTGTGTTTCTTTTTCGGTGTGTAACTAAATCGTCTATTGACGATATACAAAAAGTGATGACACAACTTATTTATTCTTTTGTTTACTAGTTGCCGTTTTATCTTTCCCGATGAGAGGCCCGATATTCCATTCCATATATAATTTACTTCGATAAATCTGTTGTTATCTTTTTTGCTCTTTCATAAATAACATTCCCAGCTCCAGAATTTTGGTCGTCTCGCGCGTACATTTGATGCCATTTTAATTGCTATTTTGTTTGCTTTATTTGGATCAATCAGCATATTAAGTGAGCTCATTAGTGCAAAATGATTTCATAGAAAGTTCTTGAACATCCGAAAACGAACAACAAATGCGCAAAACAAAATAAAACGAAAAAAATATTGTTTTTTCCGTACGCGGGAGCTCCAATAAATTTGTTTGAATATAGTATAGAAATTCTTTGGACTTGTTCAAGTTTCTCCAGTGCTTTTTTTCTCTCTATCTATAAAACGCAGAATTTTATCGTAAAAAAAAAACAACAACAGAAAAATCACGTGGTTTCTATATGGCTTCTCACTTCTATAACAATTCCCCGGGGCATTAATCGGCCGCGTTTAAAACAAAACAAACATATATGTTTAATTTCAACACAAAAATGTTGTCGTAAATCGAGTTACTTCATGGGAACATCGGTACAATATGGAAATCTTGTAGGAGCTACTATAAAACAAATATACATACAGCATCGAATTAGAGAGACGTGCTGCGTACGACGTATAGTATCCTACGCAGAATATTTTCATTTTTTGTTATAGTTCAACGCGATGTGTGTGTGTGTGTGTTTTTTTTTCTTTTTTTTTTCTTCTTTATCAATCGTACATTCCATTCTAAAGACCAAAGCAGCGGGTATCACAACAATAACAAGAGAAAAATCATCAATTTTTTTTAGTTATTCTTTTATTTGTGTGGCTTTTTTTTTGGAAAAAATCGTTTTGTATCTGTTTCCGGATCGATAAAGAAACAATGTCACCATTTAAATTCATATCAAACGATGATATCACATGGCATAGAGTTGTTAAATAACCGATAATTTGTGAAGATTTCCATAAATCTCAAGATCATTAGATTTTATTTGGTTTGATGACAAACTGTGACTGTGTGTTATATTCCTTGTGCCCGGTTGGTTTTGTGGAGTGAAAACTATTATTTTTAATTGAAAAAACAAACGCCATTTGCTTGTCTGAACGAGTGATTGAGCACGCACATACGAACATACTCAGACAGAAAAGACGCGTAAGCAAATAGAGTTGATTCCATTCGCACGCGGCAATGGATTCGAAATTAAAACTGAACGTAACCAATCCAAATGAAACCAACATCTCCCATTGAGATCATACTCATCATTTGCGTCGCCGTTTTCGCTCTCTCTCTCTCTCTCTCTCTCTCTCTCTCTCTCTCTCTCTCGTCTTTCGGTGTCATGTGTCTAACATATAGCGCCCCTCTCATCATATATCGGTTATTGTAGCCTATTCGGTTCTACCTTTTAGTCTGGTGTAATATTCAAAACTTATAGTATAGCACTTACCGCCTGTGTCGACTGAAATGAAATGGCTTCGTTTACGGCCAATCATACTCTTCATTTGTCGTTTTTTTTTTGGTTTTTCATTTTCTCCTTTCGGTTGATGCACATGATTCCAAACACATAAATCGGTTTATTATTGTCGCCACATAATTTTCTGGTGCAAGAAACTTGAATTCAACACCAACTCAAATTCAATCCCGAGATTGAAAGAATCGATTGTGATATGGAGATAAGGCCCCGAAACACATACAGAATAAGAATAAGAATACAAAAACCAATTCAATATCAATAACAACACAACCCAGATTCAATTCAAAACGATCGATTCAAACTCCATTTTTAGATATTGACGGTGCGATATTTATTGCTGCACGTCTTGCTGTTTTCGAACTAATTAGCTAATTCTAACTTATAATGAAGAGAAGAAAAAAACTACGAGGACTTGGTGAATTATTGACACTATTCGAGACTAAATTCTTTTTTTTCTCTGTCTCTCTCTGCTCCAAACACAGACTTTATCGACAATTTTTTAAGGCCAATTATTCCAGTTTGTGTATACGATCGAACATATATTTATATATTGAAACTTTGTTTTTATTTCTCGTAAATTTACTGAATTGTGACAATGTCAATTGTGAACAAAATGCCAGGTATGGCAATTTCCACTATCCACTCAGAAATCATTTTAATTATTCATCGTAGGCAGAGTTTTATTTTTAGTTGAATCTACATTGACTGCATAATTTTTAAGGTCTTTAAAGAAATGCCCTAATTTCCTATGATTCAGTGTGAGTCATCTGTAATGAACTAAAAAATGTGACAGGACAGGACAAATAATCATATTTGAAAAAGAGATTTTGGATAATTCTCTTTTCTATGTGCAAGTTAGTAAAACGTTTCTAATGAATCGATATTTTCCTGGACAACTTACGAATAAATATGATGGTATAATTTTAGAAAGTTTAATTTTTGTGACAAATTCAAATTTGGGGCCAACTGTTATGGTAAATGAACCTATCAATAATCATTGATATCTATAAATGAAGGTTTAAATAAATCGTGTTTTCAATCAATTGTTGGCTAATTATAATAAAATATTACTTTGTATCGGATTACAGCCACAATTGGAGCCAACTTTTCAACAAAGGAGATATTAGTTGACCAACATATTGTTACTATGCAGGTATGTGCAAACAAAATGGTGTAGTGACGTTCTTTTGCATCCACCACTTTAATAATATTGCACTCTTTTCCATCTTCTTTTTTGCATAATTCAATTTCAACATCAGAGACTTCTGGTATGTATTGTTTATCATATCGTTGTGAATTTATCAGACTTCAACTGCTTTGATTCATTGGGTTTGTAGGTCAAGAAATTTATCAGTCGCTGGGAAGTATGTTTTATCGTGGAGCTGATTGTTATGTACTCATGTTTGATGTGACTGCACGAAATGCATTCAAGAATTTAAATTCATGGCATGATAAATTCCTGACTCACAGCACTCCATCTGATCCAAAACGATTTCCATTTTTTGTTCTTGGTAATGAAGTGGAATTGGAGAATCGATCGGTATGTTGTTTCGCGTGAATAATGAAATAGAATAAAAAATTTCAAACGAATTTTAACCATAAACGATTGCAATTGTTCACAGGTGACTCCCAAACAGGCTGAATAATGGTGTCAATCGCACAACAATATTCCCTACTTTGAAATATCAACGAATGAAGATATCAATGTCGAACATGCTTTCGAAATGATTGCTAAAAATGCACTAGATCAACTAAGTGAGGTGAGTAATCAAACTGTAAAAGATCGAGATACTCTCTTGTTCCATTTTCCACTTCCGTTTTTTTAAAAAAGAAAGCACATTGAATCATTCAATCTCTTTTAAAACGTTTGAAATTGATGAACATTTCGTATTTTAGGATGATTCCGATGTTTCATCGGAAAGCCCATTTGAGATGAAGACCGAAAAGACAAAGAAATATAGAACACTGTGGCAGAAAATCAAGTGGAAACTGACGATAGAAAGAAAATATAAACAGTTTTAAAGGTTATTTGAATAAGCTAAACAGAATGAATGGAAATATTCGGGTCATATATGAACAGTGAACACTAGTGACATCAACCACAACAACAATGTAAATTAAATATGATATAAATTCAATCAGAAGTAAAAAAACCAAATCGAAAAACTGAAATATGACTGTGTATGATTAGCATTAGATTCCATTGAACATGATGAAGCCTTTTCATTTCGATACATTTTCCGGGCTCTTCTGACTTTGCCTTATCAAAATCCTATTGAAAAAAATATATGAATTCAGACACTATATACAGTGTACACGTACAGTGTCTGAAATTCAAATACGAAGAGCTTTCTTTCATGTTATCTCCCCGCTTCTTGGAGCTGTTGACACCGACCAGTGCAGAACAAAATGAAAATGTAAATTATGATTCGCAAACAAAATTAAAATTGCTGCTGCGTTGCTGGTTATCTGCATAAATGTCTTTCGCATGTTGAAGGGATACGTGTGCGCAGTGTTGATGGTTTTAAGTGAAACCGATGGAATGGAATGGAGTCTCCATTATGGAGGATGGATAACATCGGTATCGAAAGAAAAAACAAAGTATGTTTACGCATTTACGTTATTAATTTTTGTTACATAAATTCTAATACTTGGTGTAATGTGACGCGTACGTATGTGCCACACCAGTCAACATGGCAGACGCCAATAATAATTGCCTAGAGGAAGAGGGAGAGAGAGAAGAAAAAAGTCAATTATCACGCGTGGAAAATATATATTTATTATAAAATGAGTTAAAAACTCAATGGGAATATTTTAATGTTGGCACAATTTAGATGCAAGCGAGATGTCTGCATTTCCATGGATAAATGGTTGCATGCATTGAACGGCAAACGAGTGTGCCGTATATGTAGAAATCTGTCCATTTGGAATGGAACGGTGCACAAGAGAGGAAAAAAGCGAGCAGAAAAAAAAATCAAAATAAATAAGAGCCAGCCATCGACAGGCAACAACAATAACAGCGCGCCGTAGCACCACCAACAACAACAATGTAATATAAAGTGTGATACAAGCTAATTAACATGTAGACATACTTATAATCATTAATTAATCTCCGTTCTGTTTCTTGTTTCGTCTTTGTTGTGTTGATTCGGTATTTTGAGTTCATTCGTTGGGTGCGTTGCGCAAACCAGTGTTTGCGCGATGAAGAGCAGCAACGAAGAGAGCGCGCATGGGGGAAAGATAAAGAAAACGGCTGACGATTTGCATATATGTTGCTATTGTACATATATTTGTAAGTTCATTCGACCGCAGATGATCTCGTTTAATCTCTATAAGTTTGTATCATCTTTGATATTTAACTGCTGCTCCAGCATCTTGTTCGGTTTCAACTGCTCTTTGCGCCTCTGCTAATAGTTATTTATACCGTACCAAGTGCAATCGATTTTGGTGTCGTTTCGTCTTTATCTCTGTCTCTCTCACTTGTGCAGTGTATATAACCTTTCAGTTGCTTCTTTATCAGTGCTGTTGTGTCGTTTTTTTCTGCCTCCTTGTCACACACACACACACACACTCGCCCGTCACCATAGAGTTCGCTTTATACACAGCTACTTATGAATTGGCTAGTTTTAGATTTCCATAAATCACACTTTTTTTGAGGTCAAATTAAAAATACAAATGAAATTAAACGAATACGAACTAACGGAAATGGGCGAGAGAGTGGGATAGAAAGACAAAAAAAATACAGTCGACTGTGTTATACACAAATGAACATGAAAGAAGAAGAAAAATGCGCTTAAAATTATGGATATGGATTCAAATATGAATAAATAAAGATATGAATTTTAATTGCGCTATTTTCTGCGCTGCTAATGTTATAAAAAGCCACAAGTCGTATAACAGTCATCGAAAGCGCACACCGAACTGATAAGCGCGCCATTTGCATACACACATTCACCATGATTCGATATGTGTGTTATAAAATATGTTTGTTTTCCATTGAGTTTGAGAAAAAAAATCTCTGCTGAAGAGAGAAAAAAAAAGTCACTGATCACTTCTCATAATTATAGGCTTCAGACACGCTGAACATCTGAACTTAAAGCCAAATTATATCGACTTTATTTCTAATACGATTAATTTGAGATTTGGAGAGACAAAAAAAAGCGACCACAGTTTCGCGTGATTTTACTCAAAATGTAGCGAATGGGAGTTGTTGACGTCGCCGCATCGACTTAAGATAACAATAGCTATGCAATATGAGTGTGATGTGATGTAGAAATGCCAATTTGTGTCCTGATTCACAAAATATTCTCGTCTCAGCCAAAAACCAAAATCTGGTTTTTAATTAGCGATTCCTGATTATCTGCATTGCACGGCAGCAACGTGGCCGCAGCAGTGGAAGCAGCAGCAGCAGCAGCAGCATAGGCTATGGCACTGAAATTTACATATTGCTCTCTGATATCATTTTTCTATCTGGTGATATTATTTTAAAATGTCTCATAAATAAAGTGTCATTTGGAAATAGCATTTGGTAACATTTTGCGATTGCGGCGGCATTGTTCCAAGATAAAAACAGAAAAACAACAAAAAAAAACCAGAAGAAAAATAAAGAAAGCTTGAAATAATATTGCGCCACATCCATCGAAGGAATTCGATCGAAAAATTATTTGGTCCACTTTGAATATTAGCAGCAGTGACAGCAACAGCAGCCGGTTTATCAGAAATTGTAATTCACCGCTCCACAGTGCAGCAGCAGCGAAACGAGAAAAAAAATTAAGCACACCAACACCAACACTGATGGCTAAAAGTCACTTCGTTAAAATTGGTCAAAATCACGATATCTAACATCAAAGATACGACAAGCAATTAAATGTTGATTCATTGAGTACGAAAGCAAGAGCTGTAGATGCAGACGCGCGATTCCAAAATAGAATGAGTTTGTTGGTTTTTTTTCTCTCTCTCTCTCTCTTTCATTCTCCATTTCGTGAGAATATAAATGCACTTGCGTACATTAACACAAGACGATATCCAGCTGAGAAATTACAACATCTTATGAAAATTGATAAAAAAAAAACAACACGAATCACATGTGTTCATTCCGTTTGACTGTTCAACTGTTCCATCATATTTTTTTTTTCTTTTGAATTTTTTGTTCCATCGTTCGTTTAGTCCCTGAACGATCCCCTTGCATTTTTTTTCTGGTTTCGTTATTACATGTTGTTTGTTTTTCTTGATTTTTGATCCAAATCTCATATTCAATTCTATTCAATTGTCTCAACACGAATGCACTTGGTTGACTGTATAGCCATTTTTAAAAATTGACAGACACACGGCTGACATCAACTTCAAAACACACCGTGAAGCACCGTGGCATGCTCCATTTCGATTTTCAATTTCCATATATCACTTCCACGTAAATTCCATTCATCTGCATTCGTTTCGGTCTTTGGGATTTTCAACATGGCAAAACCTTTTAATTACCCCATCAACGAACGAAAGTCAAACTCATCACTTGAAAAAAAACTTATTATAATCCTCTCTTCAACAATAAGCAATATCGTCTCCACCGTACGAAATTCGGCTGGTGTGATAGAGAGAGAGAGAGAGAGAGAGAGAGAGAGAGAGAGAGAGAGAGAAAAGGAGAGCAGGAAAGCAAGAGATGAAAAAAAGATGAGTTGTATCGAAAATCAGCTTTTGATTGAATTTTGAGTAAACACATTTTAATACGAGAGGTTCATCGATCGCGCTCTCATTCTTTTGACCTGATATCTAGTTTTCGATCGCCAACCAAACACACCAACAACATGAATCGTAAATGGAAGATATTCAGCAAATGATGCTCTAGCGGCATCTATACGGAAGAGTTTGGAAATTTGATTAAATGATTTCGTCACAAGGTTTACCCAAATATTGGAAATGGTATTTGTCAAGAAATGGCATTTCAAACGCCATTCATGATTCATGTTAGTGAACTTCCGATAGGGACAAACCGAACTCTGAAAGGTTTTGGATCTGTTGAATATAATAATATTGTGCTTCACAGCGTTGGAACACATGACCCATTCGTCGTTGATGCGCATCAGAAATGAAAGTGAGGGACAACACAAACGAAACTCGTTCAAAGTTATAGGCCGGTTGAACCGAATAAAAACAAAATAAATCTACATTACGCATGTAAATGGTTTTAAAACCGATATTTTTCGGTTGATAAGCAATATTATAATCAATATTATAATGTTACCATTTCCAGTGCATGAAATGGAAGTAAATCTCCAGAAAAAGATAGCAGACGACGACGACGACGACGACGACGACGACACAATAACCAGGCCTTTACTTTTATAGCCAAACATAAACGGTCTTTTATCTTTTTTTCAATTTAAAGAGAAAAAAAAGACACACAGGCGATTATTGTATATATGGCTCAAACTTTGAGTGAGTATTTGATATGGTTTTTACTTTTAATTTTATTGGTTGCAAACGGACCGCGGTGTTGTTTGTTCGTGTGATGGGGCCCCCAGTTACGTTGACCTTTTCTGGCAGTAAAGTAGAAGAGCCGGAGCGCGAGAAAGAAAAACGAGCACAAGCACAGCCGTGCAATAAATTTCGGAATGATATGGATTACATACGATCACGACATATATAGGGTATATGCGATGTGTATAGGGTAAGTATATACAGTATTGGATTAAACGCTTGCGCATCGTAATCCAGTAATAAAAAATGAATCAGTGCAATCATGGAGGTGTGTGTGTGTGTGCAATGTGCAGCGTGCGGATTTCGCTGCCGTCGACTCCTACTCGACGGTGTCGGCATTCTTCAGAATCAGGGGGCTCCCACAAGACAAAAGAGCACATCAGGTCGGGATTCTTTTACGGTCAATGGACAACCGATACAACTGACGAACGAGATAGCACTGTCATGTTGTTTTGGTTTGGCTTGTATTTTTTTTTCTTTGTTTTTGTGGCTGTCTCTCTCTGCCTCTTCGGTTGTAGCTCGTGGTTGATTTAATATGCATGAGCCACAGCAAATGTGTAAAAATTTAAATGAATTTATCTCCGCATTTTTATCGATCGTAAAATCAAGCCAAATTATTTTCTTACTCTGTTGCTGTTGTTATTGTTGGTTCTTTGTTCGTTGTGTATATCTTTGTTTTGTGCGATGGTAATGCGCATTGTTTGTTCGATTTTTTTGTTCGAATGTGTGTATGTGCGCATCCGAAAATCCCTTTTGTTATTTTGAGCTGAAAGAGAAAAATTGTTGCGAAATTATATCGCTAAGAAGTATTATATTGTAATTCATAAAAATCAGTTCAATGCATTTGCGTTCGTTTTCAGTTGGACTTTGGTTGCTCTTTCAGCATCATTCCGTTGCGCAAAGTTGAAATGTTGCTCGCAAAACGGTTCAGGCCACAGATGCGACCGATAATTCCATAAAGTCGGCCTGCTTCCGAATGTGCGCACTGTGTGTGCGTGTGCGCGCGTCTGCGTGCGTTTGTGTGATAAGCGCTCTTCGAACGAAGAGGAGAAGAGTGAAAATAATCCTAAAAAACGAAAAGAATTTAAGAAAAAAAGAGAAACAAGCATCCATTAAAGTGATCCGCCCACATGTCAATCAATAAATGGATCGGTTGGCCGATCGGTTGTTTGCATAAAAAGAACGTTAACAATTACAGTTTAACACTTCGTTGGTATTATGAATTCACCGAGGATCGTAAAACATAATTGTTTTTCCATCGAAATAGATATTTAAGAAAGCGCCTCGATAGCTTCACAATCACTCATCACATCAACAACATCGTATCCCTCTATTCGCCATTCTCTCTCTCTCTCTCTCTCTCTCTCTCTCTCTCTCTATCTCTGTCATAGCTAACTATGTGAACGACAGTGAGTTGTTTTATAGCCATAGCGCGCGCGTTATCGATATCGTGTAATCAATACGATCAAGAAGTCCGTAAAAATGCGATGTTTATTTTGAAAGTTTTTATGATCACTTCATAGAAGAGACAAAAACACGCACATCTAGAATAACGAAGTGGAAAAAAAATGAAATCAATGCGACAAGATCATTAGAAGAATGTAGTGTGTATCGGTTTGTAGATTTCAAGATTTGATTGCCGGCTGGTTCGTTGTTTTTCATTTCAAATCATCGTGGTCGTCGTCGTCGTTGTTTAATTTATTCTACTACATGCAATCAAAAATAACATAAATAAAGAGTATTTTAGTTATTTATTTGGAACTCACACCGAGCCGACGATGTTTCGGCTAAAAATTCAATTTTCACATTTTCAAGAAGACTTTTTCTGCTCATCGCAGCAGCAGCACCACCACCACCAACAGCACTGTGTGTGAAGAGAGAGAGAGAGAGAGAGAAAAAAATGAAGGAGAGAAGAGACGAGAAACAAAAAATATGATGATCCAAGAATGAATAAGTTAAGCTCGCTGGTTTCCTATTTATGGTGACAGATCAAGATATTCAAATAAGTGTTGGGTTCAGTTTATGTTGCGGTTCGTGTATCTGAACTCTTAAAAGTTATTATTGAGAGCATATTTTTTCACGTATTCTTCGCATCGCGTCGTTCCCGTATTGTTGTTGAGTGGAAAAAGAAGAAGAGGAAAGGGAAAAAAAATAGCACGCAGTGATCTGCATATGAGAATATTTTGAAATTCGGATGGACAAGACGGGACTCGAAATGAAATCGCCAGATATGAGAGAAGTGCGTCGATATAAAGTATACACAGCTTGATACCAATGTAATCAATGATGTGATTTATGCTGAACAGTGTGCCCAAAAAAATGTTTTTTCTTCTTTTTCTTCTTCTTCTTCTTCTTCTTCAAATAAGCACCAACAGATATGAATGGAATAGAATCCATATTCAAGCAACCTTGATATTAATTCCATCATTACGAATGGAAATCATATGAATTTTTCATAATATTGAGAAGAAAAAACATTCATAAATTGGAACGAATGCGAGACAGTGACCAACAACAACAACAACAATAAAAATTAGCACACATTTTGGGATGACATTTTCGATAGTTAGTTTTTTTATTGATCGGACCGGATCGGATCGGATCGGGTCGATCGTTGCACAATTCTTGTGATCGATTTCTTGTTTATTGACTCTATCTATTTCCTATTCCATTCTATTCATACGATCACCTGTGTCTTTTGAACCATTGGGCCAGTCATCGAACTCAGCCATTGTTTGTGGCCGATGTGATCAGTTCATTTGTTGTGCTCTTTTTCATTTTCACTTGATCACCCGGAACATTTGACTTAATTACCGCTTTTTTTTTCCATCAATAGCATTCAAACGTTCGTAACTTTTCCAACGATTTATGATTGGCTTTGCTGACTTGATAAATCTATGCGCGAACCAAGCACACATATCAAGATCGTCGATTGTTCCGTGTGTGCGGGACACATTCAATGTATTTCTTGGTCATAACGCTTTTTTTTCTTTCGTACGCATTCCGTTTAATCCGACCGATTTTAATTCAAATAATAAAAATCAATTAGTGAACGATGAACACGTAAAATAAGCTTAAAACCCATTTTGCATCTCAATCACACGTTGGAAGTTTCTTAACTTAAGACGGTTATATTTTATATTTATGATAGTTTCGTCTATAAAATTATGGATTAAGTAAACGGACAGAAAGAGAAAAATATGAACACAACGACAGCAGAAAATATGATTCTATTGCGACTAGTTTTAGAGAATGAGACGTATTCGTTTTCTTCTTCTTCGACTAAATCTGTGTACAGTTCGAAAGCACACAAAACGGTTGTTGAAATCATCACAAGCATGCGGAACCGTTTGGATTGTTTTTTTTTTGCGGAATATGTTTATAAAGGATTTAAAGACACATTTTTTTTCCATTGAATTTGCATTTGACGAAGAAGGTGAAGTATAAGAAGGTGTCGTACCTAATGATATTTATATTTGTTTGGAAGCTCAACGAGCTCCGCTACTCGTTATTTTTTCGAACGTGAATTTCAATACGTATTGAATATCAGCAGCTCGAGTCGAGTTTTAGTAGTCAAAGAGAGAGAGAGAGAGTGTGTGTGTACGGCATATTGGCTTTGATGTTCCAAATACTGGGTCTTGTCTTAATATGCGACGAATATTGGTTATTATTTTTTTATCGAAAATATACATATATGTCATCGTCGTCATCATCATCGTTGTCCATTCCACCCAAAGTAGCTCGATTACTCTCCAAATGTACGCTTGCTTGATCGCGCGCACGCACAATACATTTGCATATTCGGAAATTGGAACTAGGAGCAATATACTATTATGGACTAGATTTGATAACATTTGCTGCATGCGATTAAACATTGAATTTCGAAAGAAGAAGAATATCTTAAGTGTAATTAAATGGAATATCGTTTTCGAGATCCAGTTTTCAGCATCGTTCTCCTTTATCGTTTCAATTGCACCATAGATTTCTTTATCTTCTCTAAACGAAATGAATACACGATCGATTCTCTTGAAAACGAGCCGATTTAGAGAATTGGTTGCGATGTTGTTCAACGCACTGCTCACGGCCCGCTCCAAATTCACTGGACACTATATCGATCCAAAGTCGATGAAGATAATTACACTAATGAACGAAAACGAATTAAGAACGAACACATTTTCGGATTCGATTTTCGGAAGAAGAAGAAGTAGTAGACGAAAAGAAAAAAACATATTTGGATCGAAATTCCACATAAAAACGTGGAAAAACTCCTCTTCGCTCATATCTATGCTTTTAATAGTGCGTCGCGTTTGTCATTTTGTTTGAAGATGTGCGCTCGCGCGACTTTCCACACACATTTTCGTTCTAATAAAGGGCATGTAGACATGATTACACAGCCGATGAACTTTATTTGCTGCCGTTTTAACGCAACGAATAATTTAATTTACAATTTTTTTTCCTCTTCTTCTTCGGCGCGAGGGAAAAAAGTGGGAAAATGATCAACCGAAAAAAAAGACCAAATTCGAAGCCAGATGAAATAAAACCGAATACTGTTAATAAATTACACGATTAACTAGTTTATTAATGTCGCTTTTCGAATAGCAACGAAAATTGATCGAAATCATACGGTTGAGAAATCTTGGCGGTGAAAGACAAAGAAGAAACAAATCAAAATTATTAAAAGACAAGCCGATGAGTAAAGCCAGTGGAAAAATGTTTTCACAGTCTCACAATTGAATTAGAAGAATTCGGCGTGACGAACCATCGAATAAACGAAACGCATGGAGGAAAGAAAATAGAAACCAAATTTCTTCATTGATTAGATGTGCAAGAGCAACGGACAAGCCTCCATAAATCATGATCTGTACCAGAAAATGTGTACTAATTGGAATTTCTCAAGTTTATTTCAATTATTTACAGCCGGCAACTGTGCGTTGCGTTGATGGGATGGCAATTGAGATAAAGGATTGGAGAGCCGATGAGCAATTATCACGGGAACTTTTGAAGACAGTAGCTATGAAATCTCTATCACATAAATTAGTGTTATGAATTTTTCTTTTCTCTTTGATTTTGTGGAAATGCTGTGTATAAATCAGTGAATGCATCTAGGTATCACCACATCTCCAATCGAACAGCTTTCAGTTGAAAAATTGAAGTAAACTCATTAAAGGATTCTCATTTGAACTGAGATGAGAACAAATCACACAATTGAGCAAAGTGTTTGCAAATAACGAGAACTGAGTTCGTCATACGCGCATTCTGCTAATGTTCACGCAACACTCTGGTACATTTACATGCCGAGCCATGTAACATCGTTACCTTTTATTCACTCGTTTACAAGCAAATTGACAAAGAACACCGAAAGTCACCACTGAAGGAATCGAACTACGCATTTATATTGTAAGGGAGAATCCACCCATTTGCGTCCTTCTTTTCATGCTGATAATTCAACTGCCGTGAATGCCACATGCAAATTTTGCTCAAATCCTTCGTTCGTAATCATCGTCGTTGTACGTGAACGAATGATACTTGTGATGCTTTGATGCTAAATTTTGAAAACCATTGTTTGATATATGGTAAAATACATAATTAGAGAATTCCCAATAGACAAATGGTAAAAAGGCATCAATAGAATGAATCAAATCCATTTGTTTTCGAAATAAAACAGTCGCAACGCAACTGCCAGCTTTATGGAGCCATCGTCTATGCATAGACGATACATTGAAGTCTTCATTTGATTGGCGAATCAATTAGTACGAAAAGAAAAATAGAATCGTGAGAGAAGTCCAAATACCATCTCCACAATCAACAAGTCGAAAATGCTATTGAGCAGCGATATTACAATTCATATTTCAATACAATTCGAGAGATTACAATTTCAAAAGAAGAATACCATGAATTAAAATGTTGCAATAAGCCCATATTAAATATCGCTTAAATGTTGTTGTCTGTTCTAGTTTGGCTGTTCAAAAGCCAACATGATTTCAAAGTTAATCATATCGTCAAATGGACAGATCTAAGCCACAAAGTGAGAAAAGGAGTGGATCGACATACACGTTAACTGTGTAAAATCATCATCATCATCATATTGTACATCACATGTCTTTTGTTGTGCACCTCGACGAATGCTCTATTTGTCAGTGCTAGCGCGTGTGTGTGCGCATCGCATCAGTGAAAGCGGCTGGATTTGGAGCGCGTTGAACAAAGTAAGACAGTAAGACAATCCACAAAGTGTCAATCTCCCGACGTATTATTCGTGGCCAACACAATACCGTTTTTTCCAGGTGGAAATATCTGTAGCAGCACTACTGGTGCAAAAGAGAGAGAGAGAGAGAGAGAGAGAGAGAGAGAGAGAGAGAGAGAGA
>NW_022601432.1:3253404-3384934 GCF_009176505.1 Sitodiplosis mosellana | reverse complement strand
AGAGAGAGAGAGAGAGAGAGAGAGAGAGAGAGAGAGAGAGAGAGAGAGAGAGAGAAAGAGTGGATCTATTCATGCCACTAAATACTATTTTGTGTTCGTGTTTGCTGCTGAGTCAATGGCAATTGTGGAAATATTAATGATAGTGTGTTCGCATTCACTCAAATCTTTATAGATATTCATAAATGTGTGTATAACGTTACAAAAAAAAACCCACGTCATTTTTCACACATTTCAATTCTGTCCATCAAAAAGAATAACAATATGTACATTGTACACACATTTGCCGGGTCGCATTTTCATTCCAGTTGAAAAACCCATTCCCATCATGTTAAATCGATTTTTAATCATTGCACACAGCTCTTATTATTGTCGAAATGTATCATCAATTGTAACATTATTAATCACCTAGTGATCCACACTGCATGGATACATGAAATGCACTACATGGGCCCCCATTCAAAATTGTTGCCACTCCAAAACTATTACACTTCGCCATTCTCGTTGACGGCTCTAACATTCTCGATACCTGTTCGGATCGATCCATGTGTTCCAAAGCGATCGCTGGTTTTTTTTGTGCATTACAGATATTCACTACATGGCAAATATACACCATAGTTATAATCATTCGAGATTTTAATATGTCAATATTTAGTGGAAAAAAACATACTTTTTGCATTTGGAGCTCATAATTCGATGCGGCACACATTACGCTCAAGATGTAAACAGATGCGAAGAAATTCGATTGAACAACGACTGCCTTAATGTTATCACATTGCATTCGATGGTTGGATGGTTTAAGTGAATATCGCACCACTTTCGACGAAGTTACCGTCGACGACAAAAAAGCTTCGATTCATTCGATAGCCGAGACTATCATAGTCCATTAATGCATGAGTTATGTCAAATATGAGATGTGAAGTTCAATGCAAATCATAAATAAATCAGCTCGATGGTAATAAAAATATGAGATCATCTAATCTCCACTTGAAGAGGCCACGAATTTGTTCGGTAAATTTGCAATGGTCTTATATCCAGCGAAACGGCAAACAAACAGCAACAACACGAAACGAAATGACTAAAAAGTAGTCATGTTGAATGCTATGTAATTGAGCCGGACATACAACGCAATCGTCATTCGATATCTTTTCGTGTTAATGCGCGAATGCATTTGTTTTTTTCTCATCTGTTCGGCTGGCTCGCCGCACTGAATGGGATTTCGTTGAGTTTTGCGCCATTCACGTGCAATACTCGTCCATATATCTATCTATTTAATGAGTATTACTTGAGATATCATACTTTGTCTCCCACTCGAAAATATCTCTCGGTGTGACAAAGTCACATTCACATCTTCTAATGGTAGTCCACTTGAGCTTCCTCTTCTTCTACAGGTTTCGCGTTGCGCTCGCGCACAAATACATTTTCTTGTCGTTTTTGGCCGTTACACGCCTGTTTTTCCCTCGTTTATGAAACAAATAGAAGCAGAAGAAATGTATATCGAGGCCCATCGAGCGAAACATATTTTATCATTGGTGGCTTTGTTGAACACACCAATTCAGTTCAGTTTCACCAAGTGTGCAAAAGAGAGCAAGCAAACGTGCGATGAGATTGCAGTCAACAGCAGTCGCAAGATTTGAAAATTGTCGATCGAGAGAGGAAGAGAAAGGGAAAGAGAGAAAGAGAGAGAGAGAGAGAGAGAGAGAGATCGAGAGAGCGGGAGTGAATGCGTTTGCGATAAAACACTGAGTCATGTCTGCATATTGCGCGTACCAGTGCAAATAATGTGTATGTTGCCTTTCAATTCAATGTGCGCGCACTGCACTGCACTGACTGGACTGGACTGGCAGTGCTGCTGGTTTGATCTCAGCATCTCAGCGTGGAATTTGTGTGCTGTTGTCACCAGCACCAACAACAACAACAAGTCAAAGCACACGTTCTTTTTTTATATGTGCTTCTTTATTATTAGCATTATTACCGCGCGACGCGCTTGCGCGCGTTACGTATGGATATCTAAAAATTTACACATTCTTTGCTTCGTCTATACTTTGGCTGCGCTCACGCGCGCGCACACTGCTCTTTATTTTACGTGTGAACGGCTTTGTGTTTTTGATTTTTTGTTTCTTCTGATTTTTTTTTCGGTTAGTTTTTCTCTCCTCATCCAGTGCACGCGGTTCGTGCATTTGAACGTGTTGGTCGCATTTGCCCTGATGTTAAATAATAATAAAAAATCCACAAAGCAATCAAAATGGAAATAAAGCCTCGGCGATCGGGCCAAGCAGCGAACGACAACCGAACACGGCATAGCACAGTACAAACGAGAAAAAGGGACCCAGTAAAGGAAGATGATATCCATATACACCGCATCAGTGACTCTTCTTAGCCACTATAATCCACTCTATGTGGCTAAACTCTATAACAGTTAAATTTACGATCCAATTAAAACAAATTTTCTGATTTGCTCGTAATGCTAAGTGTTTCTCCGTTCTGATGCTCTCTTATCTGTTCGTTTCATGTGTACGGTTTGTGTGTGCGAGTGTGAGTGTGTGTTTTTTTTTTCATCTTTGTTGGCTCTTTTCATATTTTTCGTCAACAAAAATGCGAAACTGTGACAAAAATGACAAACAAAAATAAAAACAAAACCGTGCGCGCTTGCACGCTTGCTCGCGTCAACACACAGGAAAGAAGATAGGAATACAGAACGATCAACAAAATTCACGCTACGCAGATATGCAATAATTCGTGAGCACAACGAAATGTATCTTGACTTGAAATGAAATTAGAATTAGCACCATTTATGCAAACAGGTCTTTTGGATGGATCTGCAGAGAAGAAGAAGATTATGATGATGAGGGGGAAAAGAATCAGAAACAACGACAAAAAAAAAACAAAACCAAACTGATGCTGCAGGCGACCAACGCTGAATATGGTAATATTGATGCGCTCACACATACACCATGTGAATCCAAAACCTAATTATCATAATTCTACCATGGTGCAATACAAGTTATTGCCACTATTTAACCAAGTTTTACAAAGTTTTTACACGCGCGCTCGTTTTCACTCTGCTTTGCGCGCACGCAAAAATTTTCCAAAGCCAAGAATCGGCCATCGCGCGCAATCGACGCAAAAGATAACAATAGATTAAAGCCACTGATTTTACTTGACTTTAATATCTTGAGAGAGATAGGAGGATAAAAGAAAACATGTTGGAAACGAGCCCAAGAGACTTTTGAGACTTCGAAGAATTTCAAATATTCTTTGCGATCGACAAAAACATCCCTCTGCTATGGACCAATACTTTTTTAATGGTTTTTTTTTTGCTCATTGTAGACCTAACTATGAAAATGCTTCTTTCACTGCTCGATCGAAATAAACAACTAACGAAACGAAACGAAAGAGAGAGAGAGAGAGAGAGAGAGAAAAAATTGCGAAGAGAGAAGTTGCACATGATTTGTTTGTTTCTTTATTTAAGTGAATGCCGCTAATTGCAACCCACCAAGAGCACATAAAAATCGCATAATGCATTTGTGGCTAGAACAAAAAAGAAGCGACACACAGCAATAATAATGAAGAGGAAAAAAACGGATTCTCTTTAAGAATTAGCGTGTGTTTTGTGTGTATGCATCATCACCCGAACTTCGACTAAATAAAATTGTCTAAGGCAAAATCATCGGTTGAATGTGAGTACTCGAACAAAAAAATTAAATAAGTGCTCATCATTAAAACAAAAACAAAGACCTTATTCCCTCTTCATTCCGCGCCTGATGTCAATGCGCCTCTCTTCTTCTTCTTCTTTTTCTCTCTTTTTTCATCAAAGCACTTGAGTGTAACGATGGATGCACAATCTTTAACGCACACACACACACACACACTGCGCTCGGGATGTTATAAACATGCACTCATAACTGAAAATGATGATGGCTTCGTTGATCTATTTCATTTTTACATCATGCATACACCCAAACAGACACACACACACACACACACACACGTGTGATTCATCGCATTTAAATGAATAATGTGCGAATGGTGAAATAGCATTTAAAATATTTGCCGGTCGTTGGTCATTTTCATTGCTGTGCGGCATAGCACATGGTGCAACCAAAGCAGAAGCTTTGCGTTCAGCAAAGCGTGAGCAAAAACAATGATAATAAATATTATTTATATGATGTTACAATATAGTGATTTTGTCCTTGGTCTCTCACCAAATGCCTATTTTCCATTCTTGAACGTCATTTTTTCGTCGTGGTCGTCGTCATCGTCGTCGTCTTTTGGCCGTTGTTTCACAAGAAGAAGATCAATGAAATGCATATTATTCCCTGATTTTATACTTCAGAAGCAATTTTGCTACCGAAGCATTTGTTCTTGACACGATGCGCTTAAGCTGCATCGTTTCTTAATTTTTCTCTCTCTCTCTCTCTTTCGCTCCAACACTAAACGACATAGTAAATAGTTTTGCTAGTTCGACCACTATTTATCCCAAGCAAATGATGTCTGCCGTGAATATTTCCGTTGGCCTATCGCGAAATATTGTGATAGCATGAAGAATTCAATGTCGTGAGCGATGCAATTGCGCTTAAACGAAAATAATAATAATGGGCCACTTCGTTTGTTTTTATTCCTCTCTCTCTCTCTCTCTCTCTCTTGCGCGCGCGTTCGTCATAAATTCGACTTCCGTCTGTAATTACTAGAGTTATAATTAATTGGCGGACTTTAAGCAATGTTCTTTTTTGTCGTCGTGTAGATTTCATTCGACGATTTAGAAAGAATAAGTGCCGCAAATAGCACAAACGTCATACAATTTTTATTTACGGAGATCTGAATCATAAAATCTCTTCATAAATAATGTTAATGAAATTTGAACTGCCGCTTCTGCTGCTGTTGCTGTTGTTGCAGATTTTCTTGTTGCACACCTCTTCTTAATTGTAATTTTTTTTCTAAAACAAAGGGACACACAATCACTGAATATAATTATTGTTTTTTTTTTTATCTTCTTTGTCCAAGCAATAAATTGGAAATATCGGTAAAATCGTTCACGAATCATTCGCCACTGGCGCACATTCAAATCGAAATTCATTGATTAAATGTGTCAATGTTCTGTCAGCTACATCAATCCATTGAGATCTACAAATCTACATTTAATGCACTTTGAAATTTTAACTCGATATTGAATCGAAAAAAAAAATGGTCTTTTCCGTTTCATGATTGACCGAATATGCGCACGACTATCGATTGTGAGGTGCATCATACATGTGGTGAGGTTTTAACTTGAACGAATCTGGTGTGTCATTCAATTTAAAAGTGTAATACGTCCAGACAGCTTGGTGTTTTTATCCATACACCATTTAAACCAGATTGTTTCTTTTTCTTCTTCTTCTTCTTCATTTTGTTTCTATTGCTGTTGTTTTCATTGCATCAATGAAGAAATCGTCGCTTGTCGGATTCAATACGAAGTAAAGTGAATCTTTCAGTTTAATTATCACTTTGGACGGCTTGTTGTACTTTAATTGCCTTAGATTGAGTTCGATAGACCATTTCAAGCAGACAATGCAGCAATATAATGATTATGACAGCGAAAGATGTTCTTTTCATTTAAAACTATGGTGGTTTTCTTCTCTCTTTGTGTTGAATGAGTTTTAGTGTTTTTGTTTTTTGCCTGGAAATTGGAATGAAAGCACTTTTGATTTTAAAGAAAAAAAAATCTAATTTGAATGCTTTTTACATAAATTTGTATGGACAAATTTCTAGATGAACTGAATTTCTCCGTCGATCTGATGATACGATCGATAGAATCGAAACGATGATTTGGAATCTTAAGTTGAAAATTTCAAAAAAAAAATTTTTTTTTAAAGAAGCAATTCCAGAAAAAAATCGAATTTAAGGTTGAACATTATTTATATTGCGACCGAATTTGGTTTTTCAGCGAGATATTCAAATGACAATGTGATGTAGAGCATAACAATTGCAAACCACTCCATTTAATGATTCAAAATTGAAAAATTATCCATTTTTAGCCGTCATATGATTCAATGTCGGTGTTATTATGCTGTATTATAGTGCGCCATACCCTGCACACACATACACATTCTGTGTTGCATGGTTCGTAATTGCTGTAAGGTCACTTAATTTAAAACGTGCTGCTATAATTTCAGAAAATCCGCCGCGATTTATATCGCTTGCGATATCTTGGCATCAGAGTAAAACCAAGAAAAACACAAAGAAAAAAACGTCCGACCGAAACGTTAGACATTTAGTGCAGTTCATTTTTAGGCGTTATTTATCGGCGGTTGAGCGATATCCAATTGAAATGCAGTTGTATTCGATGGTAAATATGTTTCATATCGCATTTATACCGAGTTCGGTTCAAAACATTGTTCTTCACACGGCATTCATTCATGTACGTAGTATAGAGTTCATTTAGCTCCGCATCCAAATATTTTGACTGCAAAAATGGCGATAGCATCAACATATCAATCTCGACCTTTTATGATCTTATTTTGCCTTTGAATAAATTGAATTAACTGAAAAATTGAAGAAAATTCACAGACACGTCTTCATGCATAAGACAGCATAGACTCTCTCAACCCAAATGAATTTGAGCACATAAAAATGTTAACATACGTTAAAAGCGATTAAATTGCACTTGCTCCAATATAAGAGGGGAAAAAAGTAGTGAGAAACAAGCAAAATGCATCAAACAACTGAAAACTATAACAATTAAAGAAACAAAAAGCGACGAGAGAGAGAGAGAGAGGAAGAGAGAGAGAGAGTATGTGAGTGAGTGAGTGAGTGAGTGAGGAGAAACGTGCACTCTTTGCAAGCATCATACGTCTTACTTAGACTTGCTTCGAATCGCAAAGTATTAATCAACGCTTCTAATATAAAAACAAAACACATCATTTCTCATTTAGTTGGATTAGCGTTTGGTGATTCACTTGCCGTATGTCCATTGCGCGCTTTCGCGCCACCACAAACACACACACACACACAATCTGCACTTCTTCATGTTTCGTTTTAAATATGATTACGGAATAGGACACGATGGCAAAAGAAAAAAAAACGCAAAAAAAGCAAAAAATGTGACGAATAATTTCCAATGAAAACATAAAAAGGTGGTAAATGAATCTGAAAGAAAAATTGCACGGGTAAAAACATGACAGATTAAGTACACCACTTCTCGGATGACTGTCAGTTTTCTAGTGTTCGTTTCGTTTCGTTTTGGCATTTGTTCGGTTCGATTTGTTAAGCCGTGCACTTATTCTCTGCTCCTCGTCTATGTGTCATGTTTTGAATTATAACACTCATTTCGATGTTGCACTTCACACTTGTTTTCGCTCTAGGAACTATTAATTGGCTTCCTCCCAGCGAAGAAAAAGGAAAGGAGAAGTTTTGCACGGCGCGTTTCACTTCAGCGTAAAAAAGAGCACATTTTGCTCCACATCCAATGTGCTTATTGCGTACTTGGAA
The DNA here is from genome assembly GCF_009176505.1 of Sitodiplosis mosellana. Lineage (NCBI taxonomy): Eukaryota > Metazoa > Arthropoda > Insecta > Diptera > Cecidomyiidae > Sitodiplosis > Sitodiplosis mosellana. The sequence continues at coordinate 3,377,470 of NW_022601432.1, read as the reverse complement.
TTGTTGCATTCCATTACATTACGGTGTTTGATGCAATTTTTATTGGCCATTCGATTGAATTGAATTTTGATCATTTTTTCAAACTTTTACCTTGTATATTATCACTACTATAATAAATCTTTGGCTTGTACATATTTGCTCAATTAAAAAAAAAACGAATCTACTTTAAAATTCAAAGTAATAGACGAAAAAACGACACATTCTTGTGCCACAATTCATTTTCGTGGCACACTTTAGAATTTTTTCGTTTTCATACACGAGCCTCAAAATCATTCATCAACTTAGAGCATGCTTAACATGCAGAAAGAAAGAAAAAAAACGATGCATATTTCGTTTTCAAAAAATGAATTCGTTGTATCCATCAGCATTTTTGTCGAGAGCTATCGATACGGCAATCGAAATCTATCAATTAGGATTAAGGCAACGGCAAAAATGTATGTTTGTACCCATTAAAATATCACATACCATAAAACGCATTTTTATAAGCTTACAAAATCACCAGCGTTATTTAAATTAGGTTTATATTCGTTCGACATACGTGTATGCTTTGTCTCCTCTCTTCACTCGTGCTCTCTTGTTCACTGCCCATTGGATGATATGCATCACACGGTTGTGTTTGAGCGCGACCACAACAGAAAATATTCGTACCCGAAAAACTCGAACTGCAGAATAATAATTTTAAATTTAATCTGGCAATCAAAATCAGCACGATATTTGTCTGCTGTCGCGAATCATCATTATTTATATACAATCTGACCGATAGTTAACGCAACAACGCGAATTTCTCGCCCATCGTTTTCGTGTTGTTTTGTTGCCCAGTGTATGTATATATTTTTGTTTCTCTTTAAATATGCTTAAGCCCGTTTTCTGTTTCATTTTGGACGTTGCTGCTGCGGCTGTTGCTGTTGCTGTTGTTCCTCACTGGCACCATTGAAATTACTTGAAATATATTTGAAAGATCATCGCATTACAAATTATCTTCTTTTGAATTGAGAACCGTGTTCCATATATTATTGTTTCTCGAAAGAATGTGATTCAGTTCGTTTGTTATTTGTTCGCCGGTTTCTTTTCTCTCTCTCTCTTTTTATTTTCATCCGAATTACTTCGTCTTCGTTTTTGCAGCTTAACGAAAACGTGAAGCCGAACACTATCGTTTCAAGGTTATTGAATGCAGTTTGATACGTACACCATTACAGCAAGCCTGCTCAAATATGACAGTTTCATTGAGTTTTATCTATCGATTGAGATTTATGAGATAAATGGGAATGATGATAGATATTAATCGTGGTTGGTTCGATTAATATCTATCATCATTCCTAGATCTTGTTTGATTCAAACGGACTTCTCCATCAGATCGATGATCTTTGCTATTAGAAAGCAATTTTGAATGTATTTTTAACAGTTAGAGAACGGAGCGGAAGAATATTTCAGACAAAAAAAAAACGTTGGATCGGGAAATCATGTTACCAATCGTTTGCTAAAAAAAAAATTTCATTTTAAAATAGTTGAGGATAAACTATCACAAATCGGCATTGTTTGAGATTTGAAATTTTGTTTTATTACCATCCAGCAAATGTCATTGGGTCCCTCTTAAAGCTGAGCTTTTTCCAATAAGCAATCATTTTTTCTTTGTCAATAATCCGCAATTTGCAACAAACAGCCCCATTACAATCTCTATCTCGCAGAAATCAATTGAAATCTTTCTTTAGCTTTTCCATTCGAACAAAATCGTTGAAATAAGCCGACTATTATCAAAACTGCCCGTTTTTTTAATAGAAAACAATGTGGACTAGCAACATTTTACGACCCAGTAGCTGTAATCCAATCAAATCAATTCATTGTTATGCGCTAAATTCATTGATAAACAAATTCATTCTAGAATAATCAATGCGCAGTTTATTATTTTTGTGTGTTTTTTTTTCATCGTCGCCGTTCGTTTTTCAAAAGGAAGTGCGCCATTAAAATCGTATTTTCTTGTACCATTTAAATAATCCGTAATTATGGCTGGCACAGACACAAACAGAGAACGAGAATCACAAAATGTGATCGTTTTGATTCAATGAAGCCGAACATCAACATATCATCATTTTTGATAAGCCGCAATAAACGCGTAATATTTTTTTCTAACCAAGGTAGGCCACTCCTAAATCAAATATCAGATCGAGTTCGGTTCCACCAGCAAAATGATGACCACTTTTATCCGAAAAAAAAAATGAATGAGAGAGCGAGAGAATTCAAGCAGAAAAAAAAGAAGAATGTCAGCAGCGGATAGTGAATAAATAAAATATTTTCGTGATTTAATGCCAAGATCGTGGAGACAAGTGATTTGATGACAAATCGCCGCACGATATTATTTGACCGAAGAAAAAAAAAACTACTAAATGAGCCCACAACCTGCACCATGACACAATATGAATGGAGCAAAGCAAAATCCAATGTGGACCATAATCGATTTCAGTTGTGTGTGCGCGCACGAGTTTATTAATGCTTTTCGGTATACAAGGTAAAAATTCACCGTTTGAACACCGGACACTGGTTTTGATCAATTCAAATTGAATTAATTGTGCATTTATCATCGATTTTTTTTTTTCATTTGTCTTTCGTTTGCATTTATCTCTCTAAATGCAAGCTTTGGCTAACCTTTTGGTTCATCATCTATATATGATACTTCATCAAAATTTGATCGGTTCTTTTCGGGTGGATTTCTCCAATCGCATTTCGACGTATATTCAAATTGGCTATTTTGGGTTGTTGGTTTTTTTCCCTCTCTCTCTCTCTCTCTCTCTCTCTCTCTCTCTCTCTCGCTTAAAATGCTGATAATTGAGTTTTAACTTTTGAATTTGGAACTTGCGAATGAAAAATTACGGTTTTTATCTTTGGAATAATTTTGCATATGTTTTGTCTTTGTGTGTGTCGTTGAGATGTGTGGTGTTGTTTTAACGATTTAACTCCGAATAATGTGTCATAAATCTAACACATCACACACATTACTTTGATTTATTATCGTTGCGGATCAACAAGAATATTTGCAAATATTTTTATCTTTTTATTTACGTACCTTATCGGATAATACAATCTTTGAGCTTTCACTGAAACTGATTCGTTCCTTGCAACTGCTGATGTAAACAACAAGTTTAACAGAGTTTAACAGAGAAAAAACGGATTGCGATCAAACACAGTTGCAATGAACGAATCAGTTTCAGTAAAAAAAAAATACAGATCGCGATCACGTGGAAATATTTGTTGCAAACAAAACAAAACCATTCCAATACAAAGCCATATTCCATGGGATTCAGTTATAGTTTAAATATTCTGCCATGTGTTAAATCGAATCGGAATGTTAAATCGGCACGAAAAATTAAATTTCAAACTGAAAATTGGAATTTCATTAGATGTTTCACGGTCGATTTACTAAATTGTGGTTTACTGTTGGCCCAACAGTGTTGGGATTGTGTGTGTTTTTTCTTTCTCATTTGGTGATTTCGTAAACAAACAAATAAATCAATATACTTTTCGCTAAAAAGAACTGATTATCAAGTTCGAATTCTTTTAACATCCCTTTTTTTATCATCAGTGCTCGCGATGTGTTTTTTCACATTGGTGCGCGGAACAATGGCACAGTTGACGTGATCAAACGAATAGATTCTTTTTGTTTTCGTTTTCGTAATAGCACGTTTCGTTTCACGATACACATTTTAACACCTGTGACATTGCGGCAACAGCAAAGATGTTCGCGCTTTAATGTTTTCCAATCCAAGTGAAGTTGAGTGTATGAAAAGAGCAAAAAAAAAAAAAAAATCACGAAATGCAAACAACAACGGGCAGCATTGTTAACGAGCGAAATAGATCAAGTCGAAAACAGAATCTAGAATAACGAATTATAGCCACTTATTTTATCGTCTTTGACGGTGTAAATGAGTCGATACAGTGGAAAGGTGATGGAAATGCGCGTGCGTGAATGTGCATTCGACTATCTGACATCAATTCCTTTTTGAAAAATAATAGCAATTGCACCAAACACAATGTCGGATAATTTACATATGGTATGTTCACAAGATGACAACACAGACAGACAGACAGACAGAGAGAGAGAGAGAGGAGGAGCGAAGGAGAGAAAGAGAGGAAAAGAGAACGACTTGACGAAATATTTCTGCTGGCTTCCAGGCAAAGGATTTGCGTTTCGAAACAGACAGTTTACTGTTTGCCCATCCACACAATCCGTGCCATTGATTCGTTTTATAGATCAACGATTGAATCGATGACAAAAAGAATGGCTTCTTTGTTACTCGAGCGACATATCGTCATTATACAAATACAAGACAAAAAATATCACCCATTGACAACCATTGATAGCGCAAGTAATCGAAACGATAGTGAGCCCCAGCCCCAGAGCTGCGCGTTATCGATTCCAACAACGCGATTTCCAGCAAACGGGCTGGGTCCAACATCATTCAAATTGATAATTAATTGCTCGTAATTTATGGTCATATCAATAAATATCTCTTTTTTTCATTCATTCTGATCTCAATCTCTATTCTCATTCATTGACATGTAAATACACAAAACTGTTTTGTCTCTAACCCTTTTTCATGTATTTCGTTCGAAAAAAAAGAAATATAAAAATTTATTTTATAACCGAAAACGTTACAATGGTTCTTTTTGTTTGTGTTGACATTTTATAGGGACATGATCGAGAATAAATTGTATCCATTGAACGTGCCGGAATCTGTATGTGTGCCTGTATGCCATAATCAACACAATAATTTCGTTATGGAGAGGGAGGAAAACGGCAAAAACATGCAAAATTAAGGCATCGAAAAAAAAAGAGTATAAACAAACAGCACAATAATGTCTGGCCGAATACCAAAACGACGAAAAATTATAATAATAAAACAATATTTGGTCGACTGAATTCAAATCGGTTTGGAATATACATATTTCCCACAGTACGATATGGACATCGTTAACTCCGTACTGACGACTTTTGAAAATGCAAACAAGACGCGAAACAAAACGATACGAACTTAATTTAAACGGACTGATTTGATCTAAATCAACTCATCCCATTTTATTTGAACGATCTAATTATTTGGACGTTGATTCTCCCTGATTCTGATTGGCACACTGTCACACAGTCGTCTCGCGCCGATTGCAAATGAGATGATGCTCAAATGCAAATAAAATCGCCAAATGATTATGACTCTTTTCTTGGAACACATGGTATACGTGTAAACTATACACTCAAAACCATTAAGACAACTGCAACAGTATTGGTCCAAAGCGCGAAAAAAACCAGAAACACATACAATTTATGCACAATTTATATCTTTGTTATGGCTTATAAAAGTTTTGGTCGATATTTATCTTGCGCTGGACGTAAATTATTCGGCGAATTTTCGATAGTCTGAAATGTTTTTGCGGAGACTTTTGTTTTGCACAAGAATTTTCATTTAACTACTGTTAAGAGGAGAAGAAGAAAAAGATGGGAAAATATTCACCATTTTTTCCACTATTCACCTTGAATTCCTATTCGTCCGGAATGCTTGAGCCACTATCGGCGCTAAGCTAAGTTCTATCGAACATGCACTAGCGTTGCAATACAAAAATTTAACTTTGTTGTATGGGAACTTCTTGAAAATGTGTTTAGCAAAACCAACAACAGTAATAGAAGCGGTTATACACAGATAAACCAATCGATTGGCATCATCGTAGTGGATCGAAGTAGGAAAAATATATATCAGATATTCGCACAATCTTGTGCATTTGTCGTGTAAATCAATGGTCATTTTGTGGCTAATTTCATCAGATAATTAATAAGTAAATTATTGCAGCGAAGCGATTATTTGGCGTACAAATGGATTCCAATGAAGCACATCCTCAGAGATACGACCGAACCAAAGGCTTCGAAAACAGCAAATGGCACATGAAAATCGTCGATTGAAACCGTAAACAAAAACATTTTTTCGCGCATTCTGCTCCCTAATGATGTCGATCCTTCAATTCTTACATTCCACCGATACAATACGCATGTACTCTTCGCGTAACGTAATCGTAACGAAACATTTCTACCTCTTTCGGTTTCTCTTTCTCTCTTTTTTTTTCTTTCTTTCTCTCTCCTTCTCCTAAATCTTTTTGATTTCAAGTCGGCTTGAGAAATGCTTGAAACAGTTGATCAAATAGAAATGTTCACTATTACATGTGACCCAATACATCAAATATATACAAAAATCTCTTTTAATTGATGGAAAAAAGGTAAATATCACATGTAATTCCGTCCTTTCAATAAATGTAAACAGCATTGGAATTACACTATTTATTGTTAAATTTAAGCCATGGTCCATGAGCTTATCTCATATCAGCACGGAGATAAGATCGATAGATCACAAAATCTTATGTTTCATTTGAATATAACCCAGAGAAAGACATGTATAGTGATTTAATAGCCTGTAACAAATAACAAGTCAAAAACGGATTTTAATGTTGGAATGTGATTTAAGGAGTAACGAGAGCCAAAGGATAATCTAGAATATGTTTTTATTGGCATGGCTTGTAAACATGTTCAAAGCCTTATTGTTAATAGACTTGTTTAAGCTTGAAATTTATTTTGATAGTTGCCATTCACATTCCATTCGAGTTGAGCAAGTAAGTTAATTGCAAGCAAGATGCCAGCGACAGAACGTTGAAATTCCACACAAGTATACAATGCGTACAATGCAAACGACGGTCAAGTTCGATTCAAAGCTGCATTTAGCTGAAGCAAGCTGAAGATCCACAGTCCAACGCTGAAATTTTTTCACTGTTTTCACTGAAAATTGCTGTATGTTTTATATACCAAACTGCCAGCAGTTGCAGAATCAACATTAGAATAGGTTGTACGCGAGAAATGTGCATACATTTTCGATATTTTCAGCACAAATGATACAGATCGGGATAGATAATGAGATTAAGATAAGCAAACGCTCGAGTGTGAGAAAATCGGTTTTGAACAAGCACAGAAATGCGTGAATGTAGTTGAAACAAAATGAAGCCTTTTTTTTCAGCTCAAGATATACTTGCCGTTGTGATATTTGTGAGTCACAAATTGTGACCAATTTTTGAACTACCTGTAATCATGTTCAATTCATCCTATGCCCAGAAAAATGAAAACCGACACGTTTCTATTTCATTAAATGCAATTTTATTAATACTTTAAAATTTCCGCCTATTAAATGTACATAACTAATTATTCTCTTTCAAATAATATTGGTTTCGCCCTGTGTGCATCCCTCATGTGATCATTTAAGGTGCGCAACGAAATCCAGTCTGTTTTTTTTTCTCGTTCAAAAGCTTTTGTTGCTTATGTTGTTGTTGTAATAAACACTTTGATATATATCATAAAATCAATTTTAAGCTAATCCTGTATATGGTTGATATCTTACCATGAATGGTTGAAATGTTTTAGGATGAACCTCAATAAAGACGAGAAAAGAAAAACAAAAGTGTCGACCCTTCAATTCTAAATTCTTGCATTAAATTCTTTTTTTTTTTTTTTAACAATGTCATGTGAAATTCCTACGAAGAAAGAAAAAACATCAACAAGAAAAAAAAAATTAGGTGTAAAATCAATTAAAAAATAAAATTCTATATAAAATTAAGCTGTGGGAGCAATTTTCAGAAGGCTTGATATGGAGAAATCTACTTGACGAGGTGATGATTTGACGCTCAAATCCATTGGATAATCTTGATTGTCGGCGGTTGGTACGGCAATCGAACTAGACGATGATGATGATGGTGTTGGCGATGCGGACATTCTTAAATTTGATACAGTAGCCGCATGTCGTTGAGCGGCGCCACCATTTGATGCATCATCGGAATCGATGTCATCATTACTCGACATCGACTCGTTTCGCTGTGGTTGCAGATAATTTTGATTGAAATAATATGCTGACAATCGTTCGATGGTGGTTTGCAATAGGGCCGGATGCAGTGGATATTGCATAGCGGCCGAATAAAATGGATTCGATTGAAGTGCTAGTTCATGGTTTGGCGGTAAATTTGTGTACTGTGACATGGGTGACATTAAATCTAAACTATTTGACGATGAGGTCGATGATATGGGTGATGGTTGTTGATTTTGTTGCATTGGAAATTGTTTGGGGTACAATGCGGCCGCTTGTGAAAATAAATTACTTTCAGCCACCGATTTCATATGTTCGCTCATTTTCATGGATGCTTTTTGCTTTTCTTCCAGCAAAAAATTGATTTTAAACCAATTCGATCGACGGCCAAACTTTGAACCGCCCTTTGACATACCGACCTGAATGCACTTTGTCAAACGGCACGCTTTACATGTCGTTCGCGTATTTTTATTGATGACACATTTGTTATTCTTCTTGCATTCAGGTATCGATTGCGATTTGTTACAGGCTCGGCCGAAAAATGACTGCAAAGACAAAAGAAAACGGAATTTTTCGTTAGCATTTCAGAATGGTTTGTGTTCAAAGGTATAAACTTTTTTTTTTATGGTAGATACACGTTTTTCGCCGGGCAGATGCATGCAAAACCAAAATAGAATGAATTTTTTCCCCATTTCTTTTAGATCAAAAAGCAACGGACGGAACAAGAAGAATCGACGAAATAGAACGAATGGGGCAAAGAATAAATTTTGCATGTAAATGATGGCGCGCTAAATGCAATGCAATTCGATTTGATTACAATGCACAAGTGAAGCGTAGAATCACGGAAACAGCGAGCGAGCGAAAGAGGGGGAGAGAAGAAAAACGGTGCTGTATTCGTTTTCTTTGTCGTTTCATTATTACTCAATTTAATTTCAGTTGGGAGTAATTCATAACGATCTTTACCATCGCCGTCGACGCCGTCGTCTTCGTCTCTTTTTTCGCTGTCTCCATCTCTTCAATTCAATTCATTTGGAGCTAAACTGTTATTTTGTTGTATGAGTTTTTTTTTACATCAACCACTGAATCTGTGTGCGCTCTACAGTTACGACACACATAAACGATATTGCACTTCGAAAATAAAACAAAGCGAAGCGTATGAGAGCGCAAAAAAAAGACATAGCGAGAAACGTTGGAAATTGGTAAAATTTTCGATTTCAAATTGACGCAATATGAAAAGAAAAAAAAACACACGACCTGAAAGGCTAGCAACCAAATGTACAAATGAAAACGAAATGTAGTCAGAGGTTCTCTCTTCTTTTGCTCTGCTTTGGTATTCTTTGGCTGGTATTGTTGTTGTTCATTTTTGCACGCCTGCTCCAAATGTTGAAATAAAGATGAAAATGAAGAGAGCGAAAAAAAACAGCTCAACGTACACACACAAAACGGTTTAAAAACGTAACGAAAACGAGTAGGAAAAAAAAATTCAATTTCAAGATCACTTTTATTTGTACATTGTTTTGATTGTGATCACTTTGAGCTAAATTAAAAGTCAGATACGTTCGCGTTGAAGTGGATAAAAAGAACAAGGCAGCGCAACGCCGTTTGAAATATGGTTTGTTTCGGTTCGTTTGTTTACCCTTCTCGCTCTAGTTGCGCGCACAATCTTGGCTCTCGGTGTGTGTGTGTGTGCTCGTTCGGCAAACTGACTGACTGAGCCAGCGAGCAAGATTGTATGTGTTTTTTTGATTGCGTGGGCACTATAACAGTGAGAAAGCAGTGCACATCGTCGTGACTTTTAACTGACAAACAACCATAAAAAAGCAACAACAACAACAACAAGAGCAACATACGCACTTAGACGTGCCAGCTATTAAAGAGTTCATATGCGCATGACTCATGGGAATTAATTCGGCGTCGAACAACGCGCTCGCGCCAGCGCGCATTGCACCAAGCCGGAAAAAAAGCAAGCACATAAGTAAAAACATTTTGTGTGTACGAAGTGAATGTGGTATAACAAAAGACTGCCAGCGTGCGACGATGAATTATCGTAGACGACGAACCTTTTTTGATTTTAAGCACTGTTTTATGCACACACACACACACATACACCACAACAACAACCTCTTCGATAAATGTTTTTTTTCCTCTCACTGCATCATTTTTTCTCCTTTTAAATTTTTAAATTGTTTTTATCTCTTCGGATTCATCCTGGTGCCAACACACAACATACATGCCCAAAACAAAAAGTTCATGTCTACGTGTTTCACCCAATTAATATATATTTGCCGGATACAAGTCATTAAAATAAACAAAAGAAACACATTTCATGACGACACCTTACCTTACATCCTTCACAAGTAAATGCACCAAAATGATACCCGGCCGCTGGATCACCGCACACTTTACACAATGGATTCATAATTTTATTTTATTCTGTAAGAAAATAAGCAAATGACTACGTTAATTTTTTTCGTGATTTATACAGAGAGAAACAGAAGAAAAAAAATGAATAAAAAATTAAGTTGAACAACAACAGAGAATAAAATCAGCGATATGAACGAAGAGAGAGGGAGAGAGAGAAAAAGAGATCAGAGCAAATTGATGGCTGCTCTAAATACAAAATCGTGAATAAACAATCGTTAATCGCCGTCGAATAACACAGTTAGAGTGTTAGCAAATACGCTGTACAGAACACAAATAAGCAACTTCAGCAAAAATCTAAATCGATTAAGTTCAAGGACATGAACACAATTGTTCAGCTGTTAATGAATAGGAATTCGTTGTTAGTTGTTTGCCATTTTTGCCTGTAGCAAATGATGCTATGCATTTTGTCTGTCTGTCTCATTCTGTATTTCTTCCTTTTTCTCTCTCGTCTCTCTCTTGCTCTTTCTCTCTCTCTCTCTCTCTCTCTCTCTCTCTCTCTCTCTCTCATTCTATCTTCCTTCCTTGCTCCCCTTTACTCTCTACCTATCTCGCTCGCTCACTCGACACAATTGATTCCAACCAGCCAAGTCATTTGAATACGCGGAGATTTCTTTGCAGACAAAACGTATTACAAATAAATAATTATATGGTGGAATGTGTCATTCGTGTGTTATAAATGTGGTGATTCCAAGGAATAAAGTTCGCAAGATCAAGATTGAACACACATTTGCATATATCGGATTGGGTGATGCGGGTGCAAATGAGAAGGAACGACGCAAAATGGAATAGTTGGTAGAATTAGGGCAAAAAGGATTTCGGATGAGATTTCTGGATTTTCGATTGAATATCGACAGTAAATATGTCACAAAAAAGCCAAAAGGAATTCAACAAAGCAAGAACGAAGACAAACGAATGAATACCACAAAAGCTGTTTACGAAGTGGAAAAAAAATATGGGTTCTTAACCATCTGCGGCATTTCATTCTGGAATGTCGATTTATGTGTTGAGAGAGGAGAAAAACACACAATAAAATACCCAAGGAGCGCAGAGTAAACAAAATGCGCGCAATCAAAATCGAAGCGTTCTTCACTTGTCACGTATTCCAAAAATATGTCACACGACCGATAAAATATTTGGCAAGCGCGCGCGCATGCGCGCGGCTCACTTTGTGCCTGTCTCTCTATCGCTTGATTCTTTTTGTGTGTATCTTCATTTGAAATGTGGTCAAAGTGTCCCTGCACTTCCATATGGTAAATCACCCGATTGTTGAAACGATCTTTCTGCGCAAATTTGTAACACATTGACTGTCGCAAAGTTCCCATGTGGCTCTAGTTTCTTTTTTTTTTGCTCAAACACCGCCTGTTTTTCTTTTCTCTTCTCGCCGACCGATTGAAAGAGTCGTTTGATCACGGTTCGATTTGTTGTGTTTGTTTTCCTGTTTAGTTTTTCTTTCTTTCGTCTGTTTGTTTGTTTGTTTGCGAGTGTTTGTGTGTGTATGATTTGTAAATACCACTTTAGTACCATTTCATATCAATTTCCATAAATATGCAATAAACATGAAAATTTATGCCGTGTCAATGTGGCGACGTTAATAAAATTCATCGGGTTCATATTTGTGCGAACAAAAAAAAAATGTTTAACTCACATAACATTTTTCGTTCATTTATTTAAATTATGAAAATAATAAATTTTCAAGATTCACGCTTCATTATTCATCAACGTTTTGAATTTATGGCGTTTGCTCTGTGGCTCGGTGTGTTTGTGCGCGCACTTTGTGTTTTTTTTTTCAATTCTGTTCAAGGAAATAGCCACGTTTATTTATGCGTGGCACAAGGGCCACGAACGTATCACCGAACACATAATTTTTTTTCCCTTTCGTTTTACTTTAGATTTGTTGTAACAAACGAGTTAAGGTTGAAGGCGAAAAAAAACAACCTGGCAAATACTAAGAGAGAGAATATGCCCATTACCAATAATGTGTAAAATTTAGTAATATTTGTTATCAATGCGAAAATAGACAATCACATACACATCAAATCGGCGCTGTTCCAAATTTCTACACAACTCTCGTTTACACTGTTCCATTACACTGTTCCATTAGATCGATTCACAAATAGCTCATGGACATAATAAAAAGCACATGTCGATTGAGTCAGCATTTATCGCAATCGAATGCAATATGAGTGCAAAAAGTGCAATATTCACGTGCAACAGCGAACAAGCAATTTAAGAAGTTCAGTAGTAATTTGTTTCGGAGTTTGTTGAATGAATGTCATTAAATTGCCCTTTTTTTCGCCCAGTTCATCTTAATCAGGTGATCATCATAGCCGATAAGCAATTATAATTGGCACAAAAAGAGAATATGGAGCGCAGGTTGATTTTGAACATCCAGATACAGCAAATTAGAACCACATCATATTTCTTCTCTGTGTTTCCATATTTTTTTCTGTTCGACCATATGCTTTTGTCCTTGTTTCGTCCGAAATCGTAGCGAGAGTGCTCTTCGAGAGCAAAAATAGACAAAAAAAAACCGAACAAACGAAACGAAACAAATTTTTTTTTTAGCCAGTCATGATGTTCGCAGCAGCTCTCGAATAAATCAAAATTAATGAGATTTTTGGAGTGAACCAAATGCTAACGACGATTTAAATCGTGTTAAGTTCTCGTCGTGTCTATGGTCGTGCGCGCAAATATTCTTCTGCCACACATTTGCATTGTGTTTTTCTTCATTCCTCAGTCGCACACGAGCGCGATTCTGCCAAATCCTTTTGTTTATGTCGTGTATTGCATATTGTTCGAATGATCCAACGTTCTACATTTTGCGTCATGCATATGTCAATTTGTATTATTTATGATTATTCGCTTTTGAATTGCGTCCGGACATGGATTTTTTTTTTTTTGCTCGATCTGCCCTCTTGCTGTCTCACCTGCACATTTCAATCAAAATAAAATGCACACATTCTTCTCTTAATTCGATCCTTAATTGACTTGAGATTGACTTAGTTTTTTTTTCGCTCCCTTCAAGTCTTTCATCTTTGTGTGGTCACGGCAATGAAAAAAAGAAGAGAAAAAAAACAAGACCGTCTGCATCGGAATTTGGCATCAATGTTTGTTGTTCGCTCTTCGTGTAGCATTCTTTGATCATGACGAAATTCTCATCATTTACATGTTTGCGGTAATCATTTGGACATTTTTCCCAATCTATGCCAGCAATCGCTTGATTTCGGTGTGATGCACATAAAGAAAACGACGGAAATGAATGGTTGTGTGCATTGGATCTCTTATCAAACGACAAAAAACAATCTATTTAGTAGTGAAAAATGGCGATTTTTTTTTGATTTTATGGAATCAAACACATCGAGACCATTGATATGCGTGTGTGTGTGTGTGTGTATGTATGCTGGATCTGAAGGATTATTGCGGTAGTTGGCATGAGTTTCTGGTATGAAAATCTTGATTTAAAATGCATATAAGCGCTTGCTCCCGTGAATTCACCCATGAATTTCTGCTCTATTCAACGGCTGATACTGATGGTTCTGCTGCGGTTGTTGTTGTGTATCCGGCGTAAAATAGTTTCATCTTTGAATTCGTAACGACTTTAAATGTGATTTTTTTTTGTTTCGTTGACTTTTATTGTTGTTGCTTTTTTATCATGAATTGTAGCCGCTTGATACACTTGAGACTCTTCTCATTTTTGTTTCTGTTGTTGTCGCGATACAATTTATATATTTTTTTTTTGTGCTTTTGCTTCATCTTCGGTTGCTGCTGCGTTATTATTGCTTCGTCTCCGGTGCGCATCATAAACTTACAGTTTGGCCTCTATGAAAATTCGTATTAACCTTGACTGTTATTGAATGCGATGACAATGCGAGATTATGGTCAAAGTTTGATGGCAGATTGAAATAAAGCGAGCAAAGAATTGGAACCGAAAAAAAGTGAAGAAGAAGAAGAAGCGAGGAGAGCAATGAGAAACACACAACAACAGCAACGATGACGACGACGACGAAGACGACAAAAAATGACAAGATAAAATTGCTTGACCGAAAATTAAAATGTGATCTGGTTATTAAGCCAAGAGTCATATACAATAGCCGCATATATTCATTGCGATGTGGTCCATCATGACTAAACTACATTCGATTTGTGTGTTTCCGTTTCACACACACACACAAACACACAAATCTACATTCCGAACTTTTCAATAATTGGTTAATCATATTGCGATTAATCGCCGACCCAGCAGCAAATGGTCAATTTCGTATCTACTGCTTCCTCTTCGTCTATTTCTTTATTTGGTTGATGGTACTTGAAATGAACTCGGTTTTTTTTTTTCATTAGTTCATTTTGAATTTGGACGAGTCGAAAATAGTGTTTCATTATTGAAACCTAAATAAGTAGATGTTCGATACGCGTCTGGAGGTCACAACCTAGAGGTTGACGAAATTACACACATACACCGCGCTTTTAAGGTTGTCTAACGACGAGACAACGAACAAAAACGAAAACATCGCATATAAACGAGAAAAAAAATGGTCCACAAGAAAAATATGTTGAGCAAACAGACAAACGCAGTGATCGCGAAAGAAACGAAGAAGAAGGAAAAAAAAATAGCGGCGAGCTCTAGTTCATCTATTACGCGAATGGAAAATGATGCAATTCCAACGATACGCTCTACAGAGCATACTCTGCTTACCATATTGTGATCGCAATGACTTTCTTTCATTACCAAATCGGCCCTTTTTTGGCGGTGTTTCAATTCGCTTCTCAAAATATAACCCAATTCTAACGGAATATCCACTGAAGTTATATGGCATTCAATTGTTCGATTGCATCAATTGATTTGTTTTTCTTTTTATAAGCGAAAAAAAACGACAACAATGATGACACGGTCGAACGAGAAAAAAAAGTGAGACCATTTGAATTGTCATTCCACGTTCGGCTATTGTTTTTCGTGCTCCTATTTACTGCCTTTGAGCTGAATGTAATGTCAAGAAAAACCACGGCTTGGTGTTTTATTGGAATTTAATTGCATTGACCACAAGCATTTGATCGAACAATGCACAACTTGTTAGATGAAATTATCATTCGAATTGAATCGACATTTTTATCACAGAAGAAAAACACGAAGAAAACAAATAATTTCGATTTCTTGTTGTGAATTTTCTACAGCTAACAACAACAACAACAACAACAGGTCAGCTGCTGCATTGTGGCTTTGTTAATACATTTACTTGTTCGTTTGCTTGGTTCAATGAATGCTCTTTTCCCGTGTAATTTTTTCTCTCTCTCTCTCTCTCTCCCTCTCGCTCTCTTCGCCAGTGTGTGTATTCGTATTCATTAAATTGCTTAAGATAATAGCTTTAAGCGTTAAAAATTAAAACTCACAATAAAATTAATACCAGAAAAACGTGAAAAGGAACATTAAACGCATAGCGAAGTTAAGAGATCGCATCGTTTATCTTTTGACCGTAAGGTAAGAGCTTAACGATTTTTCAAAAAGATGTGTGTTGTGCGCGCAAATTTTTTTCTCTCTCCTCCTTAACGTTGTTGTTGCTGTCTTTTCTTTTTCTCTATATGAGCGCGTACTCACTTGCTCTGTGTGTTTTTGGTTTATCTGTGTGTGCGCGCGTGCGCGAGCGCACTTGTGAACGCTGCATAGTATATATTTTTTCGTTTATCATTATAAATTTATCTATATGAGCATCTGTTGAACTGCATCATAGAGAGTAAAATGTACATATAACGAATGCAATGCGATCCGGTTTCATGTATTTCGCTTATAGACTAACTCTTTTTCTTTTATCTCTCTCTCTCTCTCTCTGTGTGTGTCTCTCTCCACTCAATCTCACCGTTTGTCTAACTCGACTTCATTAAAATTGTACGTTTTAATTTCGATGAACCCTCAACTTTTCAACGGTCGCCGCATAAGATCGACAACTAAACTCATTCCGTATATATATGTATGGGTGCACTATGGCCAGATATTTTAATATATGAAGAAGAAGAAGAAGAAAAAAAAAACGAGTAAAATAACCAATCGATGATGATTATTGTCAACCGTACATGCAAATCGGGTGTGTGTGTGTGTGTGTGTAACGTTACAAGCGGAATAATTTTTTCCAATTAATACCGATTTATATTGAAGATTTGAAAGAAATATGCGTAGAATTATGTTGCATGATCGGTTCAAACGATGAGGTTGTTATGTGGTGCCAGCGAACGAGCGAGTAATGCGCGCGCATCACATTTGAATCGAAACAAGTTTTCGAGTAGCGCGAGTGCACAAGTCTAGTTGATCTGATCGGAGGCCGTTACAAACGAACCCATTGAGGCGGTGGAAAAATGGTAAAATTTATGTATTGTAATTTACAATTATTAATTTAAATCTCTGGCCAAACACTGCGAAAACAATGGCTACAATCCATGCAATGGCACACACAAGAGTTCAAACGAGAAAATGACTTTCCATCGTTCACATATCGGAAGCGATCGGGTCGATCGATGCCGATTGCAACAAACTTGCAACGAGCTTGGTGGATGAAGGGAAGAGACACAGAGCGAGAGAGAGACAGAGAGAGACGTGCATTTCAATATCTTTCCGAAATAAAACAGGTTAAAATGAAGTGTGTCGCCTTTTAATAAACCATCATGTTCTTTGGAATTGCCATTTAAACTCTCGTGTTCAATGGAATCATCTTCGACGCGGCTTCGAAAGCCGCATTCGCCCAATGACGTGGAAAATTGAAGTATTTGCACAAAACTTAAAGCAAAAGTGCATGAGGTTATGGTGATATTTTTCTTCCCTTTAAATCATATTATTAATGTGAGTGTGCGCGCCTGTTCTCATAATTTTCACGCAAAGTTAAATGGTTGTGTGCACAAAGTGTCGGCTTCGGCTTCGGTGCAATACAATGCCTTGCGCGCTGGTCAATACCTCAAGTACAAAAGAATGGATGCACACGCAAAGTACCGTACATAAGCGCGCGCATTTTTCTTTACCGAGCACATCCATAAAAATTCTTATCGCATATCTAATGAAACGAATCTTCCCAAATTCCAGCACACAGCAAACTCGGTTTATCTGCGAAATGAAATGAAAACTTCTTCTCTCTGCGCGTTTTTTTTTTAATGAGAAAAATTGAGTGTGTGCGAGAGCGCGCATACATTCTTTTCGCCAAGATGGAACAAACATCTACAAAGAATGGGCAAAGGGAAAGAAAAAAACATTCTTCATAGTTCACATGCACACACAATGGAATTTTGTGCGAAAAAAAAAACAACAAAAAGGAAGAAGAAGAAGAAGAAGAAGAAAAGAAATATGACTGGCAAACGTTTTACATGTACGATATGGCTGACCGTATCGTTTTGTTTGCAAGATACGATGACGACGACGACGACGACGATGAAGAACGAACGGGCTAATCTGTATGTAAAAGCAATTTGCTGGTCAACATTCACAATCTTTGAACAATGATCAATGCACAAACACTCACACACAAAATATCTATAACCTATGAATCCCGGCCAAACAATTTCGATGATCGCGAGAGCGCGCGCGGCACAAACAACGAACAGCACTGAACAACAACAAAAACTGATTTCATATTTCGATTATCTTTGGCTCTCTTGCACTTGTGTGCACATTATTCGAGAAAGAAAGGTTTTTTTTTGCTGCAGAGAGAAGGAGCATATTTCGCACTTTATCATAAATGATTTTTCAATGTGAATAGAACGATTTTCAAACGGTTGTTTTCGATGTTATTTTTCATATGTTTTATTTTTGTTGGAGATTTTCAACCAACGCAATTAATACTTGCTAAAACACACTAATTGTGATTGAGATTTGTTGCTGCTTTTTTTTCTAATTTTCTCATCGCAAAAACAGTTAATTCATCGATGTGTGATTTTTCAGGGAATTCGTTGTTTGCGAATGCGAATTCTTGAACCTTCTCCAATGCTTTGTTACTAATGATCAGTTTTTTTTTGTTTTGGTTCTGTGATTGGAGTGAAAAGATTGAAAAGTCATCATGGCTGTTAAAAATTGTTATCAAATCATGTTGTATTTGTTTGTTTTGATGTTGATTTCGTCTCAATTTGATGTTGTTTTGAAGGACTGTGTGTGTGTGTGTGTTAGATTGTATTTGCGCTATCGAACATAAAATTGAAACGGTCACTCCAATTTAATGCGTTTCAAGTGTATCTTTTGTCCGCTGATCAACTTTTCATGTTCGTCATAAAAAAAAACGATCGTATTTTATCAATAATTTTGTGTATGTTCATTTTCGTTTGTTTCTTGCCTTATTTTCCGCTCTCGCGTGTTCACAACACACAAAAAGCCTTAGTTTCGGACTTTGCTCAACCGAGCGTATAATAAAACAATTGCGAATATTTCATGTCATGACATTGGGCAATTACAAGTACCGAATCAAATCAGTAAGCCAGCTGGCGATAGAGCGATAGAGAGAGAGCGAGCGAGAGAGAAACAGCTAGGCTAGAGCTGTTGCAGCAACAGTTCATTGCCTAAACAATCGAATGGGATCGAGCACGAACAATGACAGCAACGACCGCGAAGAATGTTTAATGAATCGCATTGCATCTTTATAAACACAAAGATAAGAATTCTTTTTGACTCATGTGTTCTTCGGTTCATTCTCTTGCAAAGATTCATAGTTATGCTTTTGATCTGCGTTCAATTTGGCTGGGATTGATTTGGTGAACGTAAAATTTACTTCATTCGCTTAAGTTTCGATGCAGTTCGTCTGCTAAGGTGCTTGGCTGCACGGTTTCTAAGTCCAATGCAGTGTGCAAACAGAGCGGCGAAGGTGTGGTCAGTGTCGGTACGGAGGCGAAGAGATTTTATGCGAATCAAGAACGAGACAACAACAGTACAAATGCTTTTACAGGTCAGTTCTGAACAAAAGGAGAGAGAGGAAAAACAAAACCAGCACATTCTCAGTGTTGTTATGACAAAACGATATGAATCTATCATTTACTGTATACTCTCTCTCTCTCTCTCTCTCTCTCTCTCTCTCTCTCACGGGCGCGCGCGCACTTTGGATCTAATCGAGAATGCCACAACGATAATGCGATTCGAGTTTGTTGAGCGCGACGATGTTGATGGGGACGTGCGACGTGCTCATATCTCGACCAAGCCAACCTCAATAATGCTTTATGGGAGCGATTTTCAAATGAGTTATTGTTATTAATTTCTTTCTAAATGTGTTTTCATACGTTTAAACGCACACACGGCCTTTTCATTTGTGCAAAGTGTTCTCTCGTTTGCGGCCGGTTCGTTTTTTCTTCTTCTTCTTCTTCTTCGTTGCTGTTTTTTTTTGCGAACCAAACAATGCATTTTACGTAACCAATCAGCTCAGATGCGAGGGTATTTGCACTCTTAAGAGTGATTACCTAGAACATTGTGTTGTAACGCGTACAATACGCTCAAATTTGCGTCCGTCTCACCGTCGTATTGCACTTGGGCAAATTGTAATAAAAAGCGATGGAAGAAGAAAAAGTAGAAGGAAAAAGCACAACGCTGAAACAATCATCAGTGCACAGTGAACGTGGGCATCTACGAATTCCAAACCACTATAAGCTACCGAGCTGCCAGTCGCAGCTCCTCTGTAATTGAACCCCAAACATAATTCATTTTTAAGACTTGAACAGTTTTTCAACCAAATATGAATTATGATTTTCCATTGAACTGAATCATTTTTCGTGTAATTTTCGTGAGCGTTTCGCTTTTTTCCTGCTACTTTCGACACATGTCAGAAACATTCGTCATTATGGATTGACTGTGCTTTTTTTTTTCTCTTTGGGCAAAACTTGACGATGCAATCCATTCATTTTCAATGGCCACCAACTATAAATGCCAATATATGTTCGCCTTCAACGGCATCGGCTGAAGGGTTCATCAGGAAAACGGTAGCAAAAGACGAGATATTTATGTGAAGAGAAATGCTTAGAAAATGTGGTATCGTTCAATCACAGTAGCCAAAATGGAAAGGAAAATATTGAACAAGGCAAAAACTAATAACAACAACAAAAAAACAATCGACTCAAATCCATTTTCGTTCAAAAGCCAGAACATTAAATGGTAAAATATAAATTTTTTATTTTCATCTTTTTCAAGTCTACCAAGCCAATTTTTTCCTGTTAACTGTAGCAAGTTGGATGTAATGTGCAGCTCTAATATTCAGCAACACTTTAAATCCATAAATGAACATAACGAATCAAGATTAATTAATTAGTCACAATGATCACGTATCGGTTCAAAGGATTGAAAGTGTTGGTACTCAGAGTGCGCATTTACGAGATCGCTTTGTTTGCTTTAACGCTTGAATAATTATCAGTGCAACCAGACAAATGAATTTGGATTAATCGAGTCTGTATCGGAACGCATCTGCGCCAAAATTAGAAAGTAAACATAATGTATATAAGAATGGATTCGAATTCACGAATATTCTCGGGTGCAAGAGACACAGACACAGAGTGAGCGAGAGAGAGAGAGAGTGTATACGGATGATAACTTGCTGTTGATTGCAACAGCCAATATAAAATCGATAAAATAATTTTCCATTCACTATTAGTAGCTATTATATTGGACGGCAATGGCATAAAGCCATTGAGCGCGGCGAAAAATTGCCCGTTTATGAACAATATATATGAAATTAGGCGCACGAAATAAAATGCAAGTGAATTGAGCGAGGCGAAGCAGCAGAAGTGCAGGCACAGAAAAAAGCGGCACACACGAGGCAATATTGTAGCAAAATGGCCCGTGTGGATGATAATGCATGAAGCGTACAACGACAGCAAAGTCGGCGACGATGTGCAAGCCATTCGGGACCTGGTCTGAACTGATAGTTCTAATGATCCAGTTCCCACGAGCGATTACATACAGAGACTTGCAATGAAGAATGCGGCAATGAAACAATGTAAGTGAATGCATTTTCATGCATGTAGAAAGCTAGAAATGTGTACATACACAGACATACAGTTCGACGATGTTGGTTCCTTACATAGGCGGTAGTGTGTTGGTGTTCGGTGCTTGTGAGCGAACGATTGAGTATTTGTGCCTGTGAAAAGAAGATTTGCAAAGGACCAGCAAAATTGAGCGCACATCAGAGCCAAATGAGTAGAGCACACAGTGCACATGAAAGAAAAAATTCAACGGTAATTGGAAAAAATGGCTAGAAGCTAGATCATTAGAACAACAGCAGCACAAATTAAGCACACACGAGATATGTAGCAAGATGTTACACATACATTTTATGCCTAATCGCTACGGCTAGAAAAATACGGTGTGTTATATGCATACAATTTTTGTGTTCTGCTCGTTTTTTTCTTCGCTTCGTTGCAAAAGTCTTACACATTTTTATATCAATTGGTATGCACGGCACAACATTCGGTTTTGTGCTATCTTCATATTTTGTTGGTTTTTTTTTTCTTCTCTCGTTGTTGCGCTTTGGCTTTGCAAAATAGCTGCAAAGAGAGCGGTTTGTCGTGAAAAATTTACCATGTGAATCGGCCGATACGTGAAATGGCATCCAGTATCTATTACAATTTTTAATGCTTGGAACCATCGCAATGCACGTACACTTCATATATGCGCTTTTGACTTTTCGTAGAAGAGATTACGTTTTTCTTTCTCTCGATATGTGAGCATGTGTGTGTGTATTTGGTTGTGTATTTGTCTCTAGTTCGTTCGCCCTCTTTCTCCACTATCTCCAGCCCAGGTGACTGAATGGCTATTATTGTTATTATTATTTGGTCAATAATACAGTCTGGAATCATTCAACATATTCCATATTAATAATGCAGGCAAAGCGGAAAAGCAATCACATGAAATGATGGGAGAGAGAGAGAGAGAGAGAGAGAGAGAGCAGAAAAAAATTTGGATAAAACGTTTTGGATTTATATGCGACGATCATTACTCGATTGGCATGCGAATACATTTTATTCGGAAAACAATCATGAGTCATTCTTCTGAAAGCGTGTTCACGTGTCTGGCGAGCATCAGAGATGGTCTTTTTTCCTTCTTCTTCTACTTTTTCATTCGGTTGATTTGTTACAAACGTTTTCGTTTCGTGTGTCTGCGTTCTTTACACTGTCTGAATGCGAGGTGAAATGAGAGAGACAGAGCGAGAGAGAGAGAGAGAGAGAGAGAGAGCAGGAGCATCCGTTCAACATGCATTTATTCAATTACGAAGAGTTAAACAGGGCATATGAGAAAACCACGATTTTTTTTTGCACGGTCGTCACCTTAAATGTTATGCCAAATCGTCTCTGGAACAGTTCGAGCTCGCGCGAGCTAGCAAGCAAGCAGAGCGAACCGCGTAGGCCACAGAAAAAAATATTGGTGAAAAGTCATACGCGTCTCTTGTACATCCCTGCAGATTCAATGCTAAATACTGAATTTACGAGCGCACGTACATTTGCGATGCTTCACCATATTTCACCTTATCTGCATCAATTTGGAAGCCAACAACCAAGTGTAATGCGATGGTGTTGTTGTTGATTTTTTTTTGTTCTGCTCTCGGTGCGCTTGCGTTTTTTTCCAAAACCATTGCAAAATTGTTATTGATAAAATGTCTGGGCCCGCTTGTGCAGTGTGCACCGCTTTTTTTCTGTTTTCGTTTCTAGAAAAACCATTTTTGTGATAAAAATGCAACACGATTTAGGTGTTTTATTTAAATACCGTTACATATATTTGGTGAAATAAGAATCGCTGCGCTACGGTTTGGAAGTGCGCGATCAATTGTGTGTTTGTGTGGAATTCATTCCCAAAATCGTGACAATTACAAAATGGGTGATATTATGCATTTATGGCGATGGGTTTTTTTTGGTCGTTTTATCGCTGGTTCAAATGAGAGACTGAATCGATGCTTGCAGTGCAGTATTTCACACACGATACAAAGAATACACGCTTTTTTTCTCTATCTCTCTCGAAGGAACGGCGTACAAGTGACAAGATTCAAGTGAAATTCTCCGTTGCATGGTATGGAAAAGAATCTTGCAACCTTTTCAAAAGATGAATTGAATTCAATTCCAATATTTTTGGATGTAGCTAATGAGTTTTTCAATGATAATAATCTTACGTGTTGAATATTTCTTAGAAAATGGAATGAATTTTTGGTTGAACCGTTCAACTTGAACGACAGGCGAAAATCGAAATTTTATCGATCAATCAATCTAAAGTATAACAATGTGCACAGCAATAGGTAAGACATTAAGCCATTCCACGCCTTCGCTTCGATGGTAAATGACATGAAATTATTCCATTTCCGATAGAGACTTTCAAACCAAAATGTTCTGTTAGCGGTTATGTTGTTGACTGTAAGGTTGTTTTGTACATTGTAAGTGGAGTCATGATGTCATGATGTCATGAAGTCATAAAGTCATTCCACATTCAATTTCAGAGCAACATCCCTATTATTGCGATTATTTACGTACGATATTTAGTGACTACGAAATTGGTTAACGTTTCAATTCTATGGACGCTGCCATATTGAAAATTTACGTGCGATATGAGTGCACGCACTCAATAGTTCTACCTATTTTAATAAGGAATCTATATAGGTGGCGCTGCCACATCGTCATTTACATCGACTCAAATATCGTCAAATATAGGCTTTTAGCGCAGTACGATTATTTAGTACACAGAGCTTTCTATCTGATCGATATGCGTGCAGATTAAACATTCCGACCATTATTGGTTGTGGTTATTCAAATTGACAAACCTTTAATCCACAGAAAAAAAAATCTAAAATATTAGTCTATATTTTGAATAATTAAGTGGACTTTCTTAACCCAAAAAAAAACCTATTTTTATTAGACGCAATTTTGCGCTAAAAGCTTTGGCTTCATTTCAATATCGATAATATTTTTTTCAATATCGAGAGAATGCAAAGTGTGCGAGAGATAGAGATAACGAGAGAAGCGACTACATATTGAGTCAAATGGAATGAGGTATGGATTTTGAATTGGAGATCATCGTTTATAATTTGTATCAGATATGCATCCGTTTTTTTTCTCTCTCTCTCTCTCCGTCTGTGCCTTTGTCGTTGTATTCATTTTGCCCTGCGTCGAAAAGATTTATAAGATTAATTTAGCCAAAAAATTCAAACGCAACACGATTATTATTAACATTTAATCGTAACATACATATTTAAGATTTGCCCATAAATATTTATAAAAAAGTGAAGATTTGAAAATGACTTGCGTCTCATACATGAATGGAGAGAACTCACGAGGAACAATATTGATCACTCAGCCGGAGTGATAGAAAGAAAAAAAAAGAAAGACGAGAGAAAAAAAACGACGATTTGACAAGAAAATGTACGATTGCTGTGTGTACACATGTGCGTAGACTTGTGATGATGATGATTATTATTATTGTTGTTATTGTTGCTGTAGCTGTCTTGTCGTCATGATCGCTGTTGTTGTCTCCCCGTTTTGTTTTTACTTCGCTTTTTTTTCGCTGTGTTCTCATTTTTCTGTGAGATGTTGGTTAGAGAATTCTCTCTGCTGGAAGTCATGTTTTGTTGTGTGTCTTATTTTTCCCTTTTTGACATCTTCGTTGCCTTACTCGATATTATTATTGTTTTTTTTTGTCATCTTGTTCGAATTTATTGAAATTGGATGGTTGGTGTTTTTTTTTTCTTCCAACTTGTAACTTAATGGACACAGACTTAATCTCTTTTTTTCGGAGCCTCTTTGCCAGTGTTGATCGGATCAACAACATTTTTTTCTCGCTCTTTATGTCTCTCACTTCGATTAGAATATTGAGTTCATCCTTTGTTTTCAATGATATTGTTTTTTTTCGCCTTTTTTTGCGTGGAAATAGTCAACTTTTTCGCTGAATTGAAAATACCGATTCAAATCATACTCGCCACAATCGTGTAACATTTGTTTTCTTTGCCATGGTCCGTTTCGGTGTGACGTACGCGGACTGTTGCATTTATTCACCTCGCTTCCTTTTTTGAGCATTCATTCTTTTGGCACATGACTCATCGCCATCATACACTTGACACATATCGAACAAGAATCGCGTGATCACATTTTAAATGGATTACTCATTCGCCAGATCAACCATAATCAGATCAACATTTCTCTCTCTCTCTCTCTCTCTCTCTCTCTCTCTCTTCCTTCTCTCGCTTCATCAATTCAATCTTGATGCGAAATAACTTGTTTCTCCAGTAACTGAACATATTTAAATGAATATTTTCATAATAAACGAATTTGAAATCTAAAAAACTCAACTTTTTGAAATTTAATCAACAATAATAAACCAAAAGCAGATGCGAAATGATTCAAACTTCCCCTATCACAAGAATGCGTATAGAATTTCTCAGTATTCGATGTATCATCGAAAGTTCACACCGCATTCAAACAAAACAATAACAAACAATTCGATCAAAATTTACATAAACAATTGACAAATATGTTTTGACCTACCTTTGTTCCAGTAATTTTCACGTTCAAATGAAACTAGCTCTCTTCCAACTTCTGTGCACAATAATTAGTTTTGATTAAATTTATTCAAGTCCAATTGGGCTGAAGAAAGCTCTCAATAGATCAGCATGCAAACATGTTGGATTATCAATTTCTGCCCGAAAACACACTAAATTTTTCGATAAAATTGCGTTCTACATTCACGTTTGTTTATAATCAAGTTCCAATACCAAAGATCAATAAGTTCAAAAACACACCGAAAATCTGTATCTGCGCACAATTTTAAATATCGTTTGAATGTGTTTAAATTAGTCCAGAAAAAAAAACCAAATAAATTTTCTGTTTTTAATTGAATAATAAATAATATTCGAATGCAACGAATCGATGTGAATCAGTAAAAAAAAATTGCCAACAAAAAAGAAACGAACAAACTGTGCACAATTTTTAAGGCGAAAAATGTACACACAGGTGATTTGTTGTTGATTGCGCTCAATACTCAATGTTCAATACTTGAAATGAAACGTTGTGGTCGTTGTCGTAGTCGTCGTCGTCGTAGTTGTCGCACATGTATGGCCAAGCGATCGAGAAGAGAAAATAAAATTCACACGACGGACAGCACACGAAAACGAAAGATTTGTGACGGCGAGAAGCAACGAAACGAACGAACGAACGAACGAAAAAAAAAAACAAAACAACAAACAACTTCGACGAAATAGAATTTGGTATACTTCTGTATGTAACGAGCGTCACTGAATGAATGTGAAAAAAAGTAATTTAAACTAAGCGCAACATCTTCACAAAAAAATGCGGCTGTATGTGTGTTAGTGGCTGGTGTGTTATGTGTGTGCCTTCTATTACAACTTTGTTGTTTACTTTTCCCATTCGCTATGTTATTTCGTTCATCTGTGTATATCTGTCTCGCTTGTGGCCTTTCTCCTGATCGCTCTCTGCTCATTCGAAACGCTCCGCACAAACACAAGCACACACAGGTACATACACACAGGCAGCACATCATGTGCCCTAACTTTCTGTGTTGATGATTTAGCCTGATCACAGAAAGGTACATGAAACGAATGCGAAACGAGAGAGAACGCATTGAATCGCATCGAAACGCGTCGATCATTCAGCCTGGTGGTAGGGATATATGGACAAGTCACTGTGTTGCATGCATGCGTATGTGTGTGTGTGTGTGTATGTTTCGGTTTGTGTTGACATTCTTCAGATACAAATGAACAACACCATATAATTTTCTCTTTCGAGTGACATTCCGTATTTCAATGGGGCAATTTGCCGACTGGAATGTGGTCCGCACCGTGTGAAATGATATATTCGATCGAATGTATTGGCTATTATTCGTGTGAAGGTACATTTCAATCACACACATCTCAAATATATTCTGTCTTCTTCAAATCAATTCATGTTACGTATTCACATTTCATTCGGTCTGAGTCTTGATTCCGTTCGTCGTCGCCGTCACCGTCGTTATATGCCTAGTGAAAATGAGTGCGAACAGAGAGACGTAACAGAGCAAAGAAAGAGACAATCATAAATATCACATAGGTGGAGTCTGATCACAGCCCGTACGTGTGTCTGTTCGTATCGATGTGTGCGTTTCTGCGTGTTGTTCGCAATAGATGCTACAAATCAAATGTATCTACGTAAAACCAATAACAATCAAAAGAGGCAGGAAAAAAACATTGTACACCTGAAGCTACATCAATCAACTATTTCATGTCGATAGATTAATCATAATTTTTTTTTTCGCTTTTTGTTGTTGGTGTTGCTGTCGTTGTTTCTTCTCATTGGAAAACCAGAACAAATACACCAACAACTGTACTCAGCAAGTATTGCTCATAATTTATTTTTATCCATATGACATGAGAAATCTCCAGATATTCCAGATTGTATGTGTTATCATAAAACATCTATCTCTATAGCATGTAATGACAATGACTGTTTTGAAAGCAAACGAACAGAGGAGCAATAAGTAAACAGCATGCAAATCTCGATGAGAGAGTCTGAAAACAGTCATGCAAAACAACGACACAAATGAATATGCATAGAGAGAGCGAGAGAAGCAAGAAAAAAAACGGTTCATATTCATCAAACACCAAAACGAACAATAGACAAATGCCTATGCAATATTCGGCAACGAACCTTCAGTCACAGCAATTCAGTTTTTAGGGATATCCAATTTTTCCTAAATAGATTTGTTTTATCTGTTTTTTTTTTGTTATTGTTGTTTTATCATTAGGAAACTTATCGATAACAGTGCTTTGTCAGTTTGAAATCTAATACACACTCTCCTCGGACTAAAGCAAGAAAAAAAAACAACAACAAAGGTCGCCATTAATTTGCGAGAAAACAAAATACGCAATTGACATTCTTATACTAATACAGCCCATAAAATTGAGACGTAATTACGATTTTGCAAACAGTAAACAGAAAAAAAACTAACAACAACGAAAAATGAACAATAACCTCAGAGTATATGTTTCATTCATTTACTCCAGTTTATTGACGATAATTATGCCAAACTGAAGAACAATTAGGTAGAGATAACGAACAAAAACAGCATTTTTGCAGCACAACTATTGCAAAATTTTGCATCATGTTTGAAAATATGCAAACGCATTCACTTGTAAAATGGCCCATTCCAATGGTCGAATGCAGACAGAGACAGAGAAGGATCTACCTATGTTGCGTAGTCTCTTTTTTTCCTTTGGGGTGCAATTTGTACATCTTGTCTTATTGCTCTGAATTAGTTTTTATTACTTTTTACATTTACTTTTGTTTTCCATTTTTTTGTTGTTGTTGCTGTTATTTCATTCTAATTTTTGGCACAAGGTACATATTTGGCTGATTTTTCTTTCATTCGGATTCATTCAGAGTCCGAATCTCGGACATTGTTTGCAGAACATATTTGGTATGTTCAAAGATATGCAAAGAAGGTTGAAAGAAGATGAAGAACAAATGTTGTTATGAGGTTATGACGGTTGACATGATTTTGGAGGTAGAAAACCAAATCGATGCACATTTTCTATATGTCACTGAAAAAATCATTATTTTCTCAGTTTCAGAGCATTTGGAATAAAAATAGCAGAAGAATCGAAGGAGAAAACCAATCTTGGCGAATATGAAGCAAAGCAAAACCATTTTGATAAGAGCTGTGTGCATAATAAATTAGAGGATGATTGAAATTCGGCAAAAATTCCGGATCGGAATTACCAAATTCCAGCGAAACGATGAGCTGATTATATTTTTTGTGGTTGTTTTTTTTTCTCTTCTCTGGTGTATGAACATATCTTGACCGTATTTGTGGATGTGTGCAAAATTATGTACAAACCATTTTGTCGCTTTCACCTTCCTTCTCCGTGTAAAATCAAATCTTCCTCGATGCATTTCAATCTGAAAGAAAGAATGAGAGAAAAAGGAGGTCGCACGTAGTTGTTGGCTTAGTCAAAGGGAGCAAGCAACAGCATCAACAGATAAACAGATTAGGAACTGTGAACGGGAATCGCTATGTAAAAATCCCATTAAATACTTACACAATTTTCACAGGAAAAATAAGAAGAAGACGATGAAACGAGTACACATATCATGATTTATGGCGTTTTGGATAAATTTTGCAAATATCTGCAGCCAAAACAGCTTAGCCAGTCTAAGTTTGTTTACGAATTTATTGTGTGCGTATGTGTTGTGATGCGGCTTAAAATGCGGTTCACGAAAATTGTGGCACAAAAGCTTCGCAAGAAGGATATATATATATATATATATAATATATATATGTATATATATAAACAAATTGCACATATCATAGCCCAAAAGTGCATGCCACCAGAGAGAAAGAGAGAAGTCCCCAGAGTCAAAAAAATCAAATGCACGACAACAGAAATGAATTTAGGCAGAAAAAAATTGTATTCAAATGCACCAAACAAAAATGTAATCGAATGAAAGAGAGAAAAAAAGAGTGTGAAAAGCAACAAAGAGCACAAGAAGAGGTAGAAGACACTGAGAATTTCCAACTAAATACCATTCAAATTTGTATGTTTGCTACCGATCATGAAGAATGGACACAACAAACGAAAAAACCACATAAATTGAATGAATATCAATGAATATGCGTTTTGTTGTGGTACCCGTTCGGGATTTTGGCTATTGCTCTCGAAAGTGGACAGTAAAAGAGCTGAACTCTCTGAAGAGCACAAACTAATCTCTCTACCTCTCTCTCTCTTTCACTCACTCACCTCTCTGTGACTTGAGTAATAAATAACAGAAACAATAAAAAAAGGAACGAAGACAAAAGGATTATCGCTTTATTGTTTTTACTCAGCAACGACGTGTGTACGGGTGCACTGAGATTGACTCTCTGGTTTTTCCTCTTTCTTCGTACAATGTTAATCGATTTGATTTTCTACTTGGTTGTGTTGTGATTTTTTTTCTTTGGTTCCTGTTGACTTTCAGGTCACTTTTCCATATTTATTTTGATCTGTATACGCTTTTTCTCTGTTTTTTTTTCCTGGTTGAAATCCGTTTGGTGAACTATAAAATCTTATTGTCCTGTTGCTGTGTATGTCACTTTGACCACAGTGTGTTCACATTCTAGCTATTCGGAATTATTCTGTTCAACTCTCGGACACTACCCTCTCGTGCACTGATTTTCGGTTAAAACAAAAATTGTTCGGTGCCGTTTCGTTTCTATTTTACATCTTTATTGTTATTGGATTGACCTAAACCGATTTATGACGACAACAGCACACAAGCGATTCCAATTTGCGACCAAAGAACAAAATCCATTTACGATTTCACGAATATAGACGTGTGTTTGTTGGTTCGGAGGCATTTCCTGTGTAGTGCAAATGAGTAAATGGACTTATCGAGATTCAATGGAACTCAGTAGCAAATTCACACAGGGATAATGAAATGACCACTTCTTCGGCTGTGTCATAAAAAAAAATTGAAGTTGAAAAGTGTAGGGACCCTTTTTACATTGCTCTGACCCGAACTCGACGATCACTCGTTCAATGAAAATCGGCCATTCGTTTTGCTACCGACCATAATGATTTTATTATTGTGTGGTCAATTTAGAGGGGTTACTAACTGGCGCAAAAACCATTGCTACTCAACGCATTTATTATTGTGGTTTTGTTGCGACGCAATTGCACATACTCCCAAAAACAAAACATCTCCTTTTATTCCCTAACTCATCGGCATTTCGCTCGGATTCTACAAAGATTTCATTTCTGATTTCTTTTCTCAATTGATTTTTTTCCCTCTATCCCTCCTCATGTTGTGCTTTTAATATCGCGGGCGTTTTATATGTAGTTTTTATTTCGAACTTTTATTCGATTTTTTCACTCGGCATCGAAAAATATTTTTCAATTTTATTGGGATGCACTTAAATAGCCGTATGACATAAAATGGGACTTTAGTTCATTAAACTATTAAAATGAAATAATAAAAAAAAACTCGAGTGGAAATAAAATCGAGCGGAGAGAGAGAGAGAGAGAGAGACCGGGCAAGAATATGATCGAAAGACAAATGCGCGAGTGAGCGAGCGAGTGTGCGCGCGCATGGTAAGCCGACGATGTGAGTGGTCTCTGTGTCGTTTAATCAATAGTTTCGCTATCATCCATAATTTAAAACGATTATGATCTATTAAAAGTGAAAAAAAGAACGAGCGTCGCGCTTTGGTGCGTCGATCAATAGCAAGCAAATGACTAACTAAATGAAAACTCGTAAACTTACTTGAGTCAGATATTAAATGCCATTCGATTCGTTCCTGTTGTTCAACAACCGATTTGCCTAATGCACCGTCACACACACACACACACACACACACACACACACACACACACACACTACACTACACACTACACTACACACTACACTACACACTACACTACACACTACACTACACACTACACTACACAAAATCTAAAGCGGTTGCTAAGCGCTCGCTGGATGAATTTTAAACGACGAAGAAAAACGCGCATTTTTATGCTGGAAAATTTCGTTATATGAGTGGTTTTTTTAGGGGAAATAATTAAATAAAATGATTTAAATTAAAAAGCATCGTGTTTTATATTGGCTGCGCCCGCAAATTATGAAAGGACCACATTTTTCCCGTCATTGCGCGCGCGAGAGAGAGAGAGAGAGCGCGCGCATGCAGATTTTACGATCACATCAAAAACCTCGATCATAATAAATTACGATAACATTTTTGTGACCATAAAGTTGTCGTTTTTATTCCTCTTCTGTGCCGTTGTTCTTGCTCATCTCTCGAATTCCTTCGAAATATGCTCGAGAGAAATGCGGTGGAATGTGCTTTGCACTACATTCGATCTTAATTGGCATTGCCATTGACACATAATTCATGAAAACGATAGACGCGTGTGATTGCAACCGAAAAATTGCGTCGATTAGAGATCGAGGATAAATTATTGATGGTTATTCTGACGACGACCATGATGATGATGATGATGATGATAAGCAGTAAAAATGATGAAATCATAACCGGATGCTGAGCGCAATACGTTTCAATTGAAATGCTAACCAAACGGGGCGAATAATAATATTTATTGAAATTCCCGTGGCAATAATTATTTGCCAATGTTTTGTTCTTTTTCTCTTGTTCCCACCACGTTGAATGGATTGGTCGCCGCCATCGCCACTGCCACTGAATGCTAAGTGAGTTAAGCTAATGAAATTCTGCTTGCAGTCAAATTATATGCAA
Source organism: Sitodiplosis mosellana (assembly GCF_009176505.1). Classification (NCBI taxonomy): domain Eukaryota; kingdom Metazoa; phylum Arthropoda; class Insecta; order Diptera; family Cecidomyiidae; genus Sitodiplosis; species Sitodiplosis mosellana. The sequence goes on along the minus strand of NW_022601432.1, from coordinate 3,344,980 downwards.
AACTATCTCCACCTTTGCAAAAGATGCAATTGCATTGCGTTTGATATGCATGTTGAATTTGTTGTAAAACCAGCAAACACCTTCGGATGAGGAATGTGCATAATGTAATAGGAAAAAAGAGCATACACAAAATAGCAACAACAAAAAGAAACAACCAAATAAGCGGGAATTAAAACAACAAAAGCAAATCAACGAAAACATACAATGCACACGTAAATGGATCGACCGAACGTTCGCGATACAAACGACATAACGCGCTAAAAAAACGAGTGAGAAGAGAAAAAAAACACACTCACGCATACAGGTGATAAGTAGCTAATTTATCTGTAGAAGTAATCAGTAATAGCCGAGTCAACTCGTGCACCCGTGAACGCGACACATCGAAGAAGGAAAAAGAAGCGCGCGCGCGCGCGCAACAAACGCACTAGAGGCGAAGAGAGCAGGCATGTTTCGGATGTGTTTTCATTTAACAAAAGTTCGCTTATTAAGCCAACAACGCGAATTTCTCTTTGCCACTCCATGAGTGTGTGTGTGTGTGTGCGCGCAACTCTCGAACACTCTTTCGAAGGATGCTTTTGCACATGCTTCTGAAAATGAACGAACAAACAAAAAAAAAACATGAGACATACACGGCTTTTGTTAACACACACGGACACTTTCTCATTTTGCAATCAGAAAAACATACACGACGCGCTACATGAACATGGTCACAACGTCACATTTGGCTCTTGCTCTTTCTTTCTTTCATCTATCGATCGGTATGTATGTGTATGCCTCTTCCGTTGTTCGGCTTCTCCGTTGTGTGTACATTTCTATCATGATAACGAATTACAAACCACCGTTTACTACTTATTTTCTCACCCGTTTGCTATCCCCTCTCTCTCTCTCTCTCTCTCTCTCTCCATTTCGAACGGAATCACTTGACTCGCTTGGCGCAGATTACGCTCGAAACCTGTTGCCCAATCAATCAAATCGATTCAAAGGAATTCAAATGCGCAACAATGCACATCATCAATTCGATCCTCGTCCGTTGCGAGTTTTGAAGAGAGATTGAGTGAGAGAGGGAGCGATAGAGAGAAAAATGACACAACTCGAAACACATTAATTTTGAACACAGGACACCATTCTTCTTGCTATTTGGAAAATTGATAATTTTTATTACCAATTTCTGAGTAACGTTGACAATTTATTTTCGTTTTATTTTTCCTTGTTTTGATCGAGTGAAAAAATAACACACGTATATTGAACGCAATCGTTCAAGTGTGCATGCAGGTAAAGCAAACGGAATCGACCGCTTCGATTCGGATCATTTTCGGGAGTGTGATTTTTTGGTGCGTTTCTTAGTTCCAACCGTCCTAATGTTTTGTTTATTTTGAAGTGCCATCTTCTCATTATTTGAACTACATCTACGTTTTTTTTTTGTTCTTTATTTACACATATTTTTCAATGTTGTTGCTCATCCCAAACCATAAAAAAAAACTAGGCAGATAAAAATACTGTGGACTGAAAAGAGAGCAAATAAAAATAAAAGCCAACGCAGAACATAGCCGAACCAAAATGAGGAAGGTAAGTAGAGACAAAAAAAAAGCGAAAAAAATGTGTGATCCTTGATCTTTGGGTAATGTTTGGTACGTTGCTTTGTGGTGGGTCATTTTCTATGAATCTATCACTCAAATTCGTATTTTATATGCGGAACACTGAAGAGCCACTCCAAAACAAAGAGCATCGACAGAGAGAGAGAGAGAGAGATTGTGTTCGTGTTGAAAAAGAAGCGATACAATTCAATCGCACGATCCGTACATTTAAAATATATAACTTGATTTCGGTTCCCTAACAAATCAAATTGATTTAGGAATTTTTTCGAAATATTTTTTTATTGCTTTTCTTTCATTAAAAAAAAAATCATCATCATTTTCAATGATCTCTTCGGATTCGAACAGAATTTAGGTTTTTTCTGTTCGAAGAATTTGCAAAAGAAAGACTCATTGTTCATTTGGACAAGACCACATTTTTGCGTCATAGCATTTGGTCATCTATGATATTTAAATGATATAAGGTTCAAGTGCTTGTTTTTTGCTCACACCGCTTGCAACAAAATATCACACACTAAAACCGAAATATCCGGTTAAACGACTTTGTGCGGCCGAACAAACTCATCCGAAATGAAATTTGTGAGATGGTGTCGGCGGTTTGACTAAAAGCAAAGTGGTTATTGATTTCTTATGGCACTCGATCCGTTGTGTGTGCGTTATTTCTCTCTCATTTTTTTTTTTAATTTTTCAATTGATTCACAGATCCTGTATCTAATCTACATATTTTGTGCCATCACACTAATATTGCCTACTGTAATTTAAGCCGGGTGCACAAATTCATCGCACTTTTAAATGCGCAAAATTATTACACCATTTAAATTCGATAAAATCAACTGTACAATAGAGATAAATTTAGATGCATACTCACTGATGGACATGCCATTTCTTATCTATTTGTTTGTGTGTGTTGCTTTTCGTTGCTATTTTTCTCTCTTTTTCTAGCAAAGAAATTTGTGATACATGACAGTTGACACAACTTCAGTGCCGCGCACACAATTTTCCAACTCATCCAACTGGATGCTGGATAATCGCCCGGTCGCACAGTCGGAGTGCGCAAATATAATTTTTATTTATCATTATTATGGTGATGGTTGTTATTGTTGCTGCTTCTGCCGCAGAAAAGTCGTTTTGCAATTTGATTGGCATTTTTAGGAATCTAGCCGATAACTAGAGTTTGATTTTTCTTTGCTATTTTCTTCTCACTCTGACTACTTCGATGATATCCATATACAGTCTCATCGAATGACCACGTTGAGAAGTGTTTTTCTAGCATTTACAGAATGAATAATGATTTAACCATCACAGTTCAAAAGACATTTTTTTTCCTGCTTCAGAAGTATTTGATTTGATGCTAGAATTCTATTTACTTCATTTTGAGTCTGTTCAAAATATTGATTAATGGAAATCACATCGATGAAGAATATTTCATCTCTTTTTATTTAATTAAAAATATTTCGCGCAAAGTGGACATTTCATGGTCTATCTGATTTTGGAAATGACTTTGATTGGGAAAATTATGGTAAAGCCATATTTTTCATATGGACTGAGTCCATTTCGTAAAATGGACTGAGTTCATTTTTCCGCAAAAATTTCGATTAAAATCACAATTCCAATCGAAATGGGAAGTAAAACAATATCGTGTTTCATTTCCTGAGCTCTCAAGTATTCGAATTGGAAGGTGGTATGTTACTGCATCAGAAGCAGCAGCAGCAGCACCAACAACCGTCAGTCAACCACAGCGAGATGCACACCAATTTCAGCGCAATTTCAATTGACAATGTTTAACGCTGTTGAATGTGGCAAAATTGTAAATTAGAGTTGTAAATAACAAGCAGTTAATATTGCGCTCGCTGTTTCGATGTAGAAAAAAAAACCGTAAAGAGCAACAGCAACAACAACGAGAAAAAAAGATAGTAGCATCAAATGTTCAGCAGTCGATGGACTTCGTAAATTATTATATGGCATAGTGCAGTGCCAAAGCAGTGCGATATGATAGAGACGGGAAAAAAGAAGAGGGCATTAAGAAAGGACAGGCGTAAAGCGAAGAAGAATCATGTAGCCGTGCCGATAAACACGTGAAGTGGTCAGACCGGTGCATACGCATCGTCAGCGTCAACGTTTAAATACACATAAATCGATTGCACGTTTTTAAGTGGCATCAAATAACTAGCCATGCTGTACACGCACTTATCCATACCATGACGACGACGAGATGATGATGAAAAAAGAAAAAGATTCGATTCTCCGCATGCAAGTCTTAATTTGCGATAATTGATTAAAAAATTAAAATCAATTTCTTGAATAATTCGTTGTTTGTAATTCAATCGATTGGGCTGATGTGTTTGTTGCTTGTCATGTGAATCAGCCAGCCTATCGCGCTTCAGAAATCTGCTCGGTGTCGAGCATCTCCATCGTTAGCCATGACCAATAAAAAGTACTTGTTAAGCGTTAATTATGTCGAATCACTTTTGTATACAGAAATGTCATTGCGAGAAAAAAAAAAGCTCAAACAAACACACACACACAGAGAGTGAGAGAGGAAAAAATATCAGAGAAAGATGAAGCAAGAGAAAAAACAAAATCGCAACCAGATCGATGAAGAAAAGAAAATGTATCTTTCAACTCTTAAAGTTGAACTATTCTACTATTGGCAAGCGTAAATTTATCCATATCTAGAAATGTGTATCTGAATGTGCGGCGAGAGATGCGCACACCGCACACCGCACACAACAACAGTAACGAAACAGCAACATCAAAAAATGCCATGCACACACAAAATCATTTCGATCTTTATGGTTTGAATCATCTCATCCACCTACTTGTTAAATGTTGAACATTCTTGACAATCGTTTAAATCTTTCGTTTTAATTTCCCTTTAAAATCAACATTTTGCACAGCGGGTCGATAATTATAATCTAGCTGAAGACGATGAAAAAAGCTACAACAACAACAACGACGACGACGACACAAGATGGAAGTGGCCTATGCAATAACAAATAAATACACAAACAAAAACCCATACACAAATTCCAAAATAATAACTTGGAACGAGAAGGAGATGAGCAGAGTGTGCGCGAGGCGAGCGCGCGCACACACATTCGAAAAAAAAACTATTTCAAATAGGCACTAGTTCTAATAACCAGCCATTGGGAAATCTCGATCGTTCATTGACATGTTATTAAACGGAATTTATGCACTTCCAGAAATAGAGAAATTAATAGATATTTCGCCCCGTCCGTTCTTCGCCCAACCAAATAACCCAGAGAGACAGACTAACAAATAAAATTTTGTGACACTCATAATAAAATTCGCATATTGTGCAATGTGTACACAATTTTCATGACGATAATATTACACACCGAAAGCGATTTAAGTGAAGAAGAAGCGCGCTTGGGCGCGCATGCGCAACACTATAATACACGTACAAGGAACTACATGCCGCGGTAAATTTATATATGTGGTGTAAGCTCTCTGGTCTCATATGGTACATCGAGAGATTGGTGCGTGTCGTTTATCGATGACACACAGGCGAATACATAACACACACTCACACACGGGGAGAGCGCATTGATTGGCGAAAAGCAAACAAGACAAGAAATGACAAAAAGTTGGTTTAATTAGAGGTAATTTTCGTACAAAATGATGCGCGTTTATCCAAATAAAATGTAAATTGTCGTAATGACTTACTGCATGATATTAATCAGAATGGCTATGGCTATGGCTATGCCAATAAAAATACATTCTTTTTTGTCGTGTTTACACGTTTGTCGCCAATGGTTGCTGTTGTTGATATTAAAATTCGATTGAATTCATTTGGCTAGTGGTACGATAGAAATGGTAAATAACAATTTCTCAAGAGGCGAAAAAAAAAACACTTTTAAGTATCATGGCAAGTTTGAATATCCGTCCGCATGTAATTAACTCACCAAAATTATTTTATCATCATATACACATGTTCATTGGGCGTTTTGTGCGCATTCGGTTTTTCATCTCTGTTCATCATTTCCATTCGGATGACTCTCTTTCGCAGAGCGAGAGAGAGAAGTAATTAACCAAGAACCATGCCAATTGAACGTAAAATTTATGCATTCCAAAATGTAAATCTATTAACGTTGAATAGGCACGTATGTAATTACACAAAAGATTGCGCAATTGCGATTCGACTCTGTTCTTCTTTTTTTTTTCGTTATTGTTGTGTCTTATTCGCATTCTCTCTCATGCCCCATCATTTTTACAATTCAATGTGTTAACGCAGCAGCGGCAGTAGCAAGATAAGAACGGATTTTCGCCAGAGAGAGGAAAAAACAATGCAAAGCACATAGATAATTTCGCATAAATAGTAAATTGTCATGTGAACTATGAGCATGAACCATAACCAAGCGCTCAAATGCGCTCTGCGCACCACATACAAATTACACAATCCAAACTGAAATAAATGCATGCGTGCAGTACACTTTTGTATGCCAAAACACATGAAAATTGGCGCAAAAGCGAAAACAAAGAGGATGGTTAGATCCAATGGAAATATGCATGCTTCATTAACAACGCATTATGAATATTCTATATGCGCGCCGAACAAGTAAGTAACAATACAGCACCCAAACGAATGTGTGCTTCTTTGCGAAGAAAAAAATATCTCTACGGTTTGCTGCAGACAACTGACTCGATGACACTACATTTTGATTTTTGTTTTGTTTTTGCCTAGCTTCAACTCAAGTTTTGCATTGCAACTCCAAATTGCGTTGCTTTATTGGTCAAATCTTGGCCGCACGGGGTCTTCTTGAGAACAAGCACATAATGTTCTAACGTTCACTATGCGACTTTTATCTGATTATTATAATTATGAATAATATGGCAGTAGCAAGAGGAGAGGAGAGAGAAACGACCAAACTACATATGCATAAATAATAATAATAACATTGAAACGGTGCATTGTTCTCACAACCTTTTCATTTGCCTTTTTTCCACTCTCAATTGACTATTATTTCTCGTTGAATTTGACTCGCTTTTTTCTAAACATTCTTTTTAAGTCCAAATGAATTTCACACTTTTAACCACTCTTCATTGTCCTCTTAATTTGCAATGAATATTCATTCATACTTGACGAATTCAATTTGGCAGCGAATCCACTTTCGTTGCGTGATACCATGTGATACCATGTGGTACCTGGTGTAAACAAATTTATTTATTTTAATGTCTACCAAAATGGCAAAAGAAAATAAATGTTCAGGAAAAGAATCTTTTGGATGAAAACAGAGCTGGAGAAGTGAACTGAATAAAGTTTTCTTTTCAAATTGACCAAAAAAAACAGGCACATTTTGGGGAGTTTATGAATAAATGATTTTATTCGTATGATTGAACCGAAAAAAATTATGCAAAATGATTATTAGTGGCGCAATTATGGGTGATGATTAGTGATTCATTATTATCATCATAGTGCACACGACAACTAATTTTATTTGCATCTCATGAATGCTTATGCGTTTGTTTTTCCCTCGTAACAGCAATGGACTTCACTTGAATGCCAAAAAGACACACACAAAAGACAAACAATGAAATGTTATTCCATATCTCGCATGAAAATAAAAACAATGTTAAGTACAAGCCCATAATAACAACAACAACAACAAACAACAGTACATACAGTGTGTACTAGTTTTTTGGGACACAAAGTACCTCAATGCGAACCCATTAATGCACCATTATTATGAGAAGAAAACCAGCAACGAAATAAATCAACGTGAAAAACTCTTGTAGATAATTTGGAATTTTCGCGTGTATTCTTTTGGGGCGTAGTCATAGTTTTTGATTACCGACCAAGAACTGTTACAAGGACTGGGCACAAAGTAGCGCACTTGTAATTTAATTGTCATACCTTGAGAAAAAAGCAATTTCAGCGGCAGTAGCTGTGGCGTCGGTGGTGGCAGTGTTGGTATAATGAAAATAATTTGACAATTCTTCAATGAAATAGTAAGTTCAATTTTCCAAAGACAAGAGCGGCGCGCGTAACCGCTGTGACATTTTTTTATTCTTCGTGCCTTTTTTTTTGCGTCTCTCTTGTGTCGTTTGAAGAAGAAGAAAAAAACAATAATGAAAATAGCAAATATTTTACGGTGTGTCGAGTATCTGTGTCAGCAGGCAGTTTGTTTCAAGTTTGGTATTATGTCAATTATTAGTATATCACACAGCCCACAAGCCGCAACCCAGTATACGACGCATTCTTGAAAATCCGACCTGATGATATGCTTTTGATTTGATTTTTCGCTTTTTTTCTGCGCCGCATTTTAGAATGATTTCCAATTTATTGGACGGCATTGTAGTTTCTTGTGCAACTGACATAATCGGCTTGTTGTTGTTGTCGTCGTCGTCGTTGTGACTGCTGTTATTGTTTCTGTATTCGACTATTTGATGAACATCCACTGTTTTCGTCTTCATTTTATTGTTTCGTAATAATGACAATGAAATGGAAATAAACGACTCATTTTCGGTACACAGATCACGAAAGTGAAACACTCGGTCGGTGCCTTGTTGGACGAAAATGAAACCAACACTGACGAATAAGTGGATGCAGTGTTGCGCGAACCAAGAGCCAAGCCAGCCGGAATGAGTGAAAAACGATGTACATAGCAACAAACAGCAATTTGAATCAATTCAATTTTTGTATCAATGAAAGCGAGAAAAAACATGGAAAAAAACATGGGTAAAGAATAAAAAACCGTAACAGAAACACATTGGTGGCATTCATTGCGGATTGACATTGAAAATGTCTTACGCTCAGTGTATTTGATAATACATTTTTCCGCTATATTATCTCAACGGCCTTTTTTTCATAGTGCACCATATAGACGTCGTCGTTTTCGTAATAATCATCATAATGAAAACAATTACAAAGTTTTTTTGTTGACTGTGCACCGACCCAAGTATATCCCCGAAAAAAAAAGTCGGAAAAAACTCTTTCTTTTTTCTACAATTGATGCCATTCAAACAGATTTCGTTAGACTTTCATTGAACGATGATGATGCGACAATTTGTCTATTGTGTGGACTGTTTTTTTTTCCTGCTTTTTGGTTGGTGATTCTATTAATCCACTTTTGTGTGTGTCTTAATTCACAAGAAACCGTTAATGCAATTGCCACCCAAAACAATAGAAATCTCCGAAAAAATATAGAAAATTTGGATTATGACATGTTGGCTGTGTCTCGCTTAAAATGACCGTGAAATTGAATCAAATTTAAGTACGCACACAATGCAATCCAATAATAAAGTCACTTAAATTCCGTTTTCATGAGTAATTTCAGTGATTATGGCAACGGAATGAAGATTTAGAGGAAATGTTAGGACTTTTTTTTTCAGAAAAGAAAAGCGTCGGTTGGAAGAAAATATGATAAAAACCTACAATTTCCCTTCTTTCCTTTGAGATTTCATCGACATAGGAATTTTGTTCCAAATTTTTGATATTCACAGCATTGAAATCGAATATCGATGGATTCAATCATTGTGAAAAAATATGGACACAGTTTATAAATGATTAAATTGTGATACAAAATATGATAAAGCGGCGCTAAAATTGCTGCAGATGCGACAATCGTTGGTATTGAAAAAAAAGGTGTTAAAAATTCTTGTATCAAGATGCATTTAAAACAAGATGAATCACATCAAAAGTGTGACACAATTGATTTGCGCGTCGATTCCCAATGAAATAATATTCAAATGGCCATTTTTTTTTTTGCATTGTTCAAAAGACAAAAAGCAGCAACTCAATAGTATTTTGTCATTTGAGTATGGAGAATGTTGTTTGAATGAAAATATTGTTCTAAATATACAGCGTTAAAATAACAATCAATTAAGTACACTGGTGGCATTTCGAATGGTAACGATCTTCCAAATGGGATCAGAGCATATTTCAAGAACAATGATAAACAATGCAACCGAAAATAGCATCATTTTTCATCATTAAGGATGGCATCATTTTTCGAGCAGTTGAAGAAAAGTTTATTAGCAAGGAGCAGTGCCAATCACATATAGCCAATTTACGATGTGAGTGACATGAATGGGATAAAATAAACACTTAATAAATATTAAGTGCATTTTTCCTTGTAACACACGCACACGCACACATTCAGCATTCTTAACGCTGTGTGTTATGATTTAAAACGGCAAACAAACGTGTGCAAAAGAGGATCGAAGAAATAAATGCAATTCCATACGTACATCAATGTAGCAAAAGTGGCACTGTGTTTTTTTTTCCTTTTGCAAATATTCGGGTGTCGTAATGGTTTTTCCTTCGGTCTTTTTTTTATTTTGCTAATGTTGCCAAATGCGCTCAAAATACCTACAAACATTTATCATTCACTTAGAGTGTTGCTGTTTTGTGTGTGTGTGTGTTTTTTGCGGAGGGTACAGTTTTTTTTGTCTCTCCTTCTATACCATCTTGTTTTATTGCCGATTTGCACCTCATATTTTCCGTAAAATATTGACACCTCATAGATCAAGGTCCATTGAATATGGCAAAACAGAACGTTAGTTGAGAGAAAAATAGTGATTCGGAGTAGGAAAAAAATCGGTTGCATTTGAAAATGATCGCCTACGGAAGAAAAAAATTAAATGAAGGCCTTCGAATTGAGTCTATATGATGAACATTTAATTTCTTCTTCTTTTACTACTTATTTACCCACGATTCATTCAGATGGATTTAACTTGAGCTTGAACACTTCTTCGCAATTAATCAAGATTGCATTTAATCACATTTAATAAAATCATTTTTTTCCCTCCTGTTAAACGAATGGTTTAAAATCTTATCTGTGTTGACAAAACAAAAATGAATTCCAAGATCTTGACGCCATGAACCTTTCAAAAACAATTGTGCGAAAATGGAATGAATGAAAATGTAGAGAGAAAAAAACACGGTGTGCAATCGCATTTATAATATTGGTGCAGATTGTGCATTGTTTTCGTTAGGCCAGAAAAAAAAAATTCAGCCGCGATTTTCACAATTAAATATAGCAATGGCAGAATTGTGTGTTCGGTTGATACTCTTAACACTTAAGTACTTTGTATTTAATGCTGCACTGCATGGTCGCGTGTGCTTTTGTTTTTAACGAACCGAATTCATGAGCACGGTGCAAAAACCATTTGAAGGCCATATGCCGCAATTAAGAGTAGATTGGAAAAAAAGGGATGAATGCAATTGAACCATATTTTGGCAGTCATTAACGAGTGCAAGTTCAATGAATCTGAAGTGCATTCGACTTCCGGAATGATTAAGTCAATGATAACGATGATGGTGGGTCAGCGGACAATGGAAACAAAAGAGGAAATTGATGCAAATATCGTTGGTTTAGTTTTGTTATGGGTAGTGTGAATAGTGAATGAAATAGTATTCTCGGTCGAAGAAAGTGTCGAATTGAAGGTCGAAAATAGTATTGAAGAGAGCATCGAAGAGTGTATCAAAGAGAGCGTCGAAGAGACTCAGATATTCTAATGGAAAACCAAATGTTGATCGAAAATCAATCGAATGTGGGCACACTTATTGATTTCCTAATCACTTAAAGAACTTAAGCTTATGTTATTCGGCATCGAAGGTTCGGCAAAATGGTGATGACTTCAACCAAAATGCATTATCCTCGTTGCAGTTATATTCCAACCATTTTTACAGAACACACACGGTGTGCGTCGGTTTTTCCAGTCGAAAATTAGACGACCATATAATGAGATTGAATCAAATCCACCCTATCATTACGGCGTAAATATGTGTAGTTCCTAATCGGAACCATATGTCGTGCAAATCGAAATCGATCGAAATCGTAGGTAGAATGGGATTCAACAGCCAGTTCAGCGGTTGGTAAAATTGCGTAATTGAAATGCTAACTTCAAAGGCGAAAGTCACGAATTGCGCTACAATCGAAACGATACCATTTTTTTTATTCATCAAAGAAAAAAAAGGTCCATTGTATCCATTGAGTCTCGTTTTATTTAAATCGATTAAACGTATAAATATTTTTTTCTCTATTTGTTCTGTTCAGTTTAATGAAGACATTTATATCCCGAGACAGTGAAACCGCATTCAATTCTCTGCTACCTCACTAGGGACTCGCTCTTTTCAATATCCGGAGCCCATTGCAATTCCATCTCTAATGTCTTACTTTTACTTAATTGGGCCCTTGCATTCGAGGTCGAATGCTAAGTATCAAATAATCGTGTTAATAACATACTAGAAGAAGAAATTATTGCGCCCGAACCAACCGAATAAGAAGAGAACAAACCGTATATAAACCATTTTTCCGACGACCTTTGCGATATTTGAATGTAAAATCAAAAGAAATCCGCACAAAGAAAGCCACACAACTCGTATTTGTCTAATGTGTGTGTGTGCTCACGTTTGTGCAGCTCTTCGTTTGCTGTGGTAGATTATTTCCTTCCTTCTTTTTAAGGTTGTTTTTTTTTTATTCCATTCCAGCCACGTTACCATTCAATTACAATTATGAATGGAGAGATCACACATTTTGACTCGCTTCTCTTGAGTGAAAGAGAAAGAAAGGATGTTAATCCTTATAAGTCAAAAATTAATGGGGCATGATGAAATAAAAATAATAGCAGGCATTCAAAAGGAATGGAAGAGGGAGAGAGAGAGTGAGAGTGGAAATAAAAAACAACGAGACATGAAACGAAAAAGGAATCGGTCGAAATTGATCTTTTACCTTGTAGGTCGCTGTACAAACTGTACAGTTTATGGATATAGGCGACTTGTTCGGGCTTCCGTGTTTACCTTTTTCAATGTATGCTCTTTTCACTGCCGCAAATTTATTCGCGCATCCATTTCAAAATAAGAAAAACCCTTTTTTATTTATCACCGCTTCACACGTCAATATTTCGTTTTGTTTGTTTTGTTTGCGGTTACATGCCCAATCTAACATTGTCTTTGGAACACTATGGCTTTGTGGTATTTTTTTTGTCTTTTCGTTCCTTCCATGGATAATGCCGTCTTTTTCCAACAATCAACGCATGATTATTGCTTCTGCAAAACGACTGCTTTTATCTTTTTCTTTCAGGTTCGCCAATCAGGTTACGTGAAATAAGTAGCATACATTGAATCTAGGATTGAATTGAATATTTTTTTCATATCACATTATAAACAATTCGATTCAATTGGAATTTCTTACGAAATTTTTTATTCAATTTCATCGACGAATTTCAACAATTTTGGCATTTGGTGCATTAAAACAAACAAAATCGAACGATGGTTCTGGTCGAACTCGAATTGATGTTTTGATGGACCAGTACAAAAGCGGATAACACGAGAAAATTATTTAAAAAATCAAATTCGAAGTAGCGAAAAAAATATTTATTTCAATTCGAAGTTGAAAATTTCAACTTGAAATAGAAAGAATGAAAGAATCGACGTCTTCTAGAAGCTAAAAAAAGAGAAAATGAAACCAGAAACCGTAAGCAAAGAGAAAAAGAATTTTGAAAATGAATTGAAAATCTTTGAACTCTGAATAAAGGCACCGATTAAAATTGCAGTGCAAACAGTTTAACATTCAAAAACTCTGTCTCATTGAGTATTGACCAAATATTCAAAAACTCTCCACAGTTCTCATTTATGGAGAAATTCGAATTCAAAGCATTGTGCAGTATGAGCTTTAAGTTTGTGCCGTTTGACGTTTTCCAAATACCTGCACACTGACACTTCACTCTGATTGCTGGAGCATACAAAATAACAAGAAAAACAACAGTGTGATTAAAATCTAGATACAGCCAATTCAAATCACCAAATTTATACAAAATCTATGTAATATAGCAATATTATTTCATTTACTTTACTTGGAATCATTTGAGTGGTTTTAATTGATCAAATTGTGCGTGTATCATTCCAGACAAAGATGTTTCGCTTATCAGGTCTACCACAAATTGATGCAGCTGAAGAGAAGAGACGTGTGCGGGAAAATGTAAAATCCAACATATTCTCCTTCGTTTTACTCTGTGCAGCCATTCGCATTGGTAAGCAATCTATTTCGAAAACACCGAATCATATGTCATAACATAAATTTTTTGAAGAAAAAAAAAATGTGCGAACTACTTTGAGGTTATCGGAGTGAAACATTAGCATCTATTGAATAGTAAGATTCGGTGTCGCCATCTATAAAACTATAGAAAAACACACAAAGTCTACCATTACCGATAATATTTCAATTTATGTTTGCTCACATCAATATTTCATCTGTGATTTTAATCAAATTTTTTTCCTGCTCTTTTTCTCTTTACAGCGCCATTCGTCCTCTCGAAAATCGCTCAACAACGACTATAAAACCCGATGTACATTTAAACAATATCAATAGCAACCAAATCATGTTATCGCCATGAAACTCTAGAGAACAAAATAAACGATTAAGACTTACATTTTAAAAGACCACTTGCTTTTTTTCTTCTTCTTTCAATTGAAAATCTTCTTTTTCTTCAATTGAAAACCAATTCGATTTAACGAGAGAGGATGCGGATGAAGAAAAATTCCAAAGCTAAAAAATGGGTTTTATCAGAGAACGAAATTGGCTTCTGTTTTGTTTTTTTTTTCCTTCAATTTGTTTTGTTGGAACAAGCTGATAGAAAAGTTATGCTATTTTATACGAATATTCCTTACCTAAAAGTTCATCTGGAGAAAACGCACATGTTCATGAAAAAAGACAAATTCTAAAAGAAAATACCAAATAGTTTTTTTTTTGTGTTCCGTTGTTTTTTATTTTGGTTTTAGTTATGCTATTACGTAAAGTAAATTACGTGGAACGCGATTTTTCTTTCATTCGGATATCTTCAAATAATTGTTCTACATCCAAAACAAAACAAAAAATACTATGGGTTACGTGGATATTGGGTAGGTAAAACTACTCGACAACATCTGAGGATGTTTGTTTCTTCTATTTGTATTTCAAATGAATCGCTTAAAAAAATATGTTTGCGTTGTTTTTTTTATCTCGATTTGCAATGTTTTTTTTCTTCTCTCTTTGTGTGTGTGTGGGGGGGTAATTTTATTCAGTTAAATAAGCATCAAGAAAAATTGGAAATTTCTCTTGATTCAAAACTAAGTTAACACGAAAATTTGGTTGAAAGTGTGTATTAAAGCGATTATTTGTTGTGATTCGCTTCCCATGAACACAAAGAAACAAGAATTTGAAATGAAAATTTTGTTTCCCCCAAAATAGTTCGTGTGTGTATTTATTATACTTCTCGAAGCATGTAGTTGGGTTATTCTCTTGATTGGTGTAAATAAAGGCATTCGAGCTCCGCAAATATTCAGTGCATGAATATTTCATAAAAAAAAATCAACGAAGAAAACAAAAATTTAAACGACTGAGCCGAATAAAATTGGCCGTGCGAATTACAAACAAAAATTGATACGATTATTGCATCCGATGTGAAAAGAGACAAATGAAACAAAAATTTAACAAAAAAAGAGAAGAATATGATATAATATAATATATTCGAGCAATTGAAAAATCCAAGGAGGACATTGAAAAGCCAATCGATTGAAATGATGATGATTACATTCAAGGAGGTTCATTTAAATCATATGTCATGAGATTTACAACACAAATTGGAAAAAACAACACTTTTGATATGATACACACTGGTTTTTGAAGTTCCAACAGTGAAAAAAAGACATGGAAACGGAAAAGGAACTCTATAACAGCAGACTAAACGAAACGAAAAAAAAACGGTACGGATTTAGCTATTAAAGACTTAAAGACATTATTCACGCGTTTTTGTAACGTCCCTACAGCCAAAAGCCAGAAGAAAAACATAGTCATTTTTTTCTGACCGTGTTTTTGATTAAATGAACACAAATCACTGCCTTGTACATATTAGATTTTTTTCTATGTTTTTTTTTTTAAGTTTTCGCTTCTAATGTAGTTTAATTTTATATAATATTCGGGTAAAGTGAAGCTCCGTATGATGCACTCGACGTCACGGCAGTTTTCGGTCATTGTCTATTTCGTGTTGTAGATTTTATTCATCTTTTTTATCGTTTATGCGATTTTTTTCTTTGCCAGTTGATACTTTCTCTTCCGAAAAAAAATGGTTGAAATAAATGGTTGTGTATTTCCACATTATGACATAGAAAAAACGAAAAATACTTGGCATTGGAAAACATAACTTGCTTAATCGGGCAGTTGTAAAAAATGTGTTATGTGTGTGTATATTGGAAATGTGGAAATGTCAAAACTGCAATGCGCTTTATACGTGCGGCCTTGATAAAATCGTCCAATTGATAAAGCCCCTTTCGAAATAGTTGCAAATTCATTTGGGCTGAATTTCGACGATTCATCGGCAAATCAATCATACTGCATCAACTGATTTTCATTTGGGCACACAATTTTCTTTTCTCCATTTTCTAATTTTCTTTCGAGACATTTTTTTCTTCTTCTTTTTGTGTGCCATTGAGAAAGTATTCGATATAATTTCCTTATCATCTTCTAAAAGCACTCACATTTCATTGGAAAATCTACATAAGTCTTTAAAATGTCAACTGCATATTCAGTTTGGACACAAATTTCACTCATCAATCATCTTCATTAATGTGTTACATAAATGTATCATATAATATTTTCTAAGTCATATCTCGCTCTATTTTCGTTCTTTTCTTTGAACATTGTCGTGTTCAATTTACGGGCGATGTTTTCCAATTTATTTTTTTTTTTTGGTTTGGTTCAAAGAAACATAAGCGAAATATGTGTTTGTTTGTTTTTGTGTGTGTTTCGTTTTTAACTCTGAATCGAGTACAGTCCACGCATTTATTAAAAACAAATCCTTACGATTTTCTCATTTGAATTTTCGATTGTTAAATACTCTGTTTCTTTAAATATTTTTCAGCGCCGTTTGCGTGTTCCACCCATTTTGAATGTGGTGTTTATGGGATTTCCATGTTGCCATTTGCTATCGCCCAATGCAAAGGCTCATGCGTACGTTCTCTCTGCCACTTTCTCTTCAAAAAAAAAAGAAGAGAAAACGCTGTCACACTCTTGAAGAGAGTCTCTTCTTCTCCTCTCTAAAGTGTATTTCATGGGTTTAGTAAGAGTCCATTAAATATTTTTCCAGTTAATATCCATGTTTGTTTTATTACATTTTCTTTATTCGGTTCTTGATGTTTTGTTTGTTTTTTTTTTTAAATTAAAATTCAAACATACTTTGAACGATATATATGTAAAACTGGATGTAATCGGTCGGTATAGCTATTGTAATGCATAGATTTGCGTTTCCTTTGCTAAAACATAAAACAGATTACCGGCAGACGTTCTTTCTTTTTTTCTGTATTTTCGGAATGAATATGCTGCATTGCATTGGAAAAATGGCATTGCGTCCTGCAATCCATTCAGAGAAATAAACCAAAAAAAAGCTACCCGCCGGTAACCTTCTGCTCTCGGTTGTAGTTGTTTTTTTTTTGTTCACAAAACTGTGCTTTTTTGGCTGTTATATTTTTTTTCTTCTGCGTAATACAATCCAGATGTAGTCATAAATAAATGGTTACTTCTTTCGTCAGATTTTCATTTAAAAAGAAAACAATAAAAAAACCAAAACAATTATTCAGCAATTTGTGTATGTAAACTTGGAAAGTGATCGGACAACAAAATAATAATATATAATAGAGAAACAGAAAGGAAAAAATTCAGATGAAACTGATAGCTACGCATTTTACAAGGTGTTGCTGTTATTGTATGCTATTGCTGATATTATTCTTTGTTGTTTGATTTTATACAAATGACTTAATGCTAATAATTATTCAAATATTTGCATTGCTATGAGAGTTGGTTGTTTTTTTTTATTTCTGTGTTTCTTCTCTTTTTTTTCTGTTCATTTTAAATTGGTTGCTGGTATTTCGGTTTCAACTTGTATTGTAATGAATGTGTTGTTGTTTGCTGTTGCTGTTTTTAAATAGATTGATCATATTGTTTGACTATTTCTTCAAAAAATATAGGTCTTTTCCATTGAATACACACATTTTAACTATTTTTGTTTTATTTTTTCTGAGTTTTTGAAGACTTAATCATGAGTTGCATTTTGCCGAGTTTTTTTTTGTTCTTGTTTTATTTATTCCAGTTTTGCATGTGTTTTTTTTTAAATGTGAAAATTGGATAAATTCTATAAAAAAACATTCTATTCCATTGATGGAGATGATTGGATTGAGAATATTTTTTTATCACCCTGCTTTGCTCTCTATTTACTGCCTGGTTCATTGTCCGAAGACTGATTTTAATACAATTTCGTAAGATGTTAAATTATTACTATATTTCATTTCGCATCGATCTTCAAAATTCTTTTAGGTTCTTGGTTTCTCATTTCTTCATTTTTTTTTTGTTTATAATTTGATATTTTTTTTGTGTTTGGTTTTACATTGATTTTGCTGTTTTTTTTTTCTAGTTTCGTTATTATTATTTTTTCTTCTTTTTTTTTGTTGTTGTTGTTTATATTCAATTAATATGTTAAGACTGTTCGTCACGTCCCAAAAAATTGTTTTTGTTTGAATGAAAAGAAAAGAAAAGAAAAGAAAAAATTACATCGCCGTCTACTCATCTTCATCATCTTCTTCTTCTTCGGCCTCCTCCAAGTACGTTAGATAGGTGTTTACTTGGAATAGGGCCTTTCCTTTGCCGGGGTACACATCGCTTAAATCTTCTTTCCATCGCATGTACGACTCTTCTTCGATCACATTGTTGTCGTAAAATTCACTAAACCAACGCAATAGCATGCCTTTGGGGAAATTGTAGCTGTAGCAAAACACTTGCATCGCAAATATGGCGACCAGCTGCAAATCACCATTGCCGTTGAGGAATGCATTCAGTACGGGACAGTATTTTTTCAAGAGCGTTAATTCTTTGTCAATTAGCGATTTTTCCGGTATGACATTTGGATCAATTCCTTCAGCCAATGTTGTTTCCTGCACGCGAGATTGAAAAAAAAAGAAGTAAAATGGCGATTAATCATCAAATTCAGGGCGTTGAATCGATTACGTTGAATTGACTTGAATAATAATCGAAACAAAAGAATTAAATAAACAAAAGCAATTATTCGATTACACCGTGTAACAAATTTCAACTTTTTCTTCTGCACATGAGAAATTCCGATTGCTTGTTTTAGAGGACCAAAAACCAAGCACTTTTGCATCATTAGTTTGTTCGAAACCACGTCTAGACTTTTTTTTATCGACACATATAAGACAAATTTCAGGCCAAAATGAGCAAATCACAAACATGAGCTTCGGTTTGACAGGTAAAAGCAAATAATTTCTAAATTTTCTGCCTTTCAACATCTAGTATGATCCTTTACAAACATTTTGGATACTTACATGACCAAATCGAGTGATGTTTTCACATATTTCTGGCCGCATATTTGGTTGGTTCGAATTCGACTCTGAAAGAATCGACTTTTGGCCAAAAATCCTTAAGTATAGGCTTTTCAGGGATGGTCTCTTGGCGCAAAGTTATTTTTTCTCGAAAATATGGGAAGTCTACCCAGACAAAAACTCTCAAAATTGACTTTTCGAGGTACCTCCCGAACAAAAGTTACGTTTTTCATGCATTTTGCTATGAAAATAACATTTTTTGTTCGGGAGGTACCCCAAAAATACACTATTTGGATGAGTTTCTTAGTAAAAAATTAATTTTTTCGAGAAATATTGGGAATCTTCCCACACAGAATCTCTTATAAATGATTTTTGGGGTACCTCCCGAACAAAAAATGATATTTTCATAGCAAAATGCATTAAAAACGTAACTTTTGTTCAGAAGGTACCTCGAAAAGTCAATTTTGAGAGATTTGGTCTGGGTAGACTCCCCATATTTTCGAGAAAAAATAACTTTGCGCTAAGATACTATCCCTAAAAAGCCTATATTTAAGGATTTTTGGCCAAAAGTCGATTCTTTCAGAGTTGAATTCGAACCAACCAAATATGCGGCCAGAAATATGTGAAAACATCACTCGATTTGGTCATGTAAGTACCCAAAATGTTTGTAAAGGATCATACTAGTTGTTCAAAGGCAGAAAAGGTAGAAATCATTTGCCTTTACCTGTCAAATCGATGCTTATGTTTGTGATTTGCTCATTTTGACCTGAAATTTGTCTTATATTGTCGATAAAAAAAAATCTAGACGTGGTTTCGAACAAACTAATGATGCAAAGGTGCTTGGTTTTTGGTCCTCTAAAACAAGCAATCGGAATTTCTCATGTGCAGAAACATGTGTTGCACGGTGATTATTTCATAAGATATTCTTAGAATTCAAACTAAAACCCCAAAGTCGTAATTGCTAACAAACAATCGATTACATACCTGTGTGACGTATTTGAGAATGACGTTCATCAGTGCGGTTACAAAGCCCGGATCATTGTAGCAAACCGGTTCAACATTGTCTTTAATCCATTTGTACAATGATTGTGGATTTGGATCATTTTGAATTTGCTTCTGAAGTTCACCTTGCAATTTTAGTAACGGATACAGGAAACTTAAATTACGATCTTCGAGAATTTCGGCCATACGATCTTTAGTGCGATCCGCTTCGGGCAATGATGACATCAAATTCACTTTGCTCTCGTTGAAAATGTCGAGCAAGCCCTGTTTACCCAATGTCTTATGCAATTGTTGCAACACAAGCAAAAACAATGGATAATGAGCACCATTTTCTGTGTAATTTGCCACATCGGCCAATTTGCACAGTTTCACAATGACCGCACGGCTGAGCAACGATGCAACGAGTGTTGTGATACGTGGCACTGGACTATCATTCATGCCATTGATCAGTGATTTGAAGCTTTCCAACAGGGCGTTATTCTGGAGTTTCCCTTCTTTTCTGAGACAGGTCAAAAATTCAACGACACGATCGTACACAATGTCCGATTTGTCAATGATCTCATTTAGAATGGATGTCACCGAGTCACGCATAAACTTATCGGGAACTTTGAGCTCAAAGAATGCGGCCAACACATCGTCCATATTCTTTTCATTATCATCGGGCGATGTGACGGTCAACCATTCCTTAACAAATGTGAGTACACGTTTGAGAATCTCTTCTTTGTTTGGACCCTTGTCCTTCTTCTGTTGTTTGGGTTTCTCTTGCGATGCCGATTTGATAACCACTTGATCTTTGTTCAGAATATTGTTGGCCGATTGGGGTGATGGCACCAATGGTACTGGTGCCGCATTATCATTTGCCGACGTTTGATAGTTTGCATTCGGTGAATTTATATTGGTTGAATAGTTGTTGCCGCCGCCGCCGCCGCCACCGGTGCTGCCCGTCGTTTCGACCGATGATGCACTCGCTGGACGCGGTTGCTGGGATATCGGCAATTGGGCCGATTGTCGATTGGAATTCGTTGCTTTATAGAGTAAACTATTGATTTGCGGCCGGAACGTGTCAAATGTCTCAGACGATTGTTGTTGTTGTTGTTGCTGTTGCTGTTGTTGCTGTTGTTGTTGTTGTTGTTGTTGTTGTTGATTGGTTTGAGGCGAAATGACACTCTGTTTGAATCGTGGTGGCAACTGTTTCACCGCATTATTGTTGTTGTAATTGTTGTGCGGATGCGGACTGTTGTTATTGTGCTTATTATAACGATTATGATTGTTATAATGGTTGTGGTTATGATTTCCCTTTAAAGACGAAGCGGAAAAAGAAGAAGAAAAAAAAAACAAAATAAAATTGCAGAATTCATTTTGCGTTCAGTTAGGTGCAACGAAATTGAAAATTGAACAACGATCAAGTGCATCAATTATATATGGTTCAGTTAGTTCGTTTATGTGACATGTAATTTGAATATTTGCATATATGTTTATTGGCACATTCTAGCAATTCTCATATCTCATAATAGTCCCATCAAGAGATTGCCGAGAACATACAATTCGTCCGGATTTGGGCTTCTATCGCTGTATTTCGTTTCAAATGCAGTATATTCTTTAAACATTTCATTGAAAATCCGAAAAAATTTGTCGATTACTTACCATATTATTGCGTTCGCGATTGGGATTATGGCGGTATCCACCGGGGCCTCCACCACCCATAAGATCTCTGTATAAATTCAAATTGAATCGATTAGCAGGCTATATAAATGGGTGGAAAATGTGCTTAATCTTACCCCATTCGGTCATTATTTCTGTCCATATTTCGATCCGAATTACGATCGATGCCACGACCATTACCGCCGTCACGATGATCACGGTTATTGTAATTACCACCGACTGGCGAAGAATTGTACGATTGGTTCATATTGTAAATGTTATTCATGATGAGCGGTGAATTGTAGTTTGAATTCGGTTGATAGTTAAATTGTGTTTTACTCATCCAACTGTCACTGTCACGGTCAATGTTGCGCTGATCCCGTTTGCTGCACGCACGGACGCACGCACATACAAAAATAAGTTGTTGTTTTTTTCGTTATTAAAGCAAATTATCAGAATTACACACAAGAAAGAAACAGGCAAAAAGCAATGCATGTGAAATGGAGTAATGAAATTGATTAAATTACCTGGGTTCGAATGCATTGAACCGTGTGTCGTCATCTGGACGCAATTGCTGCATTGGCACCGGTGCCTCGGTATTTGCTGATTTCCGTGGTACCCAGCCATTGCGTCGCAATTCGATTAAGTCACGTAACATAAAACGTATACGCGGCGGATACTTCGCTGATTGGGAACATTGATCTATTCTTTCAAAGTATTGGTCCATCAAAGTTTTACTCTGTGCAAGTGGAAACGAAGGGAACAATTATTAGAAAAATCATGGAAACTCATTCGAATTCGTTTCAATTGAACCGAAAAATTCGCTGAACTAAGATCAAGAAAGAGAAAATGTGGACCGGGCCGTTGAGCATTACCTTTTCTGAGTCCACAATTTTTCCACATGTCCGAACGATTTGACTGAGGCATTCCATATTCTCGCAACGTTCTTTTTGCGTGATCTGGCTGGAGGTCGATAATAATTCCTTAATACACTTGTGCAATATTTTGTCGTCCAACATATCGAGTGTGAAGAGTTCGGCAATGAATTTAACATTGCCGAGCATCTTTTGTTTGGCAATGTATTTACGTTCCTCCTCGTCGAGCGGATCATCGCGTAAGTTTTTGCCATTCTGTGTCGGTGATGTATTGCTATTGGCTGTGTCTGCAATTGGTGGTAGCGCATGGCAATCACTAGACCGATTTTCGAATTTGTCACGGCAAACCGACAACAATATACTCAAAAATGTACTATTATAACTTGGTTGGGTATCGGTTGGCTTTTTATTTTTATCGCTATTTTCAAAATTTTGAGCTTCGATCGATAGTCTTTTGCACAATTGTGCATACATACGCGAATATTTTAGCTCATCTAAAGCTTTTTGAAATATTAATAGTATAACACCTTTCAATATAACTTTTGAACCAAGCTCAATTTTCAGCAATTCATCACTTAATTTTTCAAAATTTTCCGGCGTAAG
Organism: Sitodiplosis mosellana; assembly: GCF_009176505.1. NCBI lineage: Eukaryota > Metazoa > Arthropoda > Insecta > Diptera > Cecidomyiidae > Sitodiplosis > Sitodiplosis mosellana. The sequence continues at coordinate 3,321,938 of NW_022601432.1, read as the reverse complement.
TTTGTTGAGAATACCGCGAACCTGACAAGAAAACAAAAACAAAGGAAAAAAAACATGACCGATTAATGATGTTCAAAGGTGCAAAGGGAAAATGCAATCAAAATGGTTGAAATATTAAGAAAGAGAGTCAACTAGGTGGTGGAATATTACCTTTCGGAAAATTTGATCATTTTTGGCCTCTTGTGTGAGTCCATGTTGTGGTCTCAATGAAGGAGGAATCCAGCGTCGAGATGCTGCGGGGGGGACTGGTGATTCCCTCCCCGTGACACGAGACTCTGGCCTCGTTTGCGTGATGGCTTCCGTCTTGTTTAGTAGCGGTATACCGCAATCAGACACGTGCTCCGTCAGTCTACTGAATGGAGCGTTTCTTCTATTTTATTTTAGTTTATTCACACTTTTTAGCGGCGTACAATCTGTAATCAAAACAAAGCAAACGGCAAATTGAGCATGGACAGAAAAATAAAACCAAACAAACAAACAAACCAATTTAATTTAATTACAAATTTGCTTTGTCATGTAAGCAATTGATTTATTTTCACTACAAATAAAACCGCAACCGATAATAAAATTCTTAATGATAATAGCAAATTGTCGTTGAATTTGTGTGGTGAAAATTGTGATGTGATGAAATCAAATCAACTTATTTGAGAGCTACGAACTCTGGTTGAAAGCCAAAAAGTCTGCCGTTCCGTGTGACTGAACTGTTTCAACTGAATTCAATGAATGCGATTCAAGCGTTGCATACTCATTCAAAGTCTAAACACTCGCAAAAATCTGACAAGTGTCCAGACGACGGATTTTATGAATACGCATACGCCGAGGAGTATAATAACGAAACGAGAAAAAAAGGGCAGCCACTGAACGATAGAGAGAATTTGCATATATACATATAATACGCACAAACCGAGTGAATAATCCGACAACGACGACAACGACGACGACGACAATGACTGAAATTCAAATTGCTCGATAAGTTGTTGAATTTTGGCCCGTCTCAAGTCTAGACGATATCAATATTATATTAAGAGTGCGAAGCGGCGTCACTCTCTTTCACTCATCCAGTTAGAGAGACTAAGGCCGATTCCTTTTTTTTCTCCACATTTTGCCATTTTTATACTACTCTAATTTATAAGGCATTTATACACACGATTCGTGTTGAGTATATAATGATAGGCCGTGTATACGGCATTTAATGCGTGTATGCATTGGTTGACGGTGAGTGTTCAAACTGTTTCTATGATATCAGCACATTCTTTTTATTTCGCGGTTGACGCTTGTCTGCATTTGAACATCGAACAAATTATGGCGGAATACGGTTCAAAGCCAAAATAATACCGTCATCATTATTTGTGGAACTGTGTGTATTGCTGTGTGAAAAACACACCGGCCAATGCAGTCGCTAATGTAACAAAAATTAACGTAATAAATTATTAATAAAATGCAATATCGCGGAAAAATGAGGTCACGCAAGAATATGAATGCAATTTGCAGCTGATGGTTATTTTATATGTATTCTTCATCACTCGTGTTTATACGGAGCCAATGCTAATTTGTTATTATATCTTAACTCGATTCATTTTAATCGCATCAATAATTGAGTAAAAAAAAATTGTTGTTAACCAAACCAATAATTTGAGTTTAACCAAAAAACGAAAAACCAAAATTTATGAAAACCATATAGCACTCAAAATGAACGGGTTTTTTTGTTTGTCGAAGCCACTAATTATATCAACGGGATACACATGGGCCAATGTGGAATTGACCGCAAAATATCGCGACATTGTCGTCAAAATTAATTTGCAAATGTGCCACTAATTCTCACCATGCACGCTCATGTGTGGTTTATCAATTTTTATACTTTTTTTCTTGGTGTTCAAGTGTAAAGGAGGAAAAATCAATGAATTAAAAAAAAATAACATGAAACGACTTGAGGTTTCAATGCTAACGAGAGGATTCTCTCTTCAAAACACACAATGGAAGTCTGATGCAAAGAATGAACTATGTTGCTTTACGATTTGAACTATAAATTAAGCCAATATGTTCTACAAGAACAAATGCTCTCTCTCTCTCTCTCTCTCTGTCTGTCTGTCTCTCACTCACTCGTTCTCTTGTTCTCTTCAATCCCAAATCACACTCATACAGTCTGCATGCCATTGACTTTTATTTCTTCTCAAGTACATATATATCGTATTCGGCGTTTTCGGTTATGCGTTTCGAAATGTGTGTTCACACACAATGGAATACCATTGACGCATATACACGAAAAGACGAGCCAGAGAGCGAGAGGGAGAGAGAGAGAAAAAACACAAAAAACCATTTTTAGATAGATATTCTCGAGTCGATGGCTATACACAGCACTACGCACTAAGCAGAGAGTGTCATGTTGTTTCGAGCCATGAAGAACATCCAGAGCAAAGGAGAGTAGCAAAAGCCAATGAACGTGTAATACGCAGCAGCCTGTACGGTTTTGATATTAAGGCACTGACGCTTCATAAACACATGCAAGCAATTCATGCGTCACACCCCATACAAATGGGTCAACGAACCCTCTGATTTTTGTACGTGTATGTGTGCTGCTGCTGCTGCTGCTCGCTGCTGACATTGGTGTGTTGCCGTGTGCTGTTGATGACCCAGCCTTTTAACTATTTTTGCCTATTATCTTCGGCTCGGACCATTTCTCTTCATTCTTTTTTTTTTCTTTTTCGTGGAAAAACCGCAAAATTATGACGAAACTTGTGAAAGCAAACGACAAATTCACGCGTGTGGGCTACCGACGACAAGTACATTGCAATTAGATGGCATCTAGTTTTTGGTTTTTTTTTTCTCGTGTGTTTGCCGGCTAAAATGCATGTACACAATTAGATTTTGCATCGATGTCAGAATGCACGCTTTGTGCCAACTGCGTTTAAGTCTTGCATGATTTTCCTCTTCGGCGGCGGCGTCGTTGTCACCGTCTAACGAGCTATCGATTGACACAGGTTTTTTTTTTTAGAAAAATAAGAAGCAAGTGACACGCTGTCACTGAAACATACAACATCGAGCAGAAACTGCAAAATGGTAAAGTCAAGCCAATGCATAAATAAAATTAAATATAAATCGGTATAATGCGCGGTATGTTCGACGCTCTTGAATTTTTAGTTGTGCGCGATTTACACCGGGATACTTTGTTTCATCTTCTTCTTTTTCTGTTCTCTCGGATGTGCTTGTCTCTCTCTCTCTCTCTCTCTCTCGCATACACACACACTCGCTCGCTCGCTCGATCTCACGTTTGCGACGCGATTCGTCTCGAATTTATTTTTTTCTTCTCACATTTCGTTACGTGTTTGTGTGTTGGAACCGTAAATACGTCTCTCGAACATTGAACTGACTGTAACTGTTATTGCGTTGTTAACGCGAGCGCGCGAGAGTCTCCTTTGTGCTTTTCGTTCATCATTCCTTTTATACACGTATGTGAAATGGGTATACTGTATTGATAGAGAGAACATTCGACGCCGTAGCACTAGACATGCTGCTTTTTTATGTACACACACACACACACACACAAACATTCCAAATTTATTGTGTCTCTAGGTTCAGACGGGATTTTTTCCGTCTATTTTCTTCTTCTTTTTCCCTTTTCAATGTTGGAAACAAGTCATTCCCTTTTTAGATTTTCAAACAGTTTTTGCAACGGAAAGAAATAATCCGAACACGGGAAAAGGCACGAAAAATGTGTTTTTTGGGCGAAAATCGTGGTTCGTGATTTAAAAAAATTCAGTTTGACATAACAGTTTTTTTAGCAGTTTGACATAGCAGTGTGTCAATAAAAACCGTAACAATCAGAGAATGAAAGAAAAATAGAAAGAGCCAAAGTCATTGACCTTGCACCTAAGAATTGGTCACAGTGTATGATTCGCTCATTTGTGTCATTCATTATCGCGTATTATGGATGGATTTTTTTTTCCGTTTGCTGTTCTTGCTCTTTTTACTCGGTTATTGCTGTTGTTTGGTTGGAAGAACAAAAGCAAGGTGAAAACACTCTGTTGCTTTTCTTGAGATTGTATTAGCTCACTCAGTGTTCAATCAACAATAAAATATTTCCATGAAATTGCTTCGAAAAGTGTTCCCAAGAAGCCAAGAGCCACACAGACGAAACAGACAAATACGAACCCTATACGAATGGCGGCGATTTCTGTTTCTGTTTACTTGTTAATTCATTCGCTATAATTTATTGCATCAGAAATGATTTGCGGCAGGCATCGTCGCCATTGTCGGATTATATTCAACAGCAACGACGCCTTAACAAAATGCGAACATTTTCGCAATGAAAAAAGAATAGCGTCGAGAAGGAGTGGGAGAGAGAGAGAGAGAGAAAGAGAAATTCTGTGAATGGGATATTCAAAAGAACATGTTCGTAAGCGGTCGCGTGTATTTGAAGGTCGGTCGTTGTTGTTGCGCTTTGCCCACCATCCCGAACCATTCGAATGCAGTATCATTTAATTTGCTATAAAATGCCTGTGTATATGCTCTGCTCTGCTCCAATACTCGTCTAGATGGGCTAGAGTGTGCCTTCGCATACGTCTATGCCATCATCTGATTTGCGGCTCAAAACCATTCCCGATGATCACCGCTCAGCGGTGTTAATAACCTCGATGGTTATTACACCATGTGATAATTTGGGCGTCGACATCGGCCAATCAATCGGTGTTAACCGAAAACATTCTCTATTTTTCGGCGTATTTTTTTCCCGTTACAATAAGCACTCATTTTGGTGGCACAAAAGTGGTCTTGATCTTGATATTGGTCCAGATTTAGAATTTTTTATTGAAATGCGCATTTCAGAACGAAACACATTCAATTGATGCGTAATATTATTTGACGTAAACATCACAATAATTGTTATTCGTTTAACACATTTCGACGTCAGTTCTTTTTTTTTTCTGTGTATGCTTTTGATGATATCGTTATTTGTTTAGCTGCTATCGATTCTGTCGATTTCACAATATTCTTCACATTCCCAAACGCAATCTGTCGAAACGACGCAAATTAAAACAAATGCCAAAACTGTTCGTGTTAAAAGTGCACAACAAATTTGCCAAGCAACAAAGTATGCACCGTTTTTTTTTCTTCATCATTTCAACTGCGAATGTGGATTACAGTAATGAAACAAGTGTTTTGCTTGAATATGAAAAGAAAAAAGAGGGTCAAGTTTTTGGTGTGACCTACATTTCGAACATTTTTCGTGTCGATTGTTTATCTTATTCTAGCGCAACTCAGTCGCTTTCCACCGCTACGCGCAACACAATCCATGTACTAGAACGAACAATTGTTGCCGAGATCCATGGCTGTGTACTTGTGTGAGTGTGTGTGCATTGAATGAAAAAAAGAGGTGTAAATGTACAAAATAATCTAGTGAAGCGATTCGCTTTCAGAGTTTCGCATCGATATGGAATGAGAGCGAATATGACTCAAGAAATACCACAATGTATTTCGGTGAACAAAATGAAATATTATGCATTCCAAATTACTCAATTGTTCCAAACACACAGAGACCAACCCACAACGAAACGAACAACAACAACAAAAAAAAACCTTCTCAATTCAGAATCATTCAGTTTGCCATTATATAATATTTAAAACAAAGAAAGAAAGAAAAACACGAGAAAACAAATATGGGGAAGGGGAAAATCGATTGAAACAAAATGCAAACTGACATACTAATTACGAATGCGATTTCATTGCTGTTGAATGTCGGAACTATTCGTAGTCGTTAATTCTAAGTAACGGCCTTTCAACAGCTGATTTTTCAACGTGATTTCAATGACACACCGAAATACACAGTCGTCGTGCCGTGTGTCTGTCGACCGAATACCGACAGCTCCGAAAGTAAATGCGATAAGAGAAATTAAAACATGACAATATACTTTCTTTGTCAATTTGTGTGCCAAATTGCAAAAATTTCTTCATTGTTTTGATAAACAGTTTTATTTGCTGTTCATCGTTGTCGGTTCTTTTTCTTCTTCGGCTTTTATATCGTTTCAATGTATGTTTGCAACGAATGCACAGCAGCAGCAGCAGCATCGAGTCAAGAAAATTAAATCATGAAGTGCATAATGAAAACTGCATTGCATTGAGGCGTGCTTTGTTCAAGCGTTTGAACGCAGAAGCGAACGTGAATGCAAACACAGACACACAACCTTATGCAGTATTTGGGTCATGATCGTGTGCATTCGCTTACAAATAAAATGCTTCCATATGTTGTGTGCGATGTGTGTGTTTCTCTCTCTCTCTCTCTCTCTCTCTCTCTCTTTCTTCCTCTCTCTCCGTCTATCTCTCTCGTTCTCTGTTCGACACACACTTAGAATATCATATGATGAGCTTGAAGTTTTAATTTCAACTTATAGAAATCATTTTGAGAATGAAACCAACACACACTGATAATAAGCTTACTTTGAGCAAAATTAATGTATCATTAAGAGAATGTTGTAATACTTCCTCACATCGTAGCAAATCGATTCCAATGCAAAATCGATGAGAATGAGAATCAATTTGGACGAACGAGGGTTAGAGAGAGAGAGAGAGAGAGAGAGAGAGAGAGAGAGAGAGAGAGAGAAACAAGGCTGTCATTAAGCATGGAGATAGAGACGAGAAGAGCTCGTTTAGAAAAACCGGGTCAAATCGACTAATTAATTGACTATGCGCTCACACAGTGAATGAGGCTAAAAGATGCGCAAACCAGAAACAAATTCTTATCATCATACAGATGTGAATGCAGATTCATTGAATAAGTGACTTATCCGTTACGGTTTGGCCCAATTCCACAGAAAGGAATGGTAGAGAAATTAATTCGATTTTTTCCATAAAATGAATTCGAAAACTCAATTACATCTTGGTATGTATCGGCGTCACGTGGCACTTCATTTCTTTGGTTTCAATTCAGTTGAATTTGTCGATTTATTTTTGATTTTCTTTCAATTAGGAATTCGTAGAAAATTTTCTTGATCACAACGGAATGAAATTTGTTTGTAAACTTCAATTCGTCGGTAGTCATAAATTATTTTTAATCAAAATGCCACCAATTGAGAAGCATTGAAGTGAGTCGCAATTGAGCAGACGCACGTGTACGTTGTTATGGAAAACACTTGGCTCGTTTTGAAAATGCAATAAGTGTGCAAGTGCTTTAGAGTCGCAAATCTCACTGCTGTGTTGTTGTATACCGACGAATAAATCGTGTGCTGTCGCAATAGCAAAAAAAATGGACTTGGAAAACTCCAGCCACGAAAACACGCGCTTATTCGATAATGAAAGTTAAGAATTCATGGTGAGATGCACATAAAAACAGTTTGAGAAAGAGAGAGAAAGAAGGAAACACACACACAATGCATGGACACGTGATATTGGAAAAGCGTGTGCTCTATTAAACTCACCACACGATATATAACTGCGTATAAAAGCTCGATATCAACCGAGAATTTTTGCGTATCATTTTAATGCGATGTTGTTTCTTTCAAACGATGCGTTTGACAAACAGAAGAAGAAGAAAAATATCAAACATGAAATAAATTGTTGTTTATTCAATTCAAAATGAGTGTGGGGCGGGTTGTTTTCCCGATTCATTACTGTGTTCTCAAAGTTTGGAAAATTTTCCAAGCATTTTGCCAACTGAATTGTTGACTATTGTCAATGATTGTACAAACAAGTTTTGTGTGTGCGTGTGGCATATAAATCTCAATCTCTGTCTGTTTTAGTTTGGGCCGAAAATTCAATTTGCAACATGTAATTTGCTCGAAATAATATGCCGGAATGATGAATTTAATATATAAAGAGGATTTTATGTACACTGTGAATGCAGCAACACACAGTTGACAGTATATGCAAAATACGCCACACTGAGGAAACCGAGAGACAAAAAGGGAAAGAGAGACAGAGGGACAGAGGGACAGAGGAACAGAGGGACAGAGAGATCCGATATGGCACATGTGAATGCAGGAAATAGGTTAAAGTCATTTTGAGGAGTTGCTTTCAATCGATTTTCGTTCATCCTCTATCTCTCTCTCTCTCTCTTTCTCCCCACAAATCGGTTTTCCATTAAATTTTCTGCAGTTTTTTCTTGCTCGAATGTATTCGGAGCTGCAAGCGCGATGTTACCTTGAGGACACTATATTTGTGTCTGTGTGTGTGAGCTTCAGACACACAAATGAATGGCACCACTGCTTATTTAAATAATTCTTCACTTCATTTGGTGTATGTGTGTGTGTGTGTGTCTAAATCTTTTAGGTTTCTGGGTTATGAACCTCAATTTGTACCAATTTCATCATCATATCGTGCACACAAACACAGTATTCATGCATGCATACATGTGTGTATGTACTAACTGGACACGTTATTTCAATGTTTTTCATAACGTGTGTCCAACAATGGAAATGATCAGGAATGTAAAACACCAACAAACGAACAATCCAATACCGAATTCACGGTGAATATGTTTTCGAAATGGCGGATTCGTTGCTTGAATTCGGTTCGGTGTTTGTTTCGTGACCATTTCAGCGATTGCTTTATATGGATGGGTTTGGTTGAGTTGGTTGAAACTCAATTCTCATTCAAACAATTAGTAATAAATATGTATAGAATTGTTTTTGCTTTGGTTAAGTGATCAAAATTGCGGAAATCTGATTTTCATTGCATTAGAACCGATCGAAGTAACAAAAATGCTTATGCTTCATTACAATATCATATACATCGAGTACAATTTCGATATATCGACTTATGATGTTTAATATACATTCCATTTTTTTTCTTTGTGTTTTCAATTTAAAGCTGGAAATGCGATAACGTGATGAAAGAATTTATGTGAATAAAAAAAAAACCATCGAATAGAAGCCCATATTTATAAATGGCATAAGCGACTGAGAAAGAGAAAAAAAAAGTGCTGGCATAATTAATTGAAATACATACGAATGAAATTGTGTCACAAAACAGAAATAATGGCGCTTGCGCAAAGATGCATTACACGCGAAATACACAAATTCTGTGGGTTATGCACACACTGAGAGTATGTTGGTCGTGCTACACGGCAAATAGACAGCCAGCAATAGTCTATCAATGATTTCAGTCTCTCTATCCCTCTCTCTGTATAGCTGACACACACAACAGCTTATTTTTTGTCTCTCTATTCTTTTCGATTCTGGTTGCCGTTCAATTTAGCAAACCAAATGGAATGGGCCACAGTGGCAACAAATATGAAACAAACGAAAAAAAAATTCAACAAAATATGGACGGTTGAAAACTTGAAAGACATATATAGCCTATTACTTCGGCAATCGTTTTTTCTTTTCTTTGTTGACTGTCGGCACACAACCACCATTTTTATGAGACAATGTGTGTGCAGACGACGACGACGACGATGACGACAAAGTTGATGGATTCTGAGAAATGAATTGTTGTTGTTGAATGGCGTTTTTGCCAAATCAAAGTAGGTATATATATACATATATGCGGCCAAGTGCACCGACACTGGCCAATCGATTCGGTTTCGCATTTTATTCTAATTAAATCACACGAAAAATTGTTTGTGTGTATCGTTCGATTCAAAATCGCTCGTGTAGAGCGGCCACGAAAGAGAGCGAGCGTGGCGAGAAAGAGGTGGTAGGGACAGAGGATGGATTGTGGACTCGTTTTTTTTTTTTTGAGTTTATGGGGTTGGTTTTGACATCGAATCAAGCGCGCGCGAAGCAATGTTAGCATGTTCGTGCTTAACATGTTCGTGCTTAACATGCTCGTGAAATACTATGTACATGTATCTTCAGATGCTGGAAAATAGGTCGTCGAATTACGATGTGGTGCTTTTTTGCTGGCAGCTTGTTGCAAAGGACGTCGAATGCCCTCTTTTTATATGGCGTCAACGATTTTTCTCTCTTCCTCTCTCTCTCTCTCTCTCTCTCTCTCTCTCTCTCTCTCGGTGGACTTTTTTTTTGTTGTCTTCGTTGCTTCTCGTATTTGCTCTCGGTATAATGATGGAAGAAAGCGAGCAAGAGACACACGTACACATGCAAAAACGTTGCTCTACTTCCTATTACATTCACTTCTTTGATTGTTTAAATTAGTCCAATCGAAAAGAAATGTGTCAATGAAAACATGGGCGGAACCCGTATACAACACCGAGTGCATATATTAACCGTTTATTTTTTTTTCGGATGATACAATCCATTGTTGGGAGGTAGTCATCGTGATAAGGTTACGGCATTTAGCAGTAAATTGATTATGTATTTTGGTTTGCTATTATTGGGTTTATTGTACAAACAATTAACAAATGTACGATATGAGCTATCAATGAATGAAGAAATAAATTTGATAATGCTTAACTAATGACCTGGTCAAATCAAGCGATTTTAAAAAACAAAACAATGAACGAAACCACATTCATTATGAATTGCACATTGATGCGCGGATTTTGCAGTGCAAAATAACCCAAAAATAAAACAATCAATGGAGATATGAGAAAGAATAGAACTCAGAACAAGAAGAAGAAGAAGAGGCAGCAACAACAGCAAGAAAAAAAAACATACACACAAAGAGTTGTTTCATTAATTTGATCGGCTATTTCCGTCGCCGTCAGTAACATTTTTTGTTCCCTCATGTCTTGTGGTTCAATTCAATTCACGAATTTTCTATGAGCAATATACAGAGAGACGAAAATGTTAATCACAGTGCAGCGCACAAGGAGGCTGACATATGGGCAACCGATTTAATTCACATATATACATATGATAATACAAAAAAGCGATGTTTCAAAGCCGCATGTGCATTTCTTCATATATATTCATTTTAATACAGCGAAACCGATCATGTTCCAAACAGAAATTGAAGCGAAAAGGAAATGGGAATGAAGAACGTATAGTTTACGGGCGAGGGGGAAGTGTGTGTGTGTGTGTTTTTGTATGAGCGGTGTCGGTTCGGTTCTCGGTTTTTATTGTATTGGACACGAGCGAACAATATTCGTTCAGGTTTTTTTCATGTTAAATTGATACAACACACACACACACAATAACACAGCAATACCAATGAAACGCGAAAAGCAACGTCTCTCAATGCGACTTGGTATGCTTTACATCGCCCGTGAATATTGGACGCATAGAACACACTCATGTGTTTGTCTGCAATGAAGCGAACGGAGTGTATGAAAACTCATACAGACATAAATTAACCGAATATCACAATTGAATCATTCCGAAGCGATATATGTGACGCATACGAACACACATACAAACACAACCGAACACGGAGATAGAGAGGGACGTGTATACACACATAAACACACACTCGCCTCAAACACACTGATTCACCGAAATGGTATTCTTTTCCGAAAAATTTCTATTCTTTTCGAGAATTACAAAATTTCCAATAATTTGTAATAGCTCAAATATTCCCCCAATCGTGATTTGATGTGATGCATTTGATTTGTTATAGCATTGGAATAGAGAGTCAGAAAAAAGAAATATCCGCCTTTATCATGATTCCTTTTGCGTTTCGAGATGCTCTCATCTCTTTTGCGTGCGGACAAAGAACTTCTGTCGGAATAAAAACATGTTTCATCGTTTTAACTGTTTTTTCTCTCTCTCTCTCTCTCGGTCGCTTACTCGATCGGTCGGTCGGCCGGTTGGTCGGTATAGTTTCGCCATTTGTGATTTCCACTTTGTTCCTTGTACGCCGTGTGAATAGATAATTCTATACACTTATGCATACGACGTGTCTGCATTGTGTGTTTTTATTCTTCACATTGCCGAACGTGAACAGAGATTCCAAGCATCATATTGACGGCTTTATAATACATAATTTTTTCTTCTTCTTCTTCTTCTTCTTCCTTCTCTAGCTCTCTCTCTCTCTCTCTCTCTCTCTCTCTCTCTCTCGCTCTCGCTTCAATTTATATAAAATGTTGTATAGTCGATTTGGTTTATGTCGGGAATTGAAACCCAATGGCGAAATGTGTGACTTGGAATTTCGAACAATACCTAATGAATCGTTTAATCATATTCCAACGGAATTCAAAAATGAAAAACTTATGCGTATATAATTATATTATCACTGGCCGCTTTTCTTTTTAATCGGTCGACTAAGTTTTTTTTCTTTCCTCTACTTCATGTGTAGAGTTGAGAGAGAGAGAGAGAGAGGAAGAAAAAAAGAAAGAAAGAGAAATAAAACAACCGATTTACTTGCTTCAATGCCTCGATAAAATGTGTGTGCGGAACTATTTCGCATATTTTATGCAATTATACGTGTTTTTTTTTCGTAGTTTGGAATCGATTAAAAGTTTCACTGAAATTGCTCCCTTCAACTTATTCGCAATATTCAACACATTCACATTTCTTCTTTTTTTCACTTGGCGGTAATTCTTTAATTGAAACTAAATTCGAACGCAAAAAAAACAATGACGACGACGTTGAAGCGACAGCAAAAAAAACGCATTCGCGAAAAACGAAAAGAAAACGGAACGGATTTATAAAACAAAAATGATTGCTCGGAAATTGTATGTATTGAGAGACATTGGTTGACAATATCAAGTTCATCAACACCCATCCATTAAATCCGATTTTGTCATTTGGTCCGACGATGGTGATGATGATCGGGTGGGAAAAGCCCAAAATGTATACGGTTTTCGACAGATGAAATGTAGAATTTTTTTTGTTAAAAAAAATATATTTAACAAACCTGTTCAAATTGTCTCAGTGTGTGTATGTGTGTGTGTGTGTGTGTGATTTTTTTTCTTTTAATTGTAACGTGAAACTGTTCACTTCAATGGAAATTTCTCGATGGCAATGAATTTCTGGTGTATGTATATCAATGTCGCAAAACAAAACGTAGCTCAAAATGCATATATATCCATTATTCTAGATTTGTATAGTTTCGCTTCGAAATAGTTTCGTTCGCCTTTTTGGATAATAGATAATAATAAATGACACAAGAATTTTTTTGAGCAATAAAAAGAAAATTCGTACGTCGATACTTTTAACTAGAAAAAAAAATCACGATAAGGAAATAATTTTTTTTTTTCCCGTGTGGAATCTATGTCTTGCTGCTATTTTGCTCTCTACTTCTTTCTCTATATATATTCTTCCTCGTTTTTAAAATAAAATTTATGGGCTGATTTGGACGCGTTTTGTCAAAATGGAAACAACAATACTTTATCGATTTTCAACAAATTCGTAAAATCAATTTTCATCAACTTCAAATCGCTTTTTTTTCTTTGCAGTTTTACTTAAAAATTACCAAAAAAATTTCTTACAAAAATAAGCAGTATGAACGAATTTCAGAAAAAATTTCTTTGCTTTTTGTATATATTGAACGCACTACTTACAGGCCGCGATGCTTTTGTTTCAGAAAGACTTTCTATATTAAAAACTCTCACTTATACGTCGGATGTGTTTGCTGCTGGTACAAATGGTTGAACAATGAACAATGAATGACACACCACCATCGAGTGTTACACGATGCAAGATATCCGGTGCAAATTATCATTGATCCAACGATAGTTTAATGGGGGCGACAATGTACAATGCACATTGCATTCACGTTGATTTTGTTCGCCGAATTCATTTAATGGATCAGTAATTTTAAAATTAAATTTTAAATTAAAAACAAATACAGAAAAAAATGTGTATTTGCTTCGATGTGATAAAAAAAAAAGAAGTATTTCACGAGCTTGTTTGCGGTTTCAAACCGATGGCGATAAACGCAGCTAGTGACATCTAGTATTATTTGTATAAAAATCGGAATGTAGTAGGTGAATCAGCCTTAAGTGTCAAATGAGAACACACATCAAATCATAGTCAAACTTAAATTTTTCGAATAATTTCTTGATAAAATCCCAAAAAAAACTGCATTCAAAAGCATTAATTCAAATAAGCAATGAATCGATTCGAATATTCTCAGGCGATTTTGCGTGATGACGAGACATTTGTGGCCAAACACAAGAGTATAAAACTGTATCATGGCCATCAAAAGGTATGTGATTGTATTGTGTACAAATTTCCCGACTATTGATATTAAAAAAAAAACCAACCCACAAACATCTTTTACTTGCAGACAAATTTTGAAGACGGTGAAATTGTTATAACCACCCATCGTTTGTTATGGGGACGAAATGGTGAAATTGCACGTGGCATGGTTGTGCTGAGTCTGCATTTAAAGCATGTGATATCGCTGGATGAAGAAGTGGCCAGTTCATTTGTGTTTGGTCGCAAAAAGCGAATCATAGTCACATTAAAAGAGCCAACCCCAGACAAAACACCGGGACCGATGGACGATAGCACTGGCGAGATATTTATCAAATTATCCGGCCGAAATGGTATCGAAGAATCATTTATGCAATCTCTAAACGAAACTGTAGCGGCCCGTATTTGGGAGACATCCGATGCGGCCCAATCCACTAACGATAAAAGTGAAAATGCACCGCCACCAAGGATTAAATTGCGATCGGGTATCGTTGGTATCGAACGTAATTTACAGGAGCGTCAAAAGCAAACCGACGAAAACATTACATTGGCCTTCAAAGATCTAAGCAAATTAATGACAATGGCTAAGGATATGGTGGCCATTTCAAAAGTGATCAGTTCGAAAATTCGCGAACGACATGGTGATATATCCGAAGATGAAACGGTGCGATTTAAATCATATCTAATGGGTTTGGGTATCGATGATCCGGTTACAAGAGACAGTGCAGCCAGCAACTTAGAATACTTTCAATTACTAGCAAATCAAATCTGTGAAATGCTTCTTGATCCAATCACCGAAGCCGGCGGTATGATGTCACTGGCCGATGTTTATTGTCGTGTAAATCGTGCCCGTGGCTTGGAGCTACTTTCTCCAGAGGATCTACTAAACGCGTGTCAAATGCTAAATGGCCCCATCAAATTGAGAAAATTTCCCAGCGGCGCAATGGTTTTGCAACTCGAAACACATAGCGACGAAACAGTTTCCGAAGAAACACTCGAAGCGGTAAGCCTTCTTAATAACAATTCAATTTGGTTTTGTTATGAAATTATCATTCAGCCTTCCTACGAAATACTTGATGTTCAAACACTTGAATTTGTATTATCGAAATGTTCTTTTCTTCTTCAATTAGGTGGAAAAATCGAAATCGTTGAGTGTCGAGGAATTGGCCCAATTGCTGAGCATTTCGCTATTGTTAGCACAAGAACGACTTCTAACGACCGAACGTGCTGGTAAAATTTGCCGTGATGATTCGATCGAAGGTCTACGTTTTTATCCAAATTTATTCTTAAATCCGATTGAATGATAGAAAAATGCAATCGCCATAGCATTTAGCGTCTAAGTGTTTTATTTTTCCAATTTAAAACTTTTTTTCCCATGTAAATAAACGAAAACCCCATTTTAATCGCATTTCATGGTAATTCAATTTCATAGAAACAATCGTTCAAAATTGGATAATCAGTCAATTTCATGTCGCTGTTCTCCGAAGCTCCGTATTTTCTTTCCTCTTTTTTTGCATATCATTATGTATATTTCGCTATATAAACGTATGATTTGGTGTTGGGTTTGTTTATGGCGATAAAAATGTGACGTTTGACGGCTCTAGAAATGTCAAAACACTTACGCTCTATATACCTATCGGCATGTGTACGCATACGTTGATACTTTCGGAGACGGTATTTGGTTGTGTGTATGTATTTGTGTGTATGCGTGTTTGCATGTCAATGCTACCATTGTCTGATTCTTGCGTATAGACTCTCTCTGTTTCGCGCTTCTATACAAAAAAAATTCTAGTATTAGGCGAAAGGTTGACGAGACCGCGTGAAATTTCGTGTATCGCAAGCGTTACGAGTAACTGGCGCTCATTCTCCTGTATATACATTTTTCTTCTTTTCTCACACATTGTGCATTTGCAATTGGGGCAAATATAATTGCATTTCGATTGAATGCCATGTAAAATACATTACCGTACACACATTCTCTTATACATTTTGGATAAAAATTTGTTTGCATCGCTAGAAAAATTCGGTACATGAACATTTGCAATTGTTTTGTGTGCCAAATGCTTGAAAAAAAAAATATTCAAACAATCGTAACTGTCAAAAAAAAAAAACTTTCCATCAGATGACTTCAGCGGTGCTGTGCGGCTTGATGCGATAGTATTCGTTTTGATTTTTGTTTGTTTTTATATACCCAAAATAACGAAATTCGTTTGAGAAAAACCAAAAAAAAGACACACACTGCGGAGGTAAAAGACAGAAAAATAAATAAATAAAATAAAGTGTATTCATATGACGAGATCTGTGTGTGATCGTTTAGCCGACGAATGAAATGAGAAAAAGAATCGAATCGTGTTTTTTTTTATTTGTTCAACAGCTCTAAAGACTAGTTTCATATTTTTTTCTCTTGCTTTTATGTTCCGTGTTAGCGCGAAGTAAATTACCCGAAGAGACTATAATTTCAAATTAACTGTGTTAACCTATAATAGTTATATAAAATTTTTGTTACTTTTCGATATACATGCACTGTTATATACAAACGCGTGAGACTGCGACGCAACATTGTGGACACATATACATAAAAATCGCAAGAAAAAAAAACCACAACAACAACAACAGCTGAATCGCTTCTGAATAATTGATGATCACAACACATGCATGCACACAAGCAAACAACGTGTACGCAAAGCGATAATAATTTCAAAAATCAACGGAAAACTTTTATTGATTCCAACGGAATTTCAACCGAACTTTGATTTTCCGTGACTTTCGCTTTATTTCGAAATAATTTGCGAGCACAACTCAAACTCAATCGACTGATTAATTGCGAAAATTAATTTGAAGCGATTTGATTTTTCGTTCGTAGTGAAAAAAAAAATTGACTGAAAACGAAAACACTGTACAGGGAACACTTTAAGTGTTGAAACACGGTTTGAATAAGATAGATAGCAACAGATATAGATAGGAAAAAAGAAATTCGAATAAGAAATCATCACGTTGAAAAGAATGGATTTTGAAACATCGTGCTGGACAACGGGTCCGTTAACCAACGGTGGCCAATCATGCTACAATTACGATAATCCGGTGCAACGGCGACCAAAAATCGACTATTTTGATAGCGCATCAATAACACCGATTGTTTCGCATATATCGTCGAACGGATACTATGGATATTGTCCAACACCAAACGTACCTGCCCACACCGAAATTCACGGCAACAATGACGACATCCAGAACAATGCCATCAATATCGATTACGATGTGACTAATGCAGCTATGGCGATGGAATCGACTAATTCGGAGCATTCGATGCAGCAGCATCAGCAGCTACAACAACCCCATCAAGGTCGCACACAGTTCGAAAATCGAAAACGGTCCGTTCGATTTGTCGCCGATGAGTTTGCCGCCGAACGAGACGCTAAACGACGACGAAGTCATTTGTCAGTCATTGATTATGTCGAAGGTTCGTAGCAATATATATACACGCACACTTCACTTATACCTGCAACCGATTGGCAATTTGTGTTTTTTTTCTGTGAGTGCATCTTAAATTGCACAAACATTGCCAACACTGTTGCATGCTCACGCTTTTTTACCTATTTTTCCTTTACTATTTTCATTTATACCTATATTCACTGAATGCTTAATATAAATTGGCATTTCTTATGACCTAATTTAAAACGATTTTCGCTTATTTTAACTTTTATTCTCTCGTTTGTTTGTTTTGTTTCATGTGTGCGCGTGCACGCGATGGTTCTGGTTTCGATGACAACAACATTTCTTGGCTGCGATCATGATTTGGAACATGCATGAATAGATATGCAAATGGGCTACGAAGATGACACGATCGTTCCATCGAATATCGGTAATTCAAGTTCATTCAACAATATCAACAGCGTCGTTAATACCACGATTAATGCAAACAAATCAAATGGTCATATTAAATCGACCATGATGATGTCTCACATGATATAGAAATATGTTGAAGAGTGTATATTTTGCGATAGATTAAGATTGTAGCTAAAAAAAATTATTCTTTTTTTTCTGTAGTCATTTTGGCAAACACACATAGATTTTAAGTCAATCAATTTATCTACACTGTCAACAAATTTACTAAATGTAAACTATTATTTCTTTGCGGTGGTTTTGAATAAAAAAAAAAAATTAGAGTTAAACCAGAAAAAAAAGTTGCATTAGAATATTCTAAACCCGATTAAGTTAACCGTACGAAAGCAAGATACGTAAATAAAAAGAAAATTCTATTTAGCACATAATTTCAGTTGAATCAAGCGCATGTTTTTAGTTAGATATAGTGAGAAGCTCGTTTGTTGTTGTCACGACCATCTATCTCTCTCTCTCTCTCTCTCTCTCTCTCTCTCTCTCTCTCTCTGTCTGCATTTCAATGTGAAACGAGTTATCCACGTACCAAAACTATGTATGCATATCCATGAGACACACATCCAAATGAAAGAAAAAAAAACTTAAAAACCATTTTTATTCATTCATTCACAGCATCCAAAAAATTACCCTTTGAACCATACTTCGTTTGCATTAACACCGAAACTAATACGGTTCCAATCGATCAATTTGTACGGACACAACCGCATACAGCACACCAAATCAACTACATTGAATCGAAAGCAAGGTTAATCCATGATGATTCGATGCATGCTATCAAGAAGACTGACGAGGACAATTCAACAAAAGAGTGTATCACAAATGATATGGAAAACTTGTACTGGCATACACATGGCTCAATGCTATGGCAACGCTGAACTTTTCGCCACACATTTGTTACCAATATCTTCTCTCTCTTTTTTCTTGTCAATTGAGAGAGTAGTTTTTGACAATTTTCTTTTATAAATTTATATATATGTAACAACTAAAACAAAAAACAAAAAAAAACGATGTATTAGTACATATTTTGTACTTATTTAGGTTTAATATTCGAAATAATGCTCTTTTTCGGATGTGAATAGAATCAAAAAATACAGACCAATTTGTTAATTCTTTATCAGAAAACCAAGGGCATTTTTCGTTTATTTATTTGTTTTGATCAAATATTGCTTGGCAAAATATTTCAAATGAGTCTTCGGAAGACTGGGTAAAGTATTCTACAAATTAGTTTTACTCTAGTTGAGTACTTAGGTCAACTTTACCAAATTGACACCAATAGATCATAAATGAAAGGACTAAACGAACAGTCAGCTCCTGACAATTGTTCGGTTAAGTTGGGAAAATTGAAATATTTCAGTTCAAACAAGGATCGTCATCCACTTTGGTGCCAAATCAGTTTTGAATTTTGTGAGCAACCGCATAGTATTTCTTGTGTTTAGTAGGTGAATTGTATCTAAATTTATCACAATTTTTGAACCATTTTTCGTTTTCACGGTGAGTTTCGGATGCTTAACCTATAGTTAGCACAGAAGTGTACGTATTAACTTTGTATCCGAACACAGACGCTAGCAAAGGACAAAGTCCGTGCAAGAGGCTACCTGATTTTTGGTCGCTGCGTACGCTTGCGTTTTAACTATAAGCTATGTATTCAAAATGAATTTTTTTTCTCTTAAAACGAAGCGTAATATTGTTCTTCTGTTGATAAAATCTTACTCTATATTGAAAATCATGTGAGTTTTGAATTATAATTTTGGAATTATAGTTGATCACAATGGTAGGCGAAAACACAAATGGAAAGCGACAAGGTACAGAAACGAATCATCAAACCAAACGCATCAAAGCCGATGAATCTGCTGAAGAATTCAAACAAATGACGATCACCGATCTACTTCCAGAGTGCCTCGAACATGCATTTACATTTTTAGATTTCATCGATCTTCTAAACGTTGCAGATGTAAATGAGTCCTTTCGAAAAGCTGCATTTGTGCCGTTCAATCGGAAATACGCAAGGAAATTAATTGAATATGATGATCAAACGTTTTCTTTACGGGTGAAAAACGAATATCCGCAAGTATTGATTCGCTTTGAAGAATCTAAAATCGTTTTCAACGATTTAAAAATATTTCTGCAGACATTACGTTGCTTTGGTCACTTAGTAGCTCAGCTGATACTATGCTTTAACAACTACATTTTAAATTATGTGCGTCAGTATTGCGCTAAGTTTCTTCGCAAGATTATAATGCCAAGTAGTTTAGCAATAAATATTTTACAATATTTCCAAGAACCCTTTCCGAATGTTGAAGAGATTGATTTCCAAAGTGGTGCGGATATAGCATTTGTTGATTTTTTTCCAAAACTTCGGCGCTTGGATTTTCGTGGCGCTGGAATGTTAAACAAAATTGCAACAACCACATTTCCAAATTTGGAACATTTTCATTTGGCATGATTTATGAAGATAGACTCCACGTCCACACTATCAAATCGGATTTGGTTCGAGTTTTACAAAATAACCCGCCATTACGAAGCTTTTCAGTCAAATCTGGTGAACTAGATATTCTACTGTTTGTGAGCGGATGTTTACAGTCTATTGAACATCTTGATGTTGATCAGAATCCGGAAACTGCAGATAAGTTCGACGAACATGGTGCGATATATTTCCGAAATGTCTCAGAATTTAAGTGGAATATCTGCAATTATGGATTAAAACCTTTGTCAAGAATTCCTTTTAAATTTCAACATCTCAGAGAATTCACTCTAACCACTGACGTTCAGTACAGTGCAGCCTTTTCCGATTTTATCAAAGAGAATCAGTCAATAGAAAAATTAACGTTCAGAAACAAGTTTATGAACTTTATCAAGAGAGATGTAGACGTTTTGAAAGTATTACCATTATTGAGAGAAATTGTGTTTATTTCACAGACTTTTATGAGCGTTTATTTTGTAATCGAGTATTTGATGAATTTTGAATTAGTGAACCGTTGTAGTTTCTACTGTCGCCAGTCCAAGCAAACTATAAGAGAATGCTGTGGCACCGAGTGGAAGCCACATTTTCTTGAAGATCGACGGGGAAATTTTATCACATTGGAACGAGCTAAATGAAATCGCAATTGATTTCGACATATTTTATACATACAATAACAAAAAATGAAGAAAAAAGCATCAAGAATTTT
The DNA here is from genome assembly GCF_009176505.1 of Sitodiplosis mosellana. Lineage (NCBI taxonomy): Eukaryota > Metazoa > Arthropoda > Insecta > Diptera > Cecidomyiidae > Sitodiplosis > Sitodiplosis mosellana. Next base: position 3,300,907 of record NW_022601432.1, on the reverse strand, counting down.
TTTTAAAGAATAATTTACATGGAAGTAAAACAATTTCAATAGTTTTTTTTTTCAATCTCGATGAATAAATGAAATGTGTTCAGTTTTTTTTTTGAACATTTATTTTGCTTTTAAATATTTTACATAGAATAAATTTTGTTTATTTGTTATGTGACCACATACAATGGCTCATGAATAAATTTTGTGAGACACATTAAAATATTGCTGATATTTTGCTGTATTTTTTTATGCTGTTTAAAAAGTAGTTTAACTATTTGCTTGGGAAGAATAAATCTTTTCCTTCATTGTTACTCATGAATAACTAAATAAGGGTACTTTTCTGTTTATTCCTTCTTCTCTTCTTTTTTTGTATCTAGTTTGTGATATGGACAAAGAAATTAGATCAAAGATGCTGTTGAAAGGGGAATAACTGATGAATCCAACGCAATGTCAGTATGAAAATCGGATTAATAAATGTGTAATCTGTTTAAAAAAAAAAATATGTTTTCTAGCTGCGTAAAATTGTATCATTATGCATTTGTTTCTACATGTGACATACGAATTAGAGCCCAAATGTTTACTTTTCATCTCCTACGTATATTCAAACATTCCTAACATCCTCATGAAATTCCATTTTGAAGATGTTTACGCCTGAGTCGCTATAAATCGGTGTCAACAAAATCGACCTCACAATTTGAGCTGGTTGTTACTTTTGCTAAATCGGGCAACGGTGACGACTCAATGCCACCAACGGCACCTTCATTCGAATTTCCATTGTCTGGCATTAAATCGCCGCGTTCCGGTGCATTGAGTGCTTCGGGTGAATTGGCCGCATTTTCATTGTTGGTCGCATCATTTTCCATGCTTTGATCGGCTTCGGCCAAATCTTGATTGATACTCGATGACAGATGCGACACAAGGCAAACGGGTGTACGTGGACTGGTCGGATGCTGTACATTTCCATCCATTACAACAACATCGGCCAATGATATGGGCGTTGCGCTGGCAGTGTTTCCTTTTGATGTGCTCGTTGGTCCATCATGTTTCACCGTTAAATCCAAGAACGAACAATTATTCGTAGTCTCATTTTGTGTTGAATTCACGGTGATTGCCCGTAAAAGTGCCTCATCAATCGATGATCGCAGATCAGGTACACACTAGAAAGAAACCGAAACCAATGGGATTTCCGTCAAACTTTTTTTCTTGGGAAAAATATTAATGGGAAAAAAGTAACCAGAAAAATGTTAAAAAATGAAATAAATACCGTTGTTGCAACCGATATGTTATTCCCTCCTTCTCTCTCATTGAAATGTGGTCCACCAGAATGTTGTGCCATATCTTGATGATGCGGATTTTCCAAGTCATTCTGTTTTTGTTTTTTTTTTTCGAAAGAGAAATTATTTTAATATTTTTTTTTGCAGGAATTGAATTTTCGATTGAATTTAAAATTGAATAAAAAAAAATGTCTGATACAAACCTGTACATTTGACACGGATGCCTGCATATCAGGTAAGATGTTTGGAGATCCATTCGATTCACAATGTTGTGTATAAACTTCTTGGAAGGCTTGCATTAGCCGCGTGCGCAGTGGATCGGACGATGATATCAATTGAAGTTCACGGAATAAATTGATTAAGAAATGTGGCCTCGATTCGTTTGCCGCAATCAAAGCTGATACTTCCAAATAGACATTCTCCTTGAGATCGTCAAACAATTTCGACGATGACTTGGAATTTGTTCGTTGATTTGAAGTGCTAGCTAAATTCAAGTCTTGTGAACCATGTGCTAGTACACCGAATCCATTGCTTGCTGTCGATCCAAATTGATTGTCTCGTTCATTCAACGGTGCACTTATGTCACGCAATGGTCGCAACCGTTTGCTTCCACCCGTCGTCCCCTTTTGCAATGTTTTCGCCGACATTTTCGGTTGTTTTAACTCATTCACATCGAAATTGAAGGAATTTATTGACTTTTGATCATCAGAACACCTGCCAAAACGAAAATAAATGATTAAGTAAACTTGTGAAATTTCACACTTTATGTGAAAAGAAAATATCTCAATTTTTTCCTCTGATCTACTTAAACCGTACCTATTTTCATTATTTGTATGGCTATTGTTAGCCACGGAACTAAGTAAATTCGATTCGTTAGCAATACTGGGTGCTACCGAATTTGTACCGGCTACTTGTGTACCCATTGCCGTTCCCAGGACGCTAGCAACGGCAGCCGTTGGCACTGCCACTGATGAAACGGATGAGCCGGTGCTTATTTTCAAGTTATTATAATTGGTGTTGCTGGAGAAATTGTCCAGAATATCGTGATAGTATCGCTGTTGATTCACATTAAGTACATCGGGCGGTGTATTCTGATTGATAACATTCCGGAACTTATTGCCGACGGTGAGCGATGGCAAATTATTGTGTGTCATATGCACTTGCGCCTGTTCGATTTCATTGCTCTTGCAACTGGCGCTCGACAAAAGATTTTGTCGCGAATAACTGGAACAATCAAATTGATAATGTTAGAAATTGGGGCCAAAAAATCTATTGAAAAAAATCAAATCATTTAACAGCAGCGAACAGAAAAAGATCCATTAGTTTGTGAACATTGAATTCATCAGCGAGCCATTCACAACACGCGAAACTCAGAGATGACAATGAAAAAAAAAACAGTGCAGGCGGCGGTTAATTGCATTTTGGTTAGATTTTATCACGCGCATTTCCAAGCTCACACACGAACGATACACACATATCGAATACACTTACCGAACGGTATTGTTCGCGGCTTTTCAAAAACTTCGATTGTGGATTTATGGTCGATTTTGAAATTCATAAGTATCGATACGGACAAAGGGTTTTTTTATTGTCATTTTGATTTAGAAAAAAAAAAGTTCAAGTGAAATGGGATGCGAAGCTCATGATTGAAACGATACATATAAATATAAAACACACATTCGAGCCATGCATATCAATGCATACCTGACACATATTTTTTTTTTTTTTCATTTAATTAGTTTTGTGGTCGTGAAAAATGGGCTCAACTTCGGGTTTTTTTCTTTACGATTTGTTTACACCTCTATTGTCTAGACATTGATATATGCTTTTATATTGTGTTAATTGAAATGGGTGTGAGTGAGTGAGTGGGCGAGAGTGGGAATAAACAAAATGAATGAAAATGTTTACCTTCGGAAATTATCATAGTAATTGTTTGCACGAATGCCAGGCACAACTTGGTTATTCAAAGCAGTGACTGTGTTAGTTGCATTCACACTATTATTGGTTACTGGTGTTGCGGAATTGGAGGCATTGGTTAAATTTTGCTGATGCAAATTATTAATGGTCGCATTGTTCGGTGAACCGCCGCCGCCACTGCCACCGCCACTGCCACCGCCACCGCCACCGATATTGTCATTTGTGTGATTAGACAAATTATGAGCGTTTAGAAAGTTATTCGAGTATTGAATTTGATCGGATTCGTAGTATGGGACGGTGCAACCATTTCGACCATTCATCAACGGTTGTCGATGCATGCGCACACCCTGTTGATTGTTACGATAGTATTGGGCATTTTGCGCTGCATTCGGATATTGTCGAAATGGTGACGGTGGCAACGGTGATTGTTGTTGTTGTTGGATTGATGCACCGGACGTTGTTGGAAAGTTCGGGAAATTTTGTGGCTGCTCGGATTGAGCGCGTGGCAAAAATGGTGCTTGATTCGTGCACACAATATTCGGTGGCACTGACTCAGCCCGAATCATATTCTGCTGTTGCGCATCCACCAAATTCGTTGGCATATTCAATAGACGCTCTTGAATCTGAAAACGGATTTTAATTTCGATTAGAAATTATTTTTAACGGAAAATTGAATTTAAAATTGTTATTTCAATTCCAATCTTTTGACTGTTAAAAAAAATGAAGAAAAAAAAACAAATAAAAATTCAAAACAACAAAATCACTCACCAAAAGCACTGCGCTATTCAAATTATTGATTTCACGTTGTTGGTCCCATAGCAATTGATTGCATTGGCTGATCGAATTGATAAGCATCTGTTGGGTTTGAATGAACTGTTGCATGAGCATTGGATCATTCCCGCCGCTCTGACCTTGCATACACGAATGATGATGGTAGTGACAGTGCGGGCTTTGCGGTGGTGCTGAGTTACAGGTTTGATTGTAGTTATGCCAATACCATGGATAATTCTGTTCAGTTTGACTTTCATAGGCTCCGTTCGTTTGATTGTTGATATTCAACGATGAAATTCGTGGAATCTCTTGTGATGATTTGCGCCATGAAGCTGCCGAAGGATAGACGACTTTAGTTGTGGAATATGGAAGAGATGGGAGAACCGAGATTCTTTCTCTTTATTTTTGTTTTTATCATAGAAAATTCTTTGAAATAATTACCTTCTCTTCCGCTAATGTTGCGCATTGGCGGTGGAACTGAATAGCCTCTAGAACTGCATGATTGCAAACTTCCTGCTTCGATTGACATGTTTAACATATCAACCGCTCCCGCATCCGTCGAATCTTTATTACAATTATTTGGAATCGGTTTTTCCGATTGATTACAGCCGCCATGGCTTGAGCGCAACGATGGTGTGGACGATGCATTTTGTCGATTCGACCAATTGTTTGGCGAATAGAGTAATCCATCGGCTGATTGAAGCGGTTCCTTATTCACACGTTGCAATTCGTGTGGAATTCCTTTTTCAACATCATTTTTCTTCTGCAGGAAGTTTGAGTCAAGAATTTGCTCCTTTTGCACGGTCGAAGTGCTTGGCTGCGGATGAATGTGATGCGTTTGTTGTTGCTTCAAATTCTTTTCGGAAGAACCATCGAATTCTCGTCGTCTTGCCATTTCGTTTTTAATGTCTTTCAAGCGATCTCGTTCAGCGGCCAGTGTCACTGGAGTGAAGAAGAATAATTTTGGCTTTAAATTTCAGTTGAAAAAAGTTGCGCGGTAAATGATGCAGAATATTATGAATTCAACGCTACATACCTGCTTGTTCCCGTAAATCATTGGTCATACTGTGTAAAACGCGAACACGTTCGGCCATTTCTTGTTCTTCTTCATCGCGTTGTGGGTCATCGTTTGATTGAATGTTGTTTGGTTCGTCTTGTGATTGAATTACATCGTCATCGGGTTGAAAATCCCCATTTTTAATTTCAATCAATTTCACCGTATGCATCATGTCTTGCAATCGCTTCAATTGATCCTTCATCGCATTAATCTCCGAAATTTTATCTTGAAGCATTGAACCAGCTGCCGCGGCCGCAACCTCATCATCGTCATCCTCTTCGTCGGCATCGTTGAGTGATGCATTCGATGGCTGATCAATCGAATCGATTTTTCCATTTTGATCCAATTGATCCAATCGAACGCGTTCGTATGCTTCTTCATTCATATTTCGTGGTGGCGTTGCCGTCGAACGATTTCCATCGTCGAAATTATTTTCCGCTTGCACGTTCATCGCATGCAATTCACTAACCAAATTGGCCATTTGTTGTTTCTTATTTTTTAAATCGACCAATTTCTTCTGGAGCTGCGTTTGTTCCTCGATCAATTCGGATTTTTCGTCCAGACCCAACGAATTGGCCATATCATTTTGACTGTGTATGAAATCGGTGAGTGTTTTCATGCGTGACATCAACTGTGTCACATCCTGTGTGACATCTTCAACATTGTCGTAATCGGGCACGGCATTCTGATTGTTTGCAAATGTCAGTGGCTGTTGCTGACCACGCAATTGTTCCATTTCATACAATCGATTCTTTGCTGCCTGTTGAAGACGAAGCAATTGCTGTTGTTGCTCCTGAAATCGAACGAAAATGTTAGAGTCATGCGGTCATTGGGAATTAGGTAGAGCCAAAAAAAAACTGTTTGAAATTTCAACGACAAAATCGCCGATTGAAAATTGTGTTAACTAGTGTTCGCAAGTTTGATCGACACTCGACTAACAACCTAACTACCGAAACTGTTAACTCTTCCCTTACCTTGATATGGATAATGCTGCGATTTGATATTTCCAATTTGCTTTGCAGTTCCTCATAAGTCGGCGTATTTGGTCCGGTTGTGTGCACACTGGCTACGGACTGTGGACGAGGTCCATTTGCCTGCTATATTTAAAAAAAAAAGTAAGGATTTCAAAAATTTACGAATCATTCAAATCTTTCAATGGCCTAAAAATACTCAAGCTTTACACACATCGTTCATGAGGCTCGGTACACTTTCCAAACTGTTCGAATTGATGACATTGCCATCTTGATCGGCAATGAGTGTTTCGTTTGACAAATTGTCGGAATTGCTCACAGGATGCGCGATAACCATCTTTTTGATTTTCGTTTTCTTCTTTTTGAACACAGTTTTTCTTATTCCTTTTCTTTCTAACTCAATCTTTGGAAGAAAATAAACTGAAACTACCAAAAAATTTGACGTAAAAAAAAACAATTGGCGCTGTTGCAATTGATAACAATTGAATATGAATGAAAATGAAACACAGTGTTTGCGGTACGTATTTTGAGAAAAGTGATCGCGAGAGTGAGAATAAAGCGAACGAATTTGGACAACACGGAGGCTGAGAATGTGCGTATTATGGTTGATGATGTTTGTTTTTGTAATTCGGAACGTGTCGAAAATTATTCACCGTTTTATAAATATACGCAAGCACATACACACACACGAGTGATGCATACAACGGCACCGCCGTCACTGTTGTACCGCTTTGCCCAACTGTACAGAACGTGAACTATCTATTGCCCAATGGGAAAATCAAATGAAACCTAATTTGAAGTTGATTGAAAGGTGCAACCTAATCCAGTTCCAATGGAATCATTTTTATTGAATTTCGAAACAAAAATCAATAGAATAGTTGTGTTGTCTTGACTGTAATATTAGCGGAAAAATCTGTTCGATACATAGTATCAGTTGCAAATCTATTTCTTTCGCAAGTGAGTATTGGGTACGTCTGAACTCGATATATTTCGTACATCACATTCTATTTTCATGACGGACGCGTCTATTTTTATCGGGGAAAATATTTTTTTTTTTCACTTCACTTCGAACTGATCTCGACGCTCTGAGCTCATAACCATTAAAACTCTCCACACCACCGTACAAAATGCGTCACAGTTTTTACACTCAAAGTGAAAATAAAACCATGAACCAAGAAGAAAAAACGGAACATCAAAAAGTCACATTTTAGAACAACGTCATTGCGAGCGAAAAATATGAATCAGTTCTGAAAATGAATGAACGAGCGCGGAAAAAAAGAGAAAAAATGCGATGTTAGTCTCGTACCTTCTCAACGTTGATCGAGTCGATGAGTGACGTCGTGATCCGAATGTAGTCTTGAATTTGTGAGATACGTTCTTCCATTTGCAGGGATTTATCGTTGTTGTTGTTGCTACTGCTGCCGCCGCCGCCGCCGGTATTGTTGAATGTTGTGGTTGGGTTTCTTGGCGGTTGCAGTGTTCCATCTGGGACACGCATCGACAGCAACTGTTGATTATGATGTAATAGCTGTTCATTCAATTGATTCTGTTGTTGATGTAGTGTGGAATTTGGTGTGGTCGGAATGACAACACCAATAGCTGCATTTGTTGAGGACAGAGCCGATGGGTTCCCTGTGTTGTGTGCCTCACTGGCCACAGCATCTTGTAAGTAGCTGCGCCGTGGTATTGGCCGTACAGGCCAACAAGATCGCGTATTCTCAGGCAATGAAAAATTATCTACAAAAAACAAAAAAAATCATACACATAATTCGTGTAAGGCAAGCAAAAAAAGTGCTCTGTGACTCAGATTAATGGATTTTTATTTACCTAGTTCAAAGCAAGTACCTTCTCCGGGCGTTCGATTGTTATTGTCACGTTTGGACGCTCGTTGCACCGACGCAAAGAAATCCTTGAATGGAGTGCAAATCAATGTTAAAAAACAAACGATAAAAATACCGATTTGATTGAAACACCGCAACAATGGTGCAACAACGCATTTGAAACGCCGACCAAACGTGGTGTCACCACAATTTTGGTCGGTTGCTGGGGCCTGCATCTCAATTAAGCTTCAACATGCAGATTAAAAAAAAATTCTCATGACTTAGCCACATTCATGCCGGCATATAAAAAAAAAAACAAAGAAAAACTTTCTTTATCAAAAATCGTAATTTGATCGAAGCAGAAATCGCCATGCGTCAACCGATAGCTATTTTTAAGCATCGTCACCTGCTTCGGATGGCTTCGTCAAAGAAAATAGCAATTTGCACGAGCTCTAAATGATACACAGATTGAAAATTATTGGCATGCTTACATTTAAATGCTGCTGAAGATCACGTCGAGTTGGAGCGACAATTTCTTGTGGTACGGAATTCTTGCGAGATGCCTTTGCCTTTGGCACTGTGCCCGTTTGACGTTTATTTGCTCCAGGTGACATTGCAAATTTATCACTTTTTCTGTATTTGTTCCGTGGACACGATAAAATTGCAACAAATTCAAAACTATTTGCACACGTTTGTCTTCACTATGGCGGCGATTCTAAATGTATTTATACGAATTAAACTGGGTAAAAACAACATTGGCATTTATTGATATGCACTTGTGATACATGTAGCTGCAAAGGCGACGGCACGAAATTCATTCACTCTGTGTTGTATCAATAACAGAAACATAAACACAGACGGGAACAATATTTTTTTTCGCTTTCTTCTTTTGTTGTTTATAAAATATTTATCGCTGTTCGTTTCTCTCTTTCCCTCTGTGTCGTCAAGTGCTAATATTGTTTACTGTTCATCATTTTTGACATTTGCCAATAGACATGCACCGAACCAAACACATAAAACAATGTTCAACGCGAAAAAAATTTCAATTGGTTCAAAAATGCGATACACGACAAAATCACCATTTGCTGCATTAGTACGGTCGTACAATGCGGAACACTGAAATGTAAACTAGCAAATGCAGCTGAAAAATTAGCTCCTGTTGATTTTTTTTTTTTGTTGTTTGACATTAGCAGCAAAGGAAAAAAACACTTTGTTTTGTTATGCATTTGCCGCTTGACTCTCCGTATGCTGGAGAACTAAATGTTTCACAGTAATTCTAATAGATGGCGTTAGATGAAACCTACATTTAGTTTTCTTTCGAATGAAATGTTGCTGATATTCGATCACACTAAATATTGAAGACTGAAATGTTGTGATTGCGATTCAAAGCGACGCTCATTTGGTTTCGAAGAAATGCACCGTTGTTGATGTGCTGTTGTCCGTGCACACGCAAACATAAACACACACACATACACCGTGCGCGACCGAAGACAAAGCAAAAGGGTTAATATAGCTTGAAATACGTGACGAAGAAAGCACCGTTAATTCGATGTAAAATTTGTTTGCGACACGTGCTGAACGCATCATTTGAATATCTGACAGCGAACTAAACAGAAGGAAAAGAAAAACGCAGACTGTAGCCCAAACACAGTAGTTGATACGAATTGATTGTGAATAATAGCAACAATTTTATTGCAAATTCGTGTGCGAAAAACAAAATCGAAGAGAAAGAGCGAAAATGCCGCGTGACGAGAAAATTGAGCGATTCGCCATCAAAATCACCAACTTCATCAATCCGCACTTGTTTCAATTCAAATTGGAAAATATTGTCGGCCAATTTGATATTGATGTCGAACAGAAATTGCGGCAAAACGCTGAAAAGTGTGCTGCAGCCGGTTATCATCCCGAACAAGGTGCCATTGTAGCGGCATACATTTTGCCATGGGGCAAATGGGTCCGAGCCGAAGGTATATTACTGTTTATAATACTAATGAATTTGTATAAATTCTAATTCACTGACATTTTCAGTTGATTTGATACTCGAGGAAAATCATACGCTTCAATACGTTGTATGGTGCTTGGATCATGGGTAAATTTCATGTGATGCAATTTTGTGACAATTTACACAAATTCCATTCCGTATTCTAGTTGGTTTTTTTGCGGTCTTGTTTTTCATTTTATCCTACGTTTGTTGTATTTTCATTCCAACATTTAGTGTGCCAATGAAATTGGCAAGTCAGCATTTGCGACCAATTCCGAAAGATATTCAGGATTTGCCACCGAACGCATATACAGGCGGCTTGGCGAAGTGTGTACCGATTGAAAAGGTTTGTCATATCTTGTTTGGGCATGATACAATTCTATGTACTAATCAACATATTTTTTGCACACACAAAAAAAAATCCAGAGGTTGAACTATGCCTCACTGCAGAACGAAACATATGGCGTCGATGATTTCCCTGAATATCTGGTGGTCAACGCCAAGCAAGTGATTGACGAAGCGGCCGAAATTTACTTTACGCCACGTCAAACGATTGGTCAACAAATTTTCGGTGACATTTACATCATCAAATACTGTGGCACAAAGGTGGATTTTTTGCACGAGCTGGCGAAAACGGACAGTGTCCGAATTGGTGATCGTGTCATTGCAAACGGTAATTTTGATTGGAAAAATAAAATGTCACAGTTTGCTGTGGTAAAAATGTTCAATTACTATCAGATGAATACTGAGAAACTAAGATTTCTTCGTTCAATTTTTGTTATTTTTTTTCTCCTTTTCGTTGATATTTTCCATCGCATTTGACCAGGTATCGAAGAGATGCGCACGATAAAGAAGCAACGGTACGAGAACCATCTTGGTCATTTGAACATTCGAAATGTGGTGAAGCCGGACATAATATCTAGCAACATGTCAGGCATTTCGGTGTGCACAAAAGATATGGAGGATGATGACAAAATGATTTTGGATTGGTCACGGCAAAATAATAAATTGGCCAAAGAGATGGAACATGAATTGAAGGATCGTTTCGAGAAGGTGTTGCGTACACTTGACGTTTATGAGGTGCCAAGAGCTTACCTATACCGTAGTGAAAGCACCATCAACAGTTCGAGCAGCCTCCACTTCTCGCACATGGATTCAATGTCCACGTTGAAGTCAACGTCAACCACTGACGTGTGTGCCGCCAGATCAGATCCACTGGAAATTGTTGATACTACAATCAATCCACATTTGTCTGCATTGAATCGCCAATTCAAAGCGGCATCAATCAATTCGGCGTCCATCAACAAGCCCAAATCCAAGAAAGAGTCCAAGAAGGCGATCTACATCCCAAGCGGATTCGAAAGTGATTTGGTCAACTTTCAGAAATACAATCAATTCTACTGAGCTGCGCTGGAAAAAGCATAGAAAATTGTCATAATTTACACATTTTCCCATATTTTTTTTCATTTTCATTTCTCTTTATTTAGTCGCAATAGCAATCCAACATTTTTTCATTTAACTTTATATTGTGTAATTGCAAAAGCAATCGAAAATAATAAAATATAATCAAAAAAAAAAACGAAAATAATCAAAAATATATAGCGTTCAATCGCAAATACAAAAAAAAGTTTGTAACATTCAAATTGTCAGAAGAAAAATACAGTTCATGAAATTGTAAAATTCAATTTTGAATCGATCATACTGAATAAACATGTTTGAATAATATTTTGAATTGAGATTCAGTCGGTGTGGACGATGAGGTTGTTGCATTTTATGTTGATGATTGGCACAGTGGATGTGCGACGTGTGAATCCTTTGAGCGCTTGCATACCTCTGTTTGCTTTGACGATCGGCATACCAAACGGTTCCACTTCATTCGAAATCAATCGATTGTCATGCTCGTTGTGCTTCTTCTTGCGATTATCGCGTTCATATCGTTCGAGTGCATATCGGTCGGATGGCTTCTTGAATGATGGTTCCTTGGATTGACCTTTTTCCACTTGTTTGGATCGTTCATTCTTTTCATTCTTCAACATTGGCGATGCCTCCAACATTTCAGTGTAGCTTTTTTCTTTGATCTTCTTGAAAATCACATACTTTGGTGAATCTTGGCCAAATGTATCGTCGACTGGCTTCATATTTCGATCGGAATGCCCGACCTTTGACACATGTTTGTCGTCATCGTAACGTGGATTGCGTTTGTCTACCGGCCGGCGTTCGCAATAATCACCAAAATCTACCGCAAAATCATTATTTTCGTCCCGTTTTTGCTTTTTAACACGACTGTTACCACGTTCATCACTAAATCCAATTGCAAAGTCAAGATCGTCTTCCTTCTTCCGCTTTATAGCACGACTGGTGCCGTGCTCATCACCAAATACCGGCAAAAAGTCCTGCTTTTGCTTTCTTCCGCGATCAGCGCTCCGTTTGGACAATTCAACGTTTTCGTCATCTGGAAAATCAAAGTTGAACTCATCAAAATCAAGGTCATCGAAAATGTTTGTTTGTTTTTCTGGGCGACGCTTGTCGATTGACCGAGCTTTAGACTGGCTGTATGGCTTCTCCTGTGATTTGCGATACGGTTTGTCATGGGTTTGCGATGAACGATACGGTTTCTCGTATGATTTTTCGTTTTTCTGGCTCATTGTCGGTGGTTGGCTGTGTTTAGTCTTTGCCGCGTCATTTTTAACGTTGTCCAAACGATTTTCAAAACCAGAAAGTAGTTCGACAAAATCATCATTATCATTGTTGTTTCGCTGTGCACGGGATGATGATTCACGACGCTGGCTGCCCTTTGCCGTTGGCTGCTTGTTCATATCGGTGAATTTTTGCGATTGGAGTTTGTACGCTTGCGAGTACTGTGCCTGGTGCTTAGGTCCATGTTTTTTCGGTTCGAATACGGTCGGTGAGTGGAAATCAGCTGATTGATGATCGGCAATCCATTGGTTGCACACCGCTTTACGATAGCCACTGGTATCGTATTCTTTTTCCGTTGCCTCATAAATATCTCGGCCCCGTTTTGTTGTCATTGTTGATTATTTTTATCGAGAAAATGACAACAATCACAATCGAAGAAAAAGTCCGGCTTCGCAAAGTTCAAAAACTATCGAAATGTGTGTGTGTTTTTTCTTTCGTTTTGGAATTTAGTTTAATGCGCAAAATACAAATGTTTACGTTACAAAGCAATGCGACAGCAATGCAAACCGAGCGAAAATTATGGCGCGAAGTAATGTCAAAGCATAACACAATCGTGTTGATTCGTGTCCAAGTGAAATGCACAAGATGAGAATGAGAGCATACTTCACAGTTGTCAACAATCGGTGACTCAATTTTCAACATTTCGCACAATCTAAAGCAAACACACTGTCTCACACACAGTGAGAAAATGAGTGACATGCAAAAACTTCACTCTCACTATCGCTCGATGGAAGATTTATACTGCTATCGCTTACAATGTAGTGCGTGATTGTGTGTGCGTGCGTCGTTAATCACATTTATCAATTTCATAGGTTTTCGTTGGGAATTTTTCTATTGACTACAAGAAAGAATCTAAACAACAACAACAACAACAATGTATTAGTTCCGATCACAGCAAATACAAGGCACACAGTCGAAATTGAAACATAAACTAATGCAACAGCGGATACACTCAAATCAGAGCATAGCGAACAAGCGGCATAAGTAATAAGTGTAGCAAACAAGCAATAAATTTATATAAATTTTTTTCTTCCTTTCATTCTTGGTTAAGTGTCACTTATCTCAACAACAGTGTTTTTCTTGTTGTGTTTTATTTATTGGTACACAAAAGTTGTGCGATGTTATCGTGTCTTAAGTCAATTTAAAGAATCAGAAAAAATTATGTTCGATTGTTAGTGCATCGTTTGTGCACAGCGGAGAAGGACGTACTATTTTAATCTTCCGAATCTTTGTAACTGAAACATTGTTTGAGACAGAAGAGAAAAAAAAAACAGAAGAAAATATAGCATAGTCAAAACAAACCAAGTGTGTTCAATTCCTAAGACTGAAAAAATGATGCGCTTAGAACGTGCGATTTGTTTATTTCTTACGCTGCAAATAGCTTGGGGCAATAGCATAACAGAAGGTACGCTGAATTTAAGTTGATATTGAGATTCTTTTTTGCTCATTCATGAATGAAAAAGATGGAACTTCTGGTGTTTTCGGTGATTTTGATCAATTTTTTCCATTTTTTTCGTCAGTTTTTGGAATTTTTTCGGGAAAAAACGTTAAAATTTGTCTCAATTCGTTCAATTCCAGTGATTCTTCTTCTAATAAATTCCAATTCTTGTTTAAATTTCCAGGTTTTGAATCGTTTTTTGCCTACACCAATCCAAGAGCATCGGTAGATGTTCAGGCGGCTGCCGCATTGGGCGTCATCAATCGAACGGTACCATCGCATGTGCATCTGTTTGAGGTAAAAATTGACACCGAGTTACCGTTGAACACATTCCAACTGTTTAAAAGCACGGCTGACGACATCGTACAAATCAAAGCGACGTCGGGTGTGATTGCGTGCAAAGGATTTTATCATTATTTGAAATTCTATTGCAATAGTCATGTTTCTTGGGATGGAAATCGCATTAAAATGCCCAATCAATTACCGGACGTCAATGTGACCGAAACATCACCGAGTCGTTTTATTTACTATCAAAATGTATGCACTTGGTCGTATTCATTCGTGTGGTGGCAATGGAAGGATTGGCAACGGCACATCGATTGGATGGCCATGCAGGGTATTACATTATCATTGGCACCGGTACAAGAATGGGTTTGGACGCGTGTTTACACCGAATTAGGATTAACCAAAGATGAGATTGATGATCATTTTGCGGGACCCGGATTCTTTGCATGGCAACGGATGGGGAATATGCGCGGATTTGCAGGCCCACTATCGAAATCATTTAAACTTTGGTCGTCGACACTGCAAAAGCAATTGATTTCATCATTTCGCAATTTGGGCATGGCATTTGCACTGCCTGCTTTTGCCGGCCATGTACCACAATCATTCCGACGCATTTTTCCAAACGCAACCTACACACCAATGACACAATGGAATCGATTTCCACCGGAATTTTGCTGTCCACTCTTCATTGATCCATTGGATCCGCTGTTTAAAAAAGTTGGCAAACTATTTTTGAGCAAAGTGATTGAGGAATATGGCGAAGGCAATCACATTTATTTCAGTGATCCATTCAATGAAATGGGCCCATCAAACATAACCACTGAATACATTTTTCAAGTGTCACAAACGATTTACGGAACAATGAAAGAGGTTGACTCAAATGCTATTTGGCTACTTCAAGGATGGTTCTTCTTAAATCCACTGTGGAATAGTGATTTAGTTAAAGCATTTTTAACGGCCGTGCCAATTGGTCGAATTCTTGTTCTTGATCTTCATGCTGATATCCATCCACAGTACATTCGAACGCTCTCTTTCCATGGCCAACCGTTCATTTGGTGCATGCTACACAATTTTGGTGGCACACTCGGTATGCACGGCAATTTCGATATTGTTAATCAGGTAATGATGTTTCGTGAATGTTTTGCTCTTTGTTTCTGTCTAATGGTTCGTGAATGTTTTCTTTGGAAATTTTCGATTTTTTTTTTCGTTTGATCTTTGAAAAGATGGAAATTTTATGTAAATCATAGAAATAGGAAGGAAACTTCACATGATAGAAGTTCAGAAAAAAGGAAGAAAACATACAAATCGATTTTCATAGTAAATTTTTTCATTGTTGATTTCTATGCGTTTAGGAGATAATAAAGGCGAAAAAATTCCATGACTCATCAATGGTTGGCGTTGGCATCACACCCGAAGGTATTAATGAACCATTCTTTAAATTTCTATCATGTGAAGTTTCCTTCCTATTTAATTTAATTTTTAATTTCGGATTTCACACCTGAAGGTATCAATCAAAACTATGCGATGTATGAATTTGCTCTAGCTAGAGCCTGGTATCAAAATCCCACCGATGTTCCGAAATGGATAAACGAATACACATTCAGTCGATATGGCATTAAAAATGAGCACATTGAGGCTGCATGGAAGATACTTAAGGTAAATGGGAATTCATGAGTTTTCGTGGGATTGATATTCAATTGAAATTGTTTCTTTGCATTTAATTTCATTCAAATTTCTATGCATTTACCATCAACAGGACACCGTTTATTCATACAATGGGCCATCAAACCATGGGAAATATGTTGTATGTCGACGACCATCGATAAATCTTTCACCTTACGTATGTACCATTCAATTGAATTGAATTCAAAAATGAGAAATCAAATCGATATAAATCGATAATGTACTGAATTTATTGATTTACTATTAAGTCAATTATCCCAAAATGATTTAATTCGGAACCACTTCTGTTGGATTTTTCAGGCTTGGTATAACTTAACGCTGATTGATGATGTTCTGGATGAGCTCTTAAAAACACAAACCGATTTAATAGTTGACAATGAATTGTTCAAACATGATCTCGTCGATGTTACGCGCCAGTTTTTGCAGAACAAAATTGAGTTGCTGTATCCTCAAATTAAAATCGCATTCACTGCAAAAGATCTGGTTCAATTAAAAAAAGTTCAAACCACCTTCGAGTCGATTCTGACAGATTTGGATGAAATTTTGCAATCAAATGAGCATTTTCTGCTCGGAAAGTGGATAAAAAGTGCCAGAGCGATTGCAACAAATCAACTGGAAGAATTTTTGTACGAATATAATGCACGAAATCAGATAACAACATGGGGACCAAATGGACAAATTGTTGATTATGCATATAAACAATGGGCTGGAATTGTACGTGATTACTGCCTGCCACGTTGGCAAGTGCTATTCTTCGAGCTGGCCGATAGTATTGAAAATAAAAATGGAAAATTTAGCGATAGCAAATGTCGACAGAAGATTTTCAAACAAGTCGAAGAACCATTCACCGTCGCCCATGGCGAATATAGGGACGAAGCCGATGGAGACACCATTGCCATTGCCCGAAAAATATTTCAAAAATATAGAGGATCACAATAAGCTATGTTAAAATGACTGTATTCATATGGTTTGTTGTTCTGTTCTCGTTTTACACTTTATCAAAATTGATTCATTTATATTTGGGATACTTGTCTGCACACCAAATAAAACGACCCAAAAAGCAATGTGACATAGAAAGTCTGCATCTTTATTGAATTTATAACAGAGATCGACTGTATGAACGCAGTGCCAAGACCTTTGCACATACACACACATCGTCAGTTGCATGCGAGAGAGGGAGAGAGAGAGAGAGAGAGAGAGAGAGAGAAAGACGTCGCATTGGAAATGCAAATTGGATTCAATTGAAAAATGAGGTTTTCGTTTCGAAAGACACAATCGGTTGCATTCGATGCAAAAGTCATCGCAGAGTCACCACAATGCGTAATGCGTACTTGATCATTGAACCGTCGTCCGCGCCTGCATATTCTGATGAAGCCATGCACTGAAATATACCATGCTATCGTTTGGCATTTGCGTTCTTTATGTGGAATTGATAACTTTTAATTGGACATTTATCTTTGACTTTTATTTGCATCAAACATTTTTTTCAACCGTTGTTATTCGATTGGCTTTGAAGGGATTTCATTTGTTCATTCTTTATTTAATTTATTGTTGTTGTCGAGAGTGGATTTTATTGTCAACGTTTGATTTTTCGCCATTTTTTTCAAAGTTTTTTTCATTTTCATTTTTTTTATTTCTTTTTGTTTTGTTTTCATAAGGTTTCGATTCATTGTCTCTAATTTGGTGATACAATTAACTTCAGCTATTAAATATGTAGTCAGTCAATTGAGTTTCAATTACTTCAGCTAAAAAAAAATCAATATTTAAATATTGAATTCTTCTAAGAAATAACCGATAGATATTTCGGAAAACTGTAATAAGCGTAATTTCGCCGCAATCGATTGAAGAATAACTTGATTCAGGAGAGAAAAAAATACAATTTAAAAATAGATTCAACTCAATCAAATAAACAAACAAATGGAGTGCTCTCCCTAACCAAAGATGAGACCGATTGAAATTGTCAAAACAATTCGTAGTGTTCAAAATTGCGTCAATAATTCTATTATTTACGAGCGCACTGTTTATGTTGATACCTATATCAATTTTTATGACAGTAATAACGAACCAAGAACGAAAAAAAATTGATCCGTTCCATTCGGTTGTATTATGTGAACTGTCAATCACACTTTGTGTCGATGGTAATTCATGGGTGACAAAACAAAAATACATTTTTATTAGTCGCATTTGTTTGATTTATAGTCAATGCAGTGCACCTCATTTTCATTTCGGTTCGTAATAAAATGAAATGTAATAAATTTGAAAAGAAATGTACGCATATTTCACTATGGAAATTCCACGCATTTAAATTATCCAATTTTATCGCAAATTTATTATAGACATGTTCGAATTTAACCTGGTTTATTTTAAATTAAGCCGAGTCAATGCTGAAAAAACGAACGAGCTAAACAATTATGTGAAGATTGATTCCGTATAAGGTGATTACGAGGCTGGTTAATATTTCCGAATGACAAATATACCTTTGCATACACACAATTTATGCAATTTGTTTAAGGCACTGGTTTTCGTGTGTTTCGATCATTCATTCCATAGTAAAATCCATAAATGAAAATATAGCACGCAACCGAAGATGCGGCAATAGGTTCATAAATCACTTGATATATGAAATGTTCTTTTCTCTCTCTTTCTCTCTCTCTCTTTCTCTCTCTCTCTCTCTCTTTTTTTTCTTTCGTTCGTTCGTTGTTTTTCCGTTAACGACATGCATTAATGCTTGCTTCCACTGTTCGATTTATGTGGCGCTATTTATAGCTGAAATGCGAAAAAAACACAAGCTGATGATGAAAATCAATAAATCACCTGATTATATCGGTACTACTAGATTCGATTCGCTTTTGGCTGCCCGGTGAGTGCATAACCAATTTCAGAATTCTAACATTAATATTTGAAAAAAACGTTTTCGTTCACTCTGTGCCAGTAATTGTAATTTCTACATTTATAATTATTGGAATTCATATGTAGAAATCACTTGGACTGACCAAGTCTTTACAAAGACCAAATTTCTTTTGGCATTAGACGATTTTAACAACTAGCTTTTTCTCTGTTGTCTTTAGTTAATTTTAATTGCGATTATTTATTGAATATTAACCATATCAGCCCATCCCATGCACTCAGATAGAAGAAAAAACCTTCAAAATATTTTACCATTTACGTGGAATTTGCATATATTTAAGCACGTTAAAGTTAATCGCTCAGCGTAGAAGTTTGGATTAAAAGACACAACGATTAAGATTTGCTCACATTGATTTAAGCTTCTGTTAATTTTCCTCAAATAAGGCAGTCGAGTCGTTTGTTTGATGGCTTGTTTTGGGTTTTTAAAAGAAAAGAATGGCAAAATAGAAGAAACAAAAACGAATTCAATCAGCTGCTCAGTCATAAATATGATGCTTTGTAGCACAAAAGCACACGACAAGAAAGCAAACACAGCCCAAAGCGATGACGTGATGAAACCGAAAATTGATTGTTTTGAATCAAAATTTATGTGGCAACCGTGTGTGTGTGTGTGTGTATTGTAGACAACGCGAACAGCACAAAATATGTTGTCAGTGTGACGTTGTTTACTAAACTGATCGGATCGACTCGTTTTATTTGATTTTGCTTCGAACTTTTGACACTGTCACACTGTGCTACAAATTCGGTTAAATAATCGCATGAAAATTCATTCTTCGCAATATCGAAGGATACAATTCGCGGGAAGTGTGATTTCGTAAAAGTGTTAAAATCCTTCAAATGATTCCTTTCTAAACGAAGCGAGTCCAAGTAGCTCAAAACCGAAACAAAGTTCACATTTTCTAGTTGATTAAAACTAAGATCCAACAATTCTAATTTTGGTTTATGTTCAAGAATGCCAAAATCAACTTTCGATAAATTCAAGTACTGTAGCTCTTCGAAAGCAGTTGCATTCAATTCACCCAAAAAATTCCTTGATAAATCGAGTTTCGAAAGAAATGACGATTTTTTCAAACAGTTTCATCAATTGTGATGCATTTCCAATTTTGCAATCAATCGCTTAAAATGTGCGCAAATTTTCCAGCGACGATGATAATGAAGTAAAATTGACATTCTCCAAGTTATTGTGGGAAATGTCCAGTGTTTGAAGCTGTTTTAGCGATTCAAATGGCTTTGCGTTGTCCAATGAGAGGCTCGTATTGGCCAAGTACAAATATTGCAAATTGGTCAATTTGACAAAAGTTCCAGTATTCAACTTGCCCACACAATTGCCATTCAATCGTAACGTCAAAACGGACGAACTCACGTATTGAATCAGTTCTGGTGTGCATTATTCCGCCACATTCAAATGAATCAAATTTTTGGCATGCTCCAAAAACCAACAACAACAGTTGCGCTGTGAGCGAATCTATTCTCTCGCTGACTCTCTTCTTTGACATTTCAACCGTTGTTCGAGCAGCGCGTTGATTCCAAGCGCTTTTGATATATATTCTTTTTCTCTCCTAACCTTTCTCACTCTCTCTCGATTACTTGATATTGACAAAGTTCTTCTTCTGTTCGTTTTTTTTTTCTCTGGTTCGCTTCGAAGGCGCTAATATTCGAAAAACAAAACCAATACAATGGCGAGAGCGCTTCATCGTTTTCTAAATGCATGAAAACAGTGAGCGCGCACACGTAGTGCGTGTGTACGTGAATGTGTTCATAGACTGTTGACTCTGTACGACTGAGCGCGCCGCCGTTCTCAGCAGCAGCAGCAACAGCAGTAGCTTTTTTTTTGTATGTTTGTGTATATTCGTAGATACCGGGCGCGTAGCAGCCAAACACACATCTGTGTACGGTTTGACCAACTAGTTGCTCTCTAAAATTTGCGTTAAGCAGTCGAAATTCGAATTAGATCCCGCGCTTCTTGAAAATCGCTGTTTTCGTAAGCCACGCGTTTCGATCACGATTTTTATTTCCGTTCATTTCCTCAATATCCAATGATCAATTGTGTTTGTAAGTTTCGATCGACTACTTTTTTGTTGTTACCAAAACAGAAAAATTATACCTTTCAATTTGTGTGCCAATCTAAATAGAAAAAGTTAGCCGAGATTGGAAAGAAATTTAGAAAACGAAGGAGAATAGAAGAAGGAACAAAAATAAAGATTGAATCGAATTTTGAAATTTTAAGTGTTTTTTTTTCGTTCATTTTTTTTTTCTGGCCGCTTTTCCCTCCTAAATTATTCGAACAGCGTGCCAAATGTTTTATTTATATCCAGACGTTAACAATTTTCTTTCTCATTTCTTCGGTTGAATTCACGAAATATTCATAACGAGCATTCAAATCATAGTCCATTTGTGTATTGTTTATGTTCTTTTTTTTGTTGTTATGTATTTCAAAGACCCCTTGACACATTCCCGCTCTTAGAAACACCGACACCGATTGGCACTTTATTTTTTTTTTGTCGAAATAACACACTTGTGAAAACACGGACGCTTTGAATCGATTTTTTTTTCTTCAAATATTTGTTTACAACATTGCAATTGAATTGAGTGTAATGAAATTTCTTTGAAATGTTTTTCAGTTGGTCTCATAAAAATCCCGGTTTAGAAGAAGAAAATAAAAAACCGATCAAAAAGTGAAGTGCAATAGTTTTGCCGCTAAAATCTTTAAGAATTTAAATAGAAAAGAGAAAGACAGTGCAAAAAAAAAAAACAAAAACAGCATTTATTGCTTTGTTCTCGGCAAGAGTTCTCGCATGAAACCATCGTTTTTGAAACGGCACGAGTGAACTGAATTGTAACAACCGAAAAATAAATAACAAAAGACAAAAATCTGTGCGTTTCCACGGCAGCTCGGGATTGGAGACGAAAAACGATACCGATTTAGTGTTTTCTAAATAAAAACATCATTTGCTTGTGGATTATCATACGAATTTAATTGAATGGAAATCCAAAGGTAGACTTAGTTTTATTTTGTTTTACCCACTCCCCATTCATAGCGTTTATTTGTTCTATAGTAGTCTTTTATCTATTTTATTTGGATCATTCTGATAGTGCACGTCGATCGTCAGAAAAACGTCGAGAACACTCTTGAAATAGAAGGTTGAACAATAGACACATCGAAGCGAAATGAAAGGCTATAATGAATTTCCTATTTCTTTTCGATTGAGATCCACCAAAACATTCTCTTCGCTTCAATCAATTGTTATCAACACAGTTTGTTATGAAGTGGTTACAGTTTGTTGCTACACCGTTTTTTTTTCACTGCTCAAACATTTGAAATTGAGGGGATTTGAAATGTATTGATCATAGATATTTAGTGAGTGTTTTTTTATTCCTCTCTCGGCCGAGCGAAAATGAAACAAAGAAAATGGCGAATAATTTAGTGGCTGAAGAGAAGAAGAAAAATCATTCGGAATTGAAATAATAAGAGAATCTAAGAAATGCTATACATCATCTAGATGGATTTTGCGCTCTAGTGATTTGTTATTGTCCTCAACATTCAGCATATTTCTCACTCGCGTTGTCATTGATGTTGTTGGTGAAATTCCGAACTTCCATCAACAACAAGAAAAATATTCGCAAATGTTCTTGTTTGGTTTTGCAACGAATGAAGAGAAAAAATAAATGCTATGTTTTGGACTTAAGAACCGGTTTACATTTTTGTTACGACAAAATTATTCTTCAATAGATTCGGACCAATTACCCGACACAACAACTGAAACTCGATTCCGTGGACAAGTTATCAATATCGGGCCGGAGTCGATAGTTTTTTTTTTATCGTTTGTTCTCTTTTCGGTGCTCACATGAAAGAGTTGACGCGTTGTTGCTGGCAACAATCACGATTTGGCCAACTTTTACCAGATTTTTATACGATTACTAATGCATGACGAGAGCAAGGGAGAGAGAGAGAGAGAGAGAGAGAGAGAGAGAGAGAACAAACAGGAACAACCAAAAGCAAGTGTTCACAACACATACGGACAGAGAGGGAGCGCATTAAATCAACTGCTCCGAATATCGATTTAAAGATCGAACCGAATAAAAAAAAACCGTTAGACGCAATGATTTTTCGGAGATTGACCGAAAAGTTGCGACACGTTTTATTATTCAGTACTTGTTGTTGTTGGCATTCAATCCATCAAAATGAAATTTATATTTCGGTTTTGCCCTCTCTCTCTCTCTCTCTCTCTCTCGCTCTCTGTTCGTTGTTTGAATGTATATTATTTTGGGTTTTTGCCCTTATTCCAGAGCAGCCGGTCATTAAGAGCCGAAATGGAGTGAAATATTCCTGTTTTGAATCCAATTAAGGTCCAAAAAATTTGATACGGCTTTTTATTGCATTCGTTCCATTTTGGTGCGTATTGACTGACCGGCATTGTTCCATTTGTGGTGGTGGTGGTTGATGGTCGGTTATAGTAATAACTCAATTTGGCCAAATTGTGTGTAATTACTTGGAGTTAGCGTGATCCTTCTTATATAATGTCCACTTATCTATTCGATCAAGAGTGATATTTTAACTGTGAGCGTGTCCTTTTGAAAGCCGGCGACAGTATAGTACTCGAGACTTGCATTTATTTCCATTAGAACACGGCTGTGACACGATGTGCGCATGCATTCGTACATATATACTCGTATAGTTTAGACCATATATAGAAACGAAGAAACATTGCGAGGCGCGCACAGAATAAAAAATTCATCAAACAAAAATACACGCTTACACATTCAAAGCAAAGGCTAAATAAACAACACTCGTACGAAAACGAAAACGATAATGAAAATGATGATTGCTATTAAACAAAATAAAAGGGAAAAAGAAGAAGAGCGAAGACAAAAAAAACACACTTGGAAGATGGAATCGCACGAATTAAAAAGAAGAATCGTGTGTGTGTGTATGCTATTTTAAATGAGCGACCAAGAGAAGGGAAACAAATATGTGGAACATTCAAATAGTAAAGGTATTGTAATCACGAAACAAACTACACGTTTAAATGAAATTGTTGAAGGTAACATATAAAAACGGAAGAGAGAAAAAAACCGCACATAGAGAGCAAAAGAGAGAAAGAAATAGATAATAGACACAGAGGCAGAGAGAAAAAACACATCAAACTAATTCGGAACGAAGTCATGAAAAGTCTCTGAAAAAAGGAACACATTACTGAAATGCTATGCGCATATTTTATAGTTGTATTGTATTCTATTCGGTACGTCGTCGTCGTAGTCGTCTTCTTGTACATTGGGTATTTTCTTTGTTATTATTTTTGGTTGGGTTGCCTTTTTAATGCGCACCGTAGAGCGTCACAATCACTGAACCGGTATATAGTTTGCGACGCGACATGTGTTACGAAGAATGAAAAAAAAAAAAAAACCACACACACCGAATTCGTTTTTCGCTTCCATATTCTTGGCTCTAGTTCTAAATAATTTAATTCATATTTTCTGTTGTGTTTTGTATCGCTTTTCATTTCTGCGCCATCCGATCAACAACAATTTACGCACAAATACTTCGCGGTGCCTTTCAACCGTAAGGCAACCATCATCATCATCATATTGGTCCCATTGAATCGATGCGATGACTTTCATTATTATTACGCAATAAATTCGGCTCAACCTGAACTGAATTGTGTGTTTTGTGCGTGTGTTTGCGCTACGCGTCGGTTGTCCATATTCGTATCGGTAACGACGTAGAACTATGTTACGTTTTCACCTTGATTTTGAATGAATGAACAACAACAAAAAAACTCACTTCACACCATTCCATCGCGAACACATATCAGGATTACGGGCATGATCAAGGGGAGATATCAAGGTGACTACAAATTAATTCTCTCGCTCTCGCTCTTGTAATTCCCGAGAATTCAATTGACAAACGACCAAAACCTTGATCTCTCTATTGGGAAACATTGGCATCGACAATTGAGCCTCGACACTGCGCTAGAGAACATATCGAGTTTTGACATCGTTGCAGGCATCGAACAAATCGAGTCGCGACACTGCCAGTCCCAGGAGTAATGCCAGATAGAATAAGGCTGATAGAGAGAGTGAGAGAGAGAGAGAGAGAGAGATAGAGGAACTTGCCCAACGAAAATAGAAGCCATAACAATTCAATCAAATAAAAAATGTAATGAAAGGAATTAGTGCTTGTAAGTTGTGTACAATGACACGCTATTCAAATCATTTAAATTTGAATGGGAATAAGAACAACGACGACGAAGAAAAAAAAACACCAACGACCAAACAAATAAACGTGATCCCTGTCGAAAGTGTATAGTGAACTCTCAGCAGGATTATTTGGAAAATTTAAACGTTATGTATTTTTAGCGCATTCTCTCGCATTCACATTAAATTGGATCTAATCTAAGATTCAAGCAGTCGTTTCCGACACGAATGACTTAATACACAAACTATGTTTGACAACGACGACGGCGGCAGCAGTGGAATCGGCAACGGTGGCCTCGTTCAGCTACTCGACTCAATTTTGTCATATGGCCAGCCAGCTAGCCAGCCAGCCAGCTAGCCAGCCAGCCAGCTAGCCAGCCAGCCAGTCAGCAAAGCAATCTAAACATTGATAAATATCAGCAGCGTTGCAAACAAACCAAATAAATTTCGGAATATTTTGCCGTTAACACAAAATCCTGTCTTTGCATATTTTTAGAATAACAACACTTAATGTTCGAACATTTGGATACATAGTGTGGCGTGGTCGTAATTTACACAAAGTGCACACATAATTCGGTGCGACAGTGACGGCAGCGGCGGTAGCGTTGCCATTAAATTACCAATTGTGCATTTATTGAACCGATGAATCGAAAACACATTGACAGATAATCGATCGATCGATTTTTGTGTAAGTTATTGAGAGTGTGCAACACGAATGTTTAGTAAATAAAAGATCGATTACGTCTCGGCTTCTTTGCTCTCTCGCTCTCTCTCTCTCTTTCTCTCTGGCTCGATTGAAGTTAATTCAATAAAAATGGTGCTAACTGCCAATTAAATTCGTGTATGTGCAATGCTATTTTGTGCATTTCGCCATCCATCTTCGCCGTATCAAATTCGAAAGGAACCTCGTGTTTTTCTTCGTTCATTCTTTATCTCTGGTAGTCATAAACAGAAGGCGAAGAAAAATTAACATTCGTTGGAGGTAGAATATGTGTTCATCATTAATACGCTCGACAGGCATTTTATATTCGTTTTATGATTTCGGAATATATACGAGAAAAAAAAGAACCTATGCGCAAAACTAACACAAGAGAAATAAAGACAGAAAAAAGAACAGCGAAAACTATGCGCGCAACAGCCACAAGCCAGACATATACATAAAAAATGCCGATAGCCATCTAAATTTATCAGCAGATGAGAGGAGCATATGCTTGGTCAGCGTTCCGTGTGTATATGTTTGTAACTATCGCAATAGTTTGGACCCAAAATGATGTCATCTCGCTGAACTTTTCGATTTCTTTTCAACATGATGACATCAGACATGGAGAAGATATTTCGTGTATTTCTGCATTTTTTACGATGTGTTTGTCTCTCCTCTGTCTTTTGTCTTTGTTTCTCGCTTCTTGAACTCCAGATACATTTCGTGCAGTCACAAATATCATTACAAAAAAGACACCGCTTTTCATGCTTTAATAAACATTCAAAATCAATTGTTTATCGAGAGCGGAAATTGAGAAAAAAAAAGGGAATTTCTACCCAAACAAATGATTCATTCAGTTTGACTCTGTCTTTTACTCTCCCTCTCTCTCTCCCTCTCTCTCTCTCTCCCTCGGTTACTTGAAGTCATGGAGAAAAAAAAATGACGAGCATAAACAGAACGTGTGCGAACATGCAGTCAATTGAATTAAATTTGATTTGAATATTTATATAAAAGTTTGTTATCGCAAGAACCCGTTTCGAATAATTGTGTATGAACCGTCCGTCAATTTATATTGGCGAGTGATGAGTATATTCATTTTGGTAAACATTCGGAATCATTATGATCTACCTCTCTCGATTGAATTCACTTTATTCATGTAGCATGAAACGTGTATTGTTGTTGTTTTTGCCATCGCTTGGCCAATTCTATGAATTTATCGCTTCGATACGAAGAACCGTACGCTTTTTTCATGGTTATTGAATGTCATTCAATACCACTAAGCAGTCGACATCTCTCTCCGGCTATACGGCAACCAACAGAACTAACGCTGAGCATGAAAATGACATGTTCAATTGTGTTTGTTTCGTTAGTTTCAACTGTGCCGCTACGAGAGGTCACTTTTGTCGTTTATTATTGTTATTTTACATGTAAAATCAATGGTATTAGACGAGGATGGCTTTTTTTTAAATGGCCAAATTATTAAGACGATAATAATTTTTACCATGCCCCGCGTGCACGTTCAAACCAGTCGTAATGTGTTTTAGTACCGTTCAATCTCTGACACATTCTCCTCGGCACCGATTGGCCTTCGCTAATATATGTGTATGTGCGCGCGTTCGGCGTTTATCAATGGAATCCAATACTCTTTTTTTTTATTCTTGTGTTAACAGAATATGGCAGTGGCACCGAAAGAATCGCGGATATAATTTGCCATGATGTCAAATACTTCTTAAGAAAGCGAAAAAAAAGGTCGCTTCGACTAATAAGCGCAAAATAACAAATTATAAACACGTTATGGCCGTTCATTGGGCACACTTTCATGCCAATCCTGGAGTTGAAACTTGGTGATTTTTATTTCGCTTTTTTTTTTCATCTGGATGCTTGGGCTTCTATGTGCAGCATATGCGATTTTTTCTTACCTCAACCATCACGTATTTGATGTCAATCAATCGCCATGCCATTTACAGTGAACAACAAGCGATTGCTTCCTAATATGGATGGTTCAGCTGCCCTGTTGACGACTCTTTTTTGTGTGAAAAAAACAAACAAAGCATTCCTAAGCGCCGTCCTTTTCTTGACGCAATTATCAAAGATACGAGATAAAAATCGGTTGCCATCAAACCGGCTCCAAAACGTTCCCAGTTTTTGTCCCGCTTTCCATGAAACTCAAGAAGGTCCCACACATTTACAATTTATGACCAACCATCAAGCATAATTTCATATATTCCCCCGTTAATTGGGCTTCTGGAAGTGATTTCGTGATAATTGGCCAATGAAGAAAGTACGGTTAAAAATGAATATCTCACTCGCATAAATAATTTACGCCACGCATAAGACAATCAAATTTGCCGCGCATCGTTTTTTACGTTTCATTGGCTTTTATGATGTAAAGTCTCGTTAAGAGCCGATTGGCATAAAACCTTTTATTTTCTTCATCTCAGCCAAATTGACTTTGATGACAGATGTACAATCACTCAACACACGAACCATAGTAAAACAGCAATCATAACTTTCAAGACGTTGATGTTAAATTGCGTTTTAAATGGTTTTAGATGGGTTTTGTGTGTGTGTGTGTGTGTGTGGTTTTGTGTTTCACAAAGCGATTTAAATGTACTCGGTTCATAAATCATCATCGGTTAAATGTGCGGCTAAAGAAGAAGAACAAGAAGAAGAAGAGCCATTTCCACGGAAAAGTAACTCTTGTTCGACGAAACTGAACCGGAGAAAAGAATACGGTTCTTTTTATGAAAGAAGACAATTATTCATATTCAAGATAATCAAAATCTGAGCTGCATAGAACATGAGTCGACAGTTGTGTGACTCTATTTCGAACATATGGTGCGCGTAGTGTGCGTATGATTGAATCAATCTCGCGGCCAGCGAAATCAACAAAATGCACACGCGCCTTCATTTCAACACCAACAAACCAATTTCCACAGGAAATTTACTATGCAGATCGAATGGCGATGATAAACGCATGCAATTGCATAAATGATTTGTGTTTGAGCTGTGTGCGAAATATTGTACGGATATGTTTCGGCATGTTTGTAGCTATAACTTGTCGGCATTTTTAATGAAGAACAACAACAACAACAAAAATCGGCAATTATGTAAGCGATTTGCTAATAAAATATGAAAGAACCAACAACAACGAGAAAAAAAACATCACACTAAAAATAAAAACGATGCGAGTGTTCTTCCGAAACCTACGGATTGCGATCGGTGCAAAAGAATTTGTGTCAGATCCAGAATTAGACCATAGATTTTGTTACGAAGCATGGGAGGCCACCGCGAAATCACTTTTGCTTTTTTCTATGCTCTCGCTCTCTCTCTCCGCTGTTTCTACAATGGACAATCGCCAAAGATTTGTTTTTATTTTAAAAACCTTAATATTTGGTGCTTGACTTATTGTTTCATTCAGCCGCATCACTTCACACAACAGAAGAACAACCAAAAGTGTAAACTAATCCGGTAACAATTCGAAGCGAAGAAACAAAAGGAACAACAAATTGATAAATTCGTGCACAGTTTTCAACACATTTTCTCTTCGTTCCGAAAGAAAAAAGAGAAAAAGTGTTTTCTTTTTTAAAAATACATCGTTAAAAAGTGGTCATTAATACGTATCAAGCGGCTTTTTGGGGCATATGTGTGTCGATGCGCTGGCAATTGCTTTAAATGTGTGGTGAAATAAAACTTCTGCTCTCCATAAATTGTTTCGTTTTTTTTTTGGGGGGGGGATATGCCGCATTAATCATGGCACGATGAGAGTGCAAAGGATAAATTGAGGCAATTTTTCTCCCGTCTCTCTCTGTCTCTCTTTCTATCTCTCTCTTTTTTTCGATGTGTCTCTCTCATTTCGCCCATCCGAATGAGACACGAAACGAGTCAAAGTAGATGAAACGAGTGAAACAGAGTCAAACTTACGAGCCGCTGTAAATGATGAAAATGAGCCGAAAATAGAGAAATGAAATCGTTAAGTTGTTGATGCGTAACCCCTTTGAAATGATGTTTGTTTTTTTTAACACTTCGAATATATTTTGGTAATATTATCGGCCCGAAGAAGAAAAAAATCGAGAAAAAACACATTTAAAGGCCATGTGCAACCGATGTTTACATGTTTACATCGTGGTGTTTTTTGTTGTTGTTGTTGTTGTTGGTAATTATCATGCAATGATTATGCATTTGCTTTCACCATTTCCATCCAAGCAAACACATTCACATGCGAATGCAACGCATCAATTCATTAGGTTTAATCAGATAAAAGTGGCCATAAATCGAATTTCATTAGCAAAGAGATCAAGTGAATTTGATTCGATCAATTCAGATATTTACAGTGTAATCCAAAGTGGCAAGTGTTTTTTTCTTTTTCTTCTCTTGTCTGTTTCTATCTCGGATTATGTAACTAATTTTAATTCGAAGCTTGAGAATAAAGCGATCATTTCCAAATATTGATGCGTTTGATGATGAGGAAGAATGTCCGATTAAATGTATTTTGGATGTGTTTTGAAGTGTTTTCGACTTGTTCTAGCTTCTAAAAAGCAAAAACATACGAAACATAGATGCAACCCACATAATTCAATGAATTGTTCCAATCCAATCAATATCGTAATCAAATTTGAAAAGAAAAAATGAGGCGTAGGTTGATTTCCATCCAAATTTAGTTCATCTCTTTGCTGATAATCATATATAACCAGAGAGAAAAAAGAATTATGAAATACAGACACGAAAAAAAAGAAAAACGTTGAAAATTGTGAGTCAAGAATGTGTTTCAACTGATAAAAATTGTATTGAATTTTAACAACAAATATAAAGAGCCCATTGATTTATGTCGATTCTATAGCGTGTCTATTTATGGCATTAAAATACGCAATGAATTTTCAATTTTTATTTACATCACGAGTGTGTGTGTTTGTGTTTTGCGATGTGAAGTGACAAACAAAGAGAGAGGAAGAGAGAGAGAGAGAGATCGAGCGCAAAAAATGGGACCCATATGTATAATTGTTGTGTCGTTGAAGCGTATAATGTTGATTGTAATGCATGACCTTTACTTTGAAGCTACATTAATTTATTGCGTTGAGCCAAAGTGCGCAGTGCGCGCGCTGTTTTGGGTGACACAATCCAAACAATACGCTGTCACGTTTTTTTTTTTCATCATTTTCGCGACTTGCGACTTATCGTGCAGCCGTGCAGTGTGCGCGGTGCTAATATGAAATGTGTGTAATTCAATCAATTTACCGAATTTAATACGTTAAAAGTCTCGTTTAATCAGGCAACAACGATTGATTCGTTGATTATAAACTTGACCTTTTCCAATGATTCATTTGTTTTTTTGAAGAAGAAAAAAAAAACACTTTGGCGAAAGAAATAAACCAAGAAACAAACAATTGACGGGCGATAGGGCTTTGCAAATTTTTAATGACAAATGATTGGAAGATGATCAGAAATCGATTCACGTCGCTTAAAGAATGCGATACTTCATGGTTTGTATCGCATTGAAAAAACATACTCTACTGTACAAATTTGACATAAACAAACTGTCCATTAGAGTAAAAAAAATGTGCTGGACACGAACGCAATTCGATAGGAGATGCGTCAGTCGATTTGTCATTTCCACACAGAATGTTTCAAAAATAGACGTCTGTTTTTTTTTTTTACGATAACAACGACTAGAGAAGAGAGAAAAAAATGAAACAGAGTCAACGAAAAACTTCGTGTAGTATGCGGTGTCGATCTGTGCGCCGAGAAGTAGCATTGCTAACCTATGATGACATCATCGTGCCGATTTTCAGCGTTGGTGTTTCATATTTTTTTTCTTCTATACTTTTATTATTTTGACGCTTATTTTATAGTGAGTTCTCTTTTCGTGTGTATATATGTGTGTGTGTGTGTGCCGTTTTACCGCTAGTTTCGCTCTATTTATACACACACTTCACTTTTGCTTTCCAACTCCCTCAACATCACGACAACGACGACGAAACAACAAAATTTACTATGAATCGTATGGCACAAAAAATAGCAAAGAAGAAGAAGAAAAAAAAAATCCGAATGCCTCGAAGCGATTGATTTTTAACAGCAAATCACCGCTATTTGAAACGAATGAATATACGAACAAACCCGGTGTTTTCATCGTATGCATACCAAATGGCATACGTACATTGCCTATCAAATCATTTTACTGTGAATACGACTGTAAAATGTTGCTGCTCAATCGACTTGTTACTCAATGAGAGAGAAACAACAAATCGCTTATCAATTAAATATAAGCAAATGAACATATATGTCAGTTATCATACACAGTTCGATGAATGAACAACAACAACAGCAGCAGTTCACGCACCAAATTCCTTTCGGTTTATGGGACACAGAACAGAAATTACAAAAAACAAACAAACAAATAGGCAGACACACAACAACTCAAACCGAATCAAAGGCGCAATAAGTGAAAGTCAAATGTTTCGTTACGAAAAATCAATGGGAATTTTGTGCACAAAGAATCAAACACAGAAGGCGTAACACCATAGCTTAATCTGTAGAATGAGCGTTTATTGCGTTAGCACAGAGCAGGGCCTAGTTTTTAAAAGAGGAGTTGTTTTGCACATTTGCATAAAATATTAAACGAATGTTTCGTTCCGTATGAAATTCGAAAAGAACAAAAAAAAACTTCACGAAATTACATGGCAAATTTTCGGTTCAGCGGTGTTCTTGCTCGCAACTTCGAGGCAAAAAAATGGGCCATTGATGACATTCATTTTTATCGTAATCAAAATCCTATCAAATGGCTTTCAATTTATGCGTAACCATTTGCCCGTCATCATTCTATTGTACTCCAGTTCAATTGGAAAACAAAAACCTCCGCTTTCATGATTGCTTCATGTATCTTTTGTTGTGAATGTTGAAAAAAAAAATATTTTTCATACTAGGCCCTGCATAAAATACTCGTTATAATTGAATGACAAACGCCTCTCTTTCATTCGATCCGGTATCTGATTCGAATCTATTTTCGTGTTATTTATTACGTATTGCATCGAAGTATTTTGTTTTTTTTTCTTTCGTTGTTTGTTTGCATTTTTTCCGCCTTTATTTCGGATACTTCGATGGAAAGGAGTGATTTTTTTGTTGTTGATAAAAATTCCTAAAGAATTGAAGATTGGTGCATCTACTCGAATAGCATACTCTTGTCCCAATTCATTTTGGATCAAACCAGTTGATCTTATAACTTTTTGAAATTGACCACATTTAATTTAATAAACACATCGCCAAGAAAAAACCATTCGCAAGATTATACCGAAACCGGTTTATAAAACGAATTAATTTGTGTTGTCTTCAAAGTTCCTTCGTTGCTGAAAAACACGAGACTATGTCGCTGCTACACCTAATTTATTGAAAACACTAACGGTTCGTGCTGTGAACTCTGCGGTTCACAATAGTGAATGAACAACGCATCGCACTGTGCTTTGTGCACCAAGAACGTTCGCTTTTTTTTCCTAATTGTACATAGTTCATTTACTTCCCTTAACATTTAATTGCCTTCACCACTCGACACCACACCCACAAGTAACAACACGTCAACGAGAGAATGTGGCTTTTTGCTGTTAAATGTCATGTCAAAATGAATTGGTGTGAATGCACGAATGAATCTCTGAAACAAAGAGGGATAAATGAGGGATTTTTATGTGAAAAATGCTTCCCAAATATAGACGAAGAATGAATAAATTTTATTGTATCCAAATGAACACAAACCGAAAAAATCCGTTGAAATTTTATGAAGAAATCTTTATAACTTTATGATGTCATAAATGAGGTAAAACTGTGCCATATCCAAAATGCATGTATGAGTCACCAAACACAAAGGGCAATAAAGCGGAGTACCGCAGAATAATAACCATTTTTTACCATGTCATATCGAATGCTGAAAAGTTCTGGAGTGCTTGAATTTGAGTTTGACTCGCATTCTGTCGGATAGGACTCGCTTGCAGACTCAGTTTCATTGATTGACTCCCTCAAATGTCGACTCTCTCAAGTTTTGACTCTCTTCCAAATTGTTATTCTCTATCAAAATATGATTCCATTACGGTATTCATTCGGTAGCATTGTTTGGTTGCGAGTCGCAACTTGCGACAATACCAAAACTCGATTTCCAAATATGCGTGTGTAAAGCAGAAGAAAATGTGTGTTTCGTAGCAGGTTACATGTTAATTATCAATTTAATCTTAAACGATGCTAAAATTAAATCAACAAACATCTATTCAAAATATGTTCACATCAAAGCGCCGCATCAAATAAAATGTGTGAAGAAATTCCGGTTCATGTAAATTCTTTCCAGATGAGAATATATTCGATGTTGACCGACCGAGCTGGAGACATGTGAAAAGGTTATGCGTGTGTGTATTTGTGTGATAGCATACCATATCGAAGACGTTTCACAGCAAAAATGAATG
The DNA here is from genome assembly GCF_009176505.1 of Sitodiplosis mosellana. NCBI lineage: Eukaryota > Metazoa > Arthropoda > Insecta > Diptera > Cecidomyiidae > Sitodiplosis > Sitodiplosis mosellana. The sequence continues at coordinate 3,266,794 of NW_022601432.1, read as the reverse complement.
TGCGTTCGTGGCGTGTGGAGGCAAAGTGCACAACAGTTGATGAGTTTCTTGCACAAAAACAGCACGAACGAAATGCTGTGATGGCGCTATTTATCTATTCAATTGTTTTTTTTTTGTTTTTTTTGTTGAAAAGAGCTGTACATGAGCATCGCTTTGTTTGTTTAAAAACATTGTTTCTCCCTTTGCATAATCGTGGCGATGATTTCATTTCATTTTACACGTACGGCAATGGGCTGAGAGAAGCGATAAATCCAAACCCAGATCTCATAACGAATTTAATTACGTTGAACCGTCTACAACACGGTGCTAATGCAGTGAAAACTTCCCATTATTTATAGTTATAATAAAGAGAAGAAAAAAATGTTTCATTAGATTCTGCGAAGTGTAAACATTAGTCGAGTCCTAGAGCTTATGAACATGATTCCCTTTCGCACAATGGAATGGGTTAAGCATTACAAAGCGGTGGGAAGCTAATTCAAACGGATCCGCTTTACCAATTTGTTTCATTTATTTACGCTTCTCTCTCTCTCTCTCTCTCTCTCTCTCTCTCTCTCTCTCTCTCTTCCGCAAGGTTAAGTTATTTTCATACACCAAGATTGAATGCAGATTTTCGTAGCTGTTGTTTTTGGGGCCGACAACGTCACACGTATCGTGTAAAAATGTGCGTAAAAAAGTTTGTGCAAAATAGAAAAACTCGCAACATAAAACCGATTTCAATTGTTTTGTTTGATTGCACGAAATTCCATTGGCATTCCATTTAACGGCTCAATCAATTTTTAAATAGAACTATTTCATGTACTTGCTCATTCTTTTACTTTTTTTTTGTTCTTTTGCAAAATAAAACGGGGGAGAGAGAGAGAGAGAGAAAATCGAAAGAAAACAGAAGAAAAATGTTACTTCAGATGATTGAATACATTTTTTCTAAGCACTTAATAGCTACGAGCTATTGAGATCGTTGAGCGTCGTTTTTTTTTCTATTCAAATTACGGTGCAATTGGGAATGAAAACGTATCTACACCATTCAAGTGCGATATCACTTAAAGCTGACTTCTGACTTTGATCACGTAAATAAGAATACGTGATTCGTTAAATGCTTAAATCGTATGTCCATTCACAGCCATCGATGTGGATGATGATGACGACGACGAGACTTTTGCACATTTAATCGACAAAAAAGGAGCTTAAATGTGTCATAGTTGCTTTTTTCGTCTTCTTTTATGTAGTTGCATTGGGAGCCGCTTCTATAAATCCATTCCGAAACGAATCGCATTGAGCATTAGTCGCAACAATTTATTGCAAGTGTACAGTTTTATCGATGACAGCCGGAAATCCGCCGTTCAATTTATAATATTGAAGACAGAAAAACAAACGAATATCAAAACGTTAATTCAATTCAGATTTAGAAAGGAAAACCGTTTCAGAAGGCGGTGAGGTCAATCAATGAACTGGCTCTCTAGCAACCATATACATACACACATTTGAAGTGACGTCAAACAAATATGAATTTAGATGAAGTGGCTTGGAGTGGATAGAACTTTCTAAGTTTCAATAGGTCTTATTCTATGACTTCTTTTGCCAAATTTCTTTCTAACGAATACCATACAAAAATAGCAGAATTTTCTTTACTTCAGAATTCAATGCAAACAAAAAATCCATTATTAGTTGTGATTAATTGAGAAATAGACGAAAAACGAGGAAATAAATCCAAGAAAAGCAAATATTTGAATTATTGTGGGTAACAACATTAAAATCGCTCGAAGCAAAGAGAATCTACTTTCAATGAATAAAAAACACAATACAGTTGCGTTTGTTATTCAGCTAAATGACTAAGGCAACAAACACAACAGTGCTCGTCTATTCTATGCTGATGTATTTGCAACGCATTCAAATTGTGTACGTAGAAATGTTGAAGAAAATTGAAACAAAGTAGACAAGCATTAGAACCAAAAAAAAAAAAAAAAAATCTTATGACATCATCTTTATAATCGACTCACAGTGACTGACTTCATAAAAAGCCCCGGTACGAATAAATACCATACATACGCGTTGAACGTGAATGTTTGTGTGTGTTTGTTTGTGAGCTTGCGTGTATTGTATATTTTTATACATGCGTTCAGTTCTGTTCGTCCGTTTGTTTGAGCCCGCACTTCGATTTGTCACTGTTTACTGTGCACACCGAGTATCGATTACTTTTCAGACAAAGCAATCGCCTGTAAGTAAATGGTTATTGTCGCTGTTTTTTTCTTCATTTTCTAGTTCGTTTCGTTATTTGACTCGTTTGTTAAATTTAACACAAAATGTGCCACTTGAATTCCTGCGCTTGCCCCCGAAAAAACAAAAACAAACGCGTTTCTGTTTCTTCGATCACGAAATTCATAAGATAGGAATAATCAATTCGTGCGAAGTGTGATGATGATGATGCAATCGAGTGGTCGCAATCTGGTTTGTCGTGTTTTGCTTATGTCCATGTGCATCATTCAAAGACGAAGAGGAAAAGAAGCAAAATCTTCGACATTTATTTTAATAATGTGAGCTCAATCATTGAGGCCCCAATGCGATCGTATAATCAGGAAATTATCCGATTGAAAGCAGCGTCATTTGAAAATGTTTATGACACCATACACACTCATGGACAACAACAACATTAGAATGAATTGAAAAAAAAACATGTTGGCTAATGGAGAAAAAAATTCACTTTTTTCTAAACTAATTAAATCGCATAAAAACACCAAAACATTTCCTCAGCTGCCATGTGGGACTTTCGAGCATGAATCTTTTTCTATGCCATCTATTTTCAGACGTATTCGAATTATGCCGAGCCCAACAAATAATCAAGTGCGCGCCACACTCTCAATAATAATAATGCAAAAATACACACACAATCTTGACGCACATACACGCCACACTGTCTGAAAACAATTATTCAATTCGTCACTCTATAATTAGATTATAGAAATGAGCTTTTCATTACTCATCAACGATTCCATCGAATTTTTTTTTTTTGGCAAACTGAAAAAAGAATAACAACATTAAGTTACTCATTTATGCTTCATACGCAATGTCACTTTTTCATATTGCTATTCGACTCGACCTACCCCATGAAGCGTGACCTAAACTCAAACTATAAGCAGCTGCTGAAATTGGAAATATATGAGAATCCGTTTTTATACATCAAAATCTAACAAATTTGGACTTTTTGAACGTTTCAAATTGAGATGAGTTTCATGTTGAGAACACAGTTTTGTTATGGATTTTTGGAAAGATGGATTTTTAATGGATTTTGATAATTATTAAAAAAATAAGGAAAAATGAAAAAAAAAAAATAAAATTTCAATAGAAAATTAAACGAAACTCATTTGACTTCAATTCAATTGACAAAAATTGATTATTATTCCATCGCATATGGGAATCAATTTTGTGGATTTACTTAGGATGTATACAAAAATTCGTCCTATTTTCTTTGGACACAGGCATTGAATGAGATTTCACTTGATTCTACATTTTCTTGCAACTTGCCCTTGATTCTTCTGATCATAGTCAAATGACAATACACATTTATGCCATTTAACATCAGAACTATGAAATTCCTTTTATCAAATGAAAAATCTTTCACGAATTTGGTGAAACTTTCTAAGTTTCTGCTTTTCTCGAATTGTTTCATATGTAATTCATTGGAATTCAATTAGTAGATTGCCAAGACTAAAACGGAATAGAAAAGAGTCGACAAGTTGTGTTCATGGTTGAAGCCAAGATAAAATGTACATTTTTCTCAAATGGTTCTTGTTCAGTGGCCATTAAATGGTAATTTGATGAACGTGATTCGTCGTAAAATGATATGCGAATCAATTAGACCATCAATGTTCTATTTTGTTTATTGTCGAGGGAATAAGTGTATTGGTTCTTTCCCATGTTATGCCTGTGTGCGTTTGTGTGTGCGTGTGTGTGTATGTATGTCGGGAGTGAGTAGAATATCAGTGAGAAAGTGAAAGCATTGGAAATTCTTGCACGGCCCGATAAGAATTTTTCCATCTATTACAATAGACCAATATAAATCACAATGGCTTCGTAGGAATCACGTAAACAATCGAAGGATAAATTGTCTAAGCAAAAAAAAAACGCAGCCGCACGCGTACTCGTCGCATTTTTTCCCTACATCTGTTGAGAAAATAAAATGCTTGACAAAAATCTGCATCAAACAAATTACGCACAATTTCTATTGGTGTTTTTAGTTTAGACGTTGACACCATTTCAGAGAGCAGTCATCAATATTTAACGATCCCGTTTAAGTAACGGGAACCAATTTCGTATCGAACGTTCGATATCGATTGATTGTGCTACTGAAATAGAGTATCTGTAACATTCGAGACCTAATTGACTGTTAAAGTTCCCATCAATGTGCGACACAACGAAAGATAGAGCGAGAGAAAAATAATATCGAGCGTGAGCAAACGGAAAGCAATGGACGACACGCACAAATGTATATCAGGCCCCGATGATGTAATCAAGCCAGTGTGTGCACGGAATATAGTATTTGATTTGTTCTGACTTTTTTCTTCTTCTTTGCTACAACAAAACATATTCATATTCGAGAATATTTATTTGTATCCTGATGGTTGTTTGTTCCTCACCATAGCCGAGGTTCGTTCGATGTATAAACAAAGAAAATGGGGTCACACACACACGCACACATACACAAATCGAACCATTCATGATAAATATATGCGTAGATTGTAAACAATGGCTATACCAATAGAACCACTGGTCTTTATAGCTTTTTATGGATGAAAATTACATTTGACGCGACATTAAAACTACCCCAATGCCCACCATATACACAAGGAAAACTCTGCTATCGTTATCATCCGAACCAATCTTCTAAAACTAGGTTAACTTGGAGTGTAGTATGTATCGAACGTTGTTCAAACACAAAACGAAAAACAGGGATATTAGTGCGGCAGCTATAGAGGAACACTGAACTATTCGATAGGTTGAAGCGCTAAACTGAGATTCCATTCGGATTTTTTTTTTCTAATATATTGAAGCCGCACCAAAACAGAAATCCATTTTCTGAAATTAAGTTGATTACATTTTTCATTTCGAAATAAAGTGGCCGTTCCTTTGGTTCTCGGCAGCGAGGCTGTGTTTCAAATCAATTTTCTGATTGTGTTTAGTTGGGATTTTAAACTTTGAATAAACGGGTTGTCTATCCACACTAAGCGAGGGTCTTTGATTTGTTTAACCTAAACAAAACGAGGTTCTTGTTTAAACTTGTACTGAACGGTTTTTGTTTTTGTTTCCCTTTCAGATCCGTAAATATGACAAATTAGGACGACGTGGAGCAAACAACGAACATCGAAACGAATACACCTACATACTACGAATTCAAGGAATTTAGTTGAAACAAACAAAGAGAGTTGTTAGCAAAATGGGAATCAAAGAGCAATCGGAACAGTTAATCAATCGAAACCTAGTGGCCCTGGTGGCGGTGATATTTCTCTTTTACGGTGGTTTGAGCTGCTTGTATTCAACGCTGGTACCACATTTATTGGAATTAGGATTTACATCAGAGGAAATACGATACATACTCACCACAGTTGCATTGATCTCCATCATTGGCCCCTTAATATTTGCCCCATTAACCGACCGAATTGCTGATCGTCGCAAATCATCATATGGCCGTTATTTGCAAGTGATTATTGCCCTTCTGTTAATCTTTGGATCGATTGCATACGGGCTGTTGCTACTGGTACCGGCCGTACGACGTGAAGCATCACGAGAGCCAAATGTATCATTTGGATGCGATCCATCGGGTGGGATTATCTTTCAAGAACGTTGCTCGGAGGAGAAGTCTTGTTTCCATTGGGAAAAGGAAAAAGTCGGTCAACTTATTCTCACCAACTGTTCATACACATGCCAAAACCCATCACAATTCGAAAGCCTATACAATCCATGGCTTAAACCGGCACCAGCCGCTTTCAGCGAACCACCATCATCAAAAGAGAAACAAGAAGACTATGATTATGCTGATATCAGTGGACCACCCAAAAAGTTAGTACTCTTTTCTTTTTTCAACCAAACTTTTATCTCGACCAAATTAATTTCATATTTGTCCCGTTCCTTTCATTTCGTTAGCTCCGATTCTGAACTATCGGATGGTACAATTGAAGCCAGAAACCGGCGAGAAGTTGAAAAGGTATACGTTCATCCACCGCATTTGTGTATGCAAAAAATCGTCGATGGCAAACCGATTATCGAAAGATGTCATGCGTACACCAGTGATTTGGATTGGGTTAAAGTGCAAGCAAGCCTTAGAAGTGCCACCAATAAAGAGAATGAAACTCATTCGGCTGAATGGTGCAATTATCCATTGGGTAAGATCAAAATCGATTTTGTTCTTTGCCCATCAAACGGACAAGATTTGCAATTTCTTTTGTATTTATTGCACAGATGGCTTCACATGTGACATACCCGAGGAACAAATCAAATATATGAAGGCGTATACGGGTAATCCAGATTGCAAACCAATGATTGAGTGCGAAGTATCGGATCCATACAGCGGTCCAAGCGTTTTGGCAGAAAGCCAATGCTATAAAGTAAACTAGAATTGCCACCAAATTATCAAATATATGGATGTAATACCGTCTTTCGTTCCTTTCAGATTGTGGGAGATATTGAAGTAACTTATTGGTCATATTTAGCAATTCGTTCGCTGGCTGACATCTTCCCAGTATCAATCATCGTTTTGCTGAACACAGCAATTATAATTGCAACGCGCGAAACATCGACTGGACGTTCGGAAATTGGTCGTCAATTGGCATGGGGAGCATTTGCCTGGTGCATTTTCCCACTCATCTTTGGTATCGTTGGAATTCACGGTGATATTTTTGTGCCTGTAATTGTATGCATTGTCTTATGGATACTTGCGGCACTCATCTTACTCTTCAACAAGAGTATCCCATTGAGTCCACCTGAATGGTAAGTGTGTTATGAAGAATAATTGCTCAAGGTCTTTTTGTGGCTAGTGACAATCGCAATCTTTACAATTAATTTATAGGTGGTGGCAAATCTACACTGGCGGCATGATGGCCATTCCATTGTCTGCCATTCGCAAGTATACACCAGAAATTATTGCACTATCCGTGGTTGCCGTTGTGTTGGGTGCCTTTTGGAGTATCATCGATACGTATCAACCATCGCATTTGCTGGACTTGAATCTCGACGATGCACCACTTGTCATTAAATTCGCTTTAACTGGTGAGTTTATGGTGTCATAAATAACATTTTCATTTGAAAAAAAAAATTCACCATCAGTTCGAATGAACGTTGAAATGTACAACGTTCATTTGAAAAACGTTTTCCATTTACTCACAATTAAAATACGAATTCTTCAACTTCCAACTAATCGATATTCTTTTATGCGTTTAGTTGCTGCCATTCCGGCCATTTTCATTCTGTGGAATGCTGAACGTATTGTTGACTACTGTGGTCATGCCAATGTTTTGATTGCCGCATTCGCCCTGCACATCCTTCGTTTCACCGGATTGGCTTTGATGGATTCACCATGGTATGCACTGTTGACGCATTCATTGGAATCGATTACACTTGTCTTGGTATTCGTGACATTGGTGTTGTACATGAGACATTTGGTGCCGCGTCGCCTCATTGCCACTGGTCAATCGGTTCCAGTCATCGCCACTCTTTGCCTTGGCAACGCCATCGGAACCTTAGTCGCACCAGTCTATGCTCAGGGTTTCAGGTATACCACATGATGTTCAATTGAAATTTTTTTTTATTGAAATTTCACCGATATTCATTTGCTTTTTTTGCATTAAAATCTAAACCAAAATTTTTTGAATCTTTTTTAGACATTTGTTGTTCCGTGATTTAGCCATCGTTGCAGCAATCGTTGGCACATTGTACTTCATTTTGTATCATTTCTATTTGGGTAAACGATGTGCTGCCGCTCAGCAGCCACCACCATCGCCAGCCGAACTACAAACTCACAACGGATCGACACAACAGAATGGCGCATCATCATCGCCATCCAACGGCAACAGCTATACACCATTGCGAATTTACCACAATAGCCGTGGACGCAAGGGCCAGTTCCGATACTAAAGAATTTATTATCAGAAACAAAAACAAACCAACAACAAAATTATACATCAAAAAAATATCGATGTTTTTCTTAAGAACACGTGAACGATTAGAATTGTTTTATTTTGCACTGCCTGATATAAGAGAGACTCATAAACGTACAACGGATTCTGTTTCGAATCATAGGATAATATTCACAACTGGCAAGAGTATACACGAAAAATATAATCGAACTCTAATCGAATCAGAATATTTGAAATGATTCAATCACACATACACACGCACACTCAATGTCTTTGTCAATCCAGCACCGAATTAAGTGTCAATCGTTAGCACGAAGAAGAATGTAGTTTTTTTTTTGCAAACTCTTAAATCAGGTTTTAATTGCAAACATAACATTTCGAATTATTTTCATGGTTTAACACACACACACACACATCACAAATAGTATACACACACACACACACCATCCGGATCGGATTTCATATGGGAAATGAGCAAGTTGGAAAATATGAAATTCAATAAGTCAACGATTGGTCCGCCAATCAAATTTACAATGCCAGAAGAAAGAGGAAAATCCGTCTGCAAATTTACACTCATCCAATCGATCGATGTATCTTGATCGGTACAACAATCATATATGTCCAAATATCACGAATTTATATGAACCAATTTGGTACAATTATGATGAACGCCCTCAACCACCAAAACACTCAACTACACTCAACGCCAGAATTCTTAAAATATGTGCCTGTGAAGGAAAATGAAATGAACCAGAAATCTTTCGAATGCTCTATGAATCGTCACTGCTTTTTTTTTCTAAATAGAAACAAACAACAACAACAAATGCATTTTAACTATAAGATAGCAAATAAAAAAAACTGTCAATTTTGTAAATCAAAGATTTTCTAACAAATAGGTCTTAAATATATAATTGCAATTTGGATATTCTATGTAAGCAAATCTACGACGAGAGATAAAAAAAAAATAAAATGAATTTTCGTTATGTGAATTGTTTCAAATATATTTTGTTCGCACACACACACACACACTATGAAATAATGAGTACGAAACGGGCAGCTGCAACGTTGCGCTTCAAACACAAAAAGCGCCATCTGCACATATTTGACTATTCAATGTGAACTAGCTGTCATCAGTATCGTTGAGTCATCGATGCTCAATTTTGGGTCGTAAACGGTACATTGAAAATTATCATCGATACTGATGACAGCTAGTTCACTTTGAATAGTCAAATATGTGCAGATGGCGCTGTAAAATCGTTCACCACTGACAAACGTCAAATTAGTATGGAAAGATGTCAATGTTGCAGCCTCCCGGTACGAAATCAAAACAAGGTACAAAACGAGGGACGTATGACACAAAAAAACATATATTTTATGACATCATCCGCAAAATAATTAATGATGTTCCATAAGGTATATTTCAACAATTTTGAACAATAATTTTTCAGTTCCATAGGTTCTACCAAATTATGGCAGAAATTTCTTCAAATTACAATATTGCCACAGAACGAAGAAAAACTCACACACACACACATTAGATTTAATGCGTCGAAAAAAGATTCAGTTTTTGTGAAGGTTAAGTAATGACAAGGCAAAAAACAAAAATATATATATTAATACGCCGCCACCGACAACGACAAACAAGAGCAATGAAGGGAATTTTCGTAAAATACATATTTGAATATGGAAATAGCAACATTGTACTAGATTCTATTTTGATTTCATTTTTATTATTTACTACACTAGAATTGGTATAATCACCCAGAACAATTATTCTACCATTATTGGTGAAGTGGGACTGAGGTAGAATAACCCAAATTTTTACACAAAAAAGGGAGAAACGCAAAAATTTATCATTGTAATTTTCATATTCGAAAGAATGTTCTCAGGTGGCTCAGCAAAATTTCAGACATTATTTCACCGTTTCAACAATTCACCTCACACTGGATTATTCCGCTATCATCATCATTTAAAAAGGAAAAGAACACCTCAAGGCGCTTTTTTTTTCATTAAGTCAGTATTCTTCGAAAGTATATTCTGGAAAGGGTTTTCCAATCTCTTTCAAAATACTCGCTATAATCGTTTTCGATTGATTTTCAGCCAGATCGTGGATAAAAAATAAGATGAAAAATTATTATTGCTCTGAATCTAATTCACAAATTTATGGATTAATTTATTACAAGTTATTTATTTTGTTGAATTATCTGCAATAAATGTTGAACTAATAGTAACCTGGTGTTTTCGACGTTTTTTTTGTTTTGATGCTTTAAAATCTTTTAGTGAATGAAATTTTGTAAAGAATTTTTCTTCATTCAATTATCAGGCCATTGGTTAGCGATCAGACGATAGCTGGGCGATTTTTGTTCAATCATTGGAAAAAAGGGTGAGGTGCTTCGTATGTTTACCAAAAGTGCCGAAAATAATTGTAGACACATCACCACTCTATGCCCCATGCAAATTGCCTCATCTGTGGCGTTTTGATTTTGTAATGAGATCATCTTTCGATTACAGTTTTAAAACTTTAGAGTTGTTGAAATTTTCTATCCCATCGAAGTGTGAATCTATGAGCATTTTATATGAGTAAATTTGCTGAGTGGTTCCTGTTAACAGATTTTTGTGCCGTTCTCGGAACTTGTTGGAGCTATTGTGATGATAAATACCGCAATTTGAAGCTAATTGCAATTGCTTTCGATCCCGCCTGACCGATTTTTCATATATGATCTTGTTTCATAGTCACACACCAGATCAAATATCACAAATCGGTCAGGCGGGATCGAAAGCAATTGCAATTATCTTCAAATTGCGGTATTTATCATCACAATAGCACCAACCACTACTGAGAATGGCACAAAAATCAGTTGACAAAAAGTATACTCATCAAAATTACTCATATAAAATTTTGAAGTCATTTTTAGTGGTGTGTGACTGATTTTCAAACGAAACCACTGTTCAGCAATCAATTGGAGGCGTTCCTCTTCGGAGAGGTAACACCCCAAACCGTACCCAAGAACACTATCTTGGTCAACATGTACCAAAGTACGCAGAAAATAGCCTTCACCAGGCACGAATGCTGGACCTGCAGTGAGACCTGTACAAAACATATTATTAGTATAAGTACTTATGCACTTATACATTTAATGTTTATATTTACCTTCATCTGCAAAGTGCTCGAGGAACAAATTACGCATCTGAGTCATTGTGGCGTATTGCTTGCCCTCATACATTATTTGAACGTCATCCAGCTCATGTCCAGGCTGAATTTTTTTTATATTTTGAGAGGTATTGGTTCCAGGAACATGGCTGAATATTGTAGAGGGGGAATTTCGGTTTTAATATTTTCATTAGAAATAGTCAACCGTTTCCACGCTTAACCAACTGTCTTTCCCCATAATTTCTTTCCCATTGTCTGCAAAACATAAATATTATTTTAAATTAAAAATGAATATTTGATAATTTATATGTCTTCTTTTTATTCATTCAACACTCATTTTCAACTCTGTTTCGGCTTTCTTCTCACAAACTTTGAGGTGTACTGTATAAATAGCCACAGTCTCAAGCATGACACGGCAATATTTACATGGTGATAGCTGATAAAGAAAAATTCAACATTAAATCCTGATAAGGAATGATTTGGAGAAAAAAACGGATCAATAATTAAACATTTATTCACCTTATACTCATCGCAATCAATTACACAAATGTATTTGTTCAATTCTACCGTATTGTCAAATGTGCGTCCACTGGCTTTACATCTTTCTTCCTGTAATCAAATAAATAGCGTAGAGTGAGAATATATTTTATAAATATTTCATGATAAAACTCACATGACTTTTCGGTAGACATTCGTGGTTTCTGTATCCAGCTCTGTTCGCAAATCTTTTACCACAGTTTGTACATTCAACCATAGGGAAAGTGCCACAATACATTTCAAATGTAAGTCATTTGACACATAGCAGTCAATGCCATCTCAATTCCAACTCATTGAATCATTGTATTTTTCGGCAATTTTTTTCAAACGTGTATGGCTTTACTAGAATATAATCAACTTTACGGCGACGCTAACAGCTTCTCTGTGGGCCGGTACGATTTGCGCGCAACTGATAAGAGATAAGAGATAGATGTCTTTAGCAATGTTATAGAAGACCTCAAGTACTACAACTGCCGAAGACAACAAGTTGTTATCTCTTATCAGTTCCGCGGAAACCGTGAAAAACCGCGGAGGCTAGACGGGATGCCAACATACTTCCTTTTAACGCAGATAGAATCAACAGAAAACATACTTTCCTTTTCAAAAATATAAATCGACAAAAAAACATACATTCTTTTACGTCTCACGAATAGATATACAATAAATTAATATAATAATTCACGTTTCAGAAATGACTGAATCAATAAGAAACGTTTAGATAAAATTCAATCGATATAAAATTAATAAATATTCACTGATTCAGCATTGTTATGCTTACCACAGGTCTGACTTCGGAGCAGGTCTCTTCGTACCATCCGATAAATTTGTTGCAAGTGCAAAACAAGTAGTCGTCCTTCCATTTCGTATTTTCGCCTTTCAACGACGATTTCTCGGCCAAGATGAAAAGCTTGCAAACATATTTAACTGATGCAATGGCCACGATTTCTTTATTGTATCCTTTGCAGATGCAATAGTAGCACAGCTGGGGCAATAATGTGTCTCGCTCCAACACACACCGCAAGGCGCATAATACGAACTGAGCATAGAGAGCCAACACACAGACACGCGCATGTTACAACGATTGAGTGTGCACAGGACTGAGAACACTCTATCGTAGTAGCCATGCGTACTGGTGTGTGTTGGCTTCCTACGCTCCTATGCTCCGTTCGTATTATGCGCCCTGCGGTGTGTGTTGGAGCTTGTCATTATATTTCGCATTTTCAACGCGGCGGGCTGAGTTTCAACGCACCGAGAGCATATGGAATGCATTTGAATTGTGTACTGTTCGTTCATGGTGATACAGCGAGCGGAGCTCAATCACATTCTCTCACTAATACTGACATTTATGAACTCTTGATACCCTCCGTCGAAATAAGTTGATATTTTTAACCATTCATGCAAACATACTCTACTTATTCAAAAACCAATGTGTTAAATTGAAGTATTGGTCGCCGCCAAGTGTTCAAATGACAGTTCCATTGATTATGTTTGCTTAATACCTACAGTCAGTCAAAAAAGTATTCGGCCACTTGAATTTTTCTGTAGCCATGTTTGTCGAGAGGTCGAAATTGTGCGCAAAAAA
>NW_022601432.1:3183879-3238404 GCF_009176505.1 Sitodiplosis mosellana | reverse complement strand
AATGAAAGGCAAATGAAGTTCAGAATATTTTCAATCCTTGGTGATATGATGACCGTTAAATTTACGAATAGACAAGATTGAAAATGAAGTAATTCAAAGGAATTAGCATGATAATATGAACAAATAAAAAAATTCGTATCAAGAACTTTTCTTCAAAAGTTTCATACAAAAATCATGTCAAATTTTGCAAGACACATTTTTTTTCAACATTTTTTCGTCTGAAAAAAATTGACATGTTTTTTACATGAAACTTTTTTTTGCGATTTTTTTGGTCGTTATTAAGATAATATGTTATTATTATGTCAAATCTTTAATAAAGTTATTAAGATAAAAAAAATCCCAACATAACATAATAATAAATATGTCGGGCAATAACATATTAATAACATATCGAAAATGTAAATCTGTATTTACATAAATGCCATAATTTGAAACAGGATTGTATGCTCTTTAAATTGAAAACTACCATTTTTTTTTTATCTAAAGATATGAAAAACACTCTAATGTATATGTACGTTCGGTTTTAATGTTAAAATTTGATTTTATTTAAGTAACAAAAGGAAAAAAAATTTGGTTTAACAACAAGATATTAGTTTTGACATTATTTGTTTTGTTCCTTTAAAGAGATTGTCAAAATTCGATTTTATACACCATTTTTTTTGTATTTTGTTTAGCTTTAATATAGTATAAAAAATGTTCATTTAAAAATTGGAGGAACCATAACAATGTTCGCATGTTCCATCGAAGAAAAAAAGAATAGTGGTACCTACAATTAGAAAATTGTTGTTGCTGCTGCTCTTACATAGTAGAAAATTTACTAATTTAGCAAAAAAAAAGAACAAAAACAGAAGTTTGTGAAACAAATTGTCTTCTTTTTTTTCATCATTTTATCTCTTTTCCTGTTTCTTAACTTTCTTTCATTTGTGTTTTTTTCTGTTTCCTGCTTGAAACAAAAACTTTTCATTTTTTGTGATAAAAATTATAAATTAAAATGGTTGATCACAAATTTATGTTTGTTTTGTTGTTTGTTCACGAATCATTAATATTGTTCATATCGAAGGTTTTTTCCAATTCGTCGAGCGCATCGTCCGAACCCGAACCATCGCCCGATGCGGTCAGATCGCTCAGTTCGTCGAGGCTTTTTTGCGATTTACGAACGTTCCAATGCAAACATTCAGCCAACGAGTCAAACCAATCGGATATTTGATCCTGAGCACAAATGGAGGGTACGGGATATATTGACGTGGTCACACGCAAACTATCACCATGCAATAGCTCTTGCCGATTTCGGCCATCGAATGATACCCAAGACGTGTTACGGCTGTCTAGCGATACGGAAATTTTCAATTCAACGCCCGCCGGAACGACAATTGGTCGGAAACTGAGTGAATGCGGACAGATTGGTGTTACCATGATGGCCGGCACCGATGGATGTATCATTGACGCACCAGCAGCAACCGCATAGGCCTATTCGAAACGATGATAAAGTGAATGTTAATCGGTTGATTCGAACGAGAGAGAGAGAGAGAGAGAAATGAAATTTGTCTCTCAAGCATGCGTATATATTTACCGTGCTTCCCGTTGGTGTTGACACAATCAAACCATCACCTTGAACGGATGTGATATGCTTACCATCAAGGAATAAATCAATATTACATAGATATGGTGATGGACCACGATCTATGACCACTTCATTGAGCACCTACAAAAAATGATGTCATGTTTTAATTTACGTTGTTATCGATTGATTTGTATTTTATTTTTGAATGAAATCACCCCAACACTAACCAAAATATTAGTAGCTGGCTTCGGTGTTACTGCTGTACCATTCGATGAATCAATGGCCTTATGGGCGAGCCAATTCTTCTCGCAACTATTTTCGTTCGGTTCTTCGTTCTTTCGCACGATGATGCATCGCAAGCGACTTCGTAATGTTAGGGCTGCATGTCCTTCAAGCACATTAGTCACTTGCTCCTGGAAATTGTCAAACTGAAACGGTGTCAAAAAGCCCAACGAACCCAAATGGAATGCCATTACGGGCGGCACCGATTGTTGAAACAATAGTGATGCATACAGTAGTGTACCGTCGCCGCCTAAGCACACAATAAAATCTATACGATCGGTTAAATCGTCACGGCCATCTCTGATTAAATAGTGAGCGAGTGAGAATTGCGATGGAAACACGAGAAGAAGAGGAAAAAAAAACATAAAATTAATTAATCGATTGAACTTGAAACGAAATGCCGTTCACAAAATATCTTCCTTCTTTCTGGGGAAATACATACTTGAACGTCACCAATTTATCTTTGATTTTTTGAAATTTTTTGTCTCTTAACAACGCTTCGTCATCTAATATAGCCGCTTCGACCCAAACTACCATGTGTTTTTCCTGTACAATTTACAAACAGATTTTAATCACACAGAAAAGTAAAGAATTGTTCAAAAGGTATCATTTTCATGGCACAACTGATTACAATCGTCTGCCATAGAAATAGTGTGGCAAAATAAAAAATATATTTTATACCTGAATAAGCCATTCAACGAGCTGCACAAATGGTGGCAACACCAACTGATCACGAACTTTTTTGATGACAAGCACTGCCAACGGTGGTTTATACCAAGTCAATCGCTGACTGGCCGGATCTTGAATTTGCCTATAGTGTCACACATTGAAATTTCACTCGTCAGTCCAAATGGATTCGATCGAATTTGATTTTAATTGAAATAAAATCAAGTACTCACATGACCATCGCCGAGTTTTTCATAATCCGTCCACATGGTCCAAACTGCTGAAATGGTGATGGTGCATTTAGACTTCTGGTGCGCCTAAGATCGAAAGATGGGAATTGAAAAAATATTCGTTTCACCTTCAACCATACTGGTACTGAACATGATTTACAATTGTCAATGGTTTTATACAAAATAAAACAATGATTGCAAACACGCATTCACAATGATAAAAAAAAAATCGTAGTAATCGAAGTGCTCTTAACTATAGCTCGTTATCACGTTATCACCAATCAATTGGCAAATGTTTAAACATGTGAAATGAGATCCGGGGTTTTTGTCGAGCGTTTGAAAAAATTGAAAAACAACCCATTACACTTCTATTTTATTCGAACTTATTTATCATTCAATACATTTATTTGGCATCGATGGCAGGGCGAAAAAAAACAAACAAACCAAAATAGCACGAGAAAATTACAAAAAAAAAAAATTTCATTTCATTTCCAGTTTATCACCTTAATACTCGTTGCGATGGATCGACTTTTTTGGCGGTGGGTACATCACCGTTTGGTATTTCATGATCGAAAAAATTCGTACTCAGGGTCTTGACCCGATCCATATTGTTTCGTTTGGGCTAGCTACTGTGCTTTATTCTATGCTCTCTCGTCTCTGTCTCGCTATCTATCTATCTCTCAATGAAAAACCAACAAAAATCAGCTCTCCTACACACTGTGCATTCGATTCGATATTATTAAGATTCTCAAAATCTCTTTCTCGGTGTCTATCGCGGGCGCGCTCTGTGTGTGTATCAGTTCTATTGTTGAACACAACGACTACTTTCTGATCATGCCGCTGAAAATGATTTAAAAACACACCGAAGCAATGAACGTTATGTTACGGTCACTATGACTTTTTTTTTTGCTCTTCAGACTGGTTGGTCGTCTGTTGTTGACTTGTAGCAAACGACGAGTGAACCTAAAGTGAGGGCAAATGTTCAAAACGGAATTGCTTCTGTTTTTTTTCTTCTGGTCTGTCTCTTTGCGATTTGCACACTTATTGTATATGAGTCGTCTGATATTAAACGAATAGGAAAAATGATTTGAATATATATTTGAATTGTTTTTGCTGGCGGCATTCTTCTCTCTTCTCGACTATTTCTTCTTCTTCTTTTTTTTACGCACGATCATCAAATCACCACACATACAGAGAAAAATCGGTTCGGCTCACCACGAGACGGCATTCAACCATTAAACTTTAATACTTCAATTTTTTTTTTAAAAAGCAGGTTTTTCGGTTGTTTTCGGGTTGCTTCAGTAACAACCAGAGACAGTGAGACAGAAAAAAAAAGGTTGAGGTGAGGAAGAAAAAAAAAACAATCCACAGCCACAAAAACAACACACCAGCAAAACTAAATGGCAAAATGATGAATTTATTATCATTAAAAATATATATGCTTTGGACATCATCTCATCATGGTGGGACACAAACACAATCGCAATCGGAATCGACCTACCGATGAAATCGAACGAGAGAGAGAAGGCAAAAAAAACCAATCGCCACATACCATTACTAAAGCAAATAACGTGTTTTTAGTTTTGCCATTGGACATATTTTTTTATTCGTCTTTTCATGCGAGTATATCTCTCAATGATTATGGGGCTACTCGATATTAACCGAATCGAAATTAAAATTTATGTAAATCTACACTGTCAGTGTGGTGTTCGTGCATCTCATCAAAAGTCACAATCAAATTCAATAAATAAAATAGATGAGGTAACACACACGCAAAAAAAGCAAAGGTAGTAAGTAGTAAGTCCAAGGTGTGCGCAATAGTAAAGACCCAAATAAAAAAAAAAAAAAAATTTATAAACAACAAATTCAATAAAATACTCAAACAGTTACACATTACACGGAGAATAATTGATCTATGAATAAATATGCGCATGAAAACCGTCAAAATTAAAATTCTATCTGCACATATCCTTTGGGCAAACGACGTCGCCAACAAATTCATCGTGTTTTGTGTGTCGGTTCCAATCGATTCGGGTGTTTTATTTTCTGTGCCTTTCCTTTTATCCATCGTCTATTTTGCTCTATAACTATTCAGTTCACACGAAAGAGCAATGTCAAGCGCGACC
The DNA here is from genome assembly GCF_009176505.1 of Sitodiplosis mosellana. Classification (NCBI taxonomy): domain Eukaryota; kingdom Metazoa; phylum Arthropoda; class Insecta; order Diptera; family Cecidomyiidae; genus Sitodiplosis; species Sitodiplosis mosellana. The sequence goes on along the minus strand of NW_022601432.1, from coordinate 3,233,539 downwards.
ATTTTTCGGTCAAAATTCAAACATTCATTTTTGTGAATGGTTTGGTTGTGATGGAAAAAAAATATATGATTTGTTTTGTTTTTCACTGTTTCAGTCGGTTTGACAAGACCTTGGATTTCATTTGTTTAAAAATAGAAATCAATCAAATCAAATGTTGATAACAATGTGCAGCAATCACAGAGACAGAGAACAAGAAAATCCACCCTTTTGAACAAGAGTACAATTATGCATTTATGCCATCACTACAATCTACAACAAACGAATGATCTTTTGTTATTTTCAGTTTTGTTTTGGAAACTTTTTTTTTCTAAATCGAACTCAGCACACACTCATTTGACAGCGCAAAACTGACTCTTTACCGCGTGCGCAACCGAAACGAGAGATGAAGCGAGAAAAAAAAAATTGAGTGTCCGAAAAACGTGCACGACACAGCTACTGGACAACAGCAGCATCATTCCTTTCGGATATATCACCGAGAGCAACACGCAACAGCAACCGTAGCCAATGCTCGTTAATGTCGTCGCGCTTTGGTCGGGGTCTTGTACTTTGTTTTTTTTTTCATTCCCATTCTTTTCCTTCTACATTGTACTTATCTGTCTTATTGTTGTTTTCATAACTATTATCATCGGCATTGCCCATTGTGCAATCTCAAACATGATTCGCACACCGTCCGCTACACAATTTTAAGCATTGCATCTCTTTTGCTACGCTGTGTCGCCAGCCCATTCCACCTGATACTTTGTACTTTTCCGAAATGTTTATTCATATACGTGTTTTGTGAACCGTTGACACATACAAATACACACACAGAGAAACAGATGATAGAGTGAAGTCTCGTTAACTTGAACGAGCATCGAATATCGCACTGGATCTAAAATTCCTTTGTTTTTTTCGTTCAATTTCTACGTGCATTGGCTATGATTTAAAGGTGGATTTTTGGATAAAAATGGTAAAAATGTTAGTGCCATATCGAAATTATACATTCAATCTTATCAGTTAAAACAATCTTTTGCCCTTATCACGCGGAAGTTTTTTTCTCCATATTTAATTTTCGTTTTATCGATGTGCTACTGTAGAACCAAGCGTGTTGTGTGCGATCATGCCGGAATATTCGAATTGTCTCGGCTTAAAGCTATACACCGATCATTATCCAGCATGTGAACAATTTAAAACTAGTCTTTTCATCATCGAGCGAATAAACAACAAAAAACGTTGTTATCGTTCTATTGTGGCATTTATAATTTTCCGTTTCTAGTTAGTGTTTCAAACCGTGTCTATCGAATTTGTTTAAATTTTTGAGAGACAAAGAGAAAGATGAAGAAAAGGTGAAACAATTGAATCGACTTAGCTGTAGAATGATTCGTGCCATCGAATACAGAATGGTTCTTTTTGTTGGCTAAAAAGTGAAAGTGATTGAATGAGATTTTGATAGAATATTGATAGAATGAGATTTTAAATTAAATTTGGTCGTTTTTCTAATTCATTGCCAATGGCCACTATTTTGACGGCTTTCATTTTTATTTTTCTTTGCTTTTGACTTTGTCGTTGCTATCGTTGTCTTTGACTGTCTCTAAAAATCAGACACGAAATCAAACCATAATGATGTCATTAGTGTGTTCCGTTTTACTCTATACGATCAGCTTGCGGGCCGCAGCCACAGCTACATTCACACAAATTCAATCAAAACCGAAGCAATCAATGTGGAATCGATATGATGTTAAGCATACTTATTAAATTGCCAATGCGATCAAGAATTCACGGTACGTTGATGCAATTAGATTAATTTATTTGTCTCTTCTGTATCTTTCTTTTGAATAGATTTAAACTAGAAAACCGGCTTGAAAATGACACATCAAATGCTTGTGATGACTTTTTTCTAGTAGCAAAATAATATTTTTTTTTTACTGTTGAATCAACAGTGTTGATTAATTACGGGTACAGAATTTAAATATTTTTTTCTTCTATTTCATAAGAGAGGATACAAAGTACATGTTTTCTTCGTAAAATAGTGAGATTGCAAAAAGATTTTCTTTAGATTGATTTGGAATTTTTTTTCTTCAAATAATCGCGTCGTACTTCCAGGCGTTTCATTTCGGCGAGAACTTTAATCTTTATCTACGGTGTGTGTTGCTATTTATATTTTCACCTTAGAAGTTGAACGTCTTCGAAACAGCCCCTGTCCACAGCGAAAAAAAAAACAGGAAATTAATCCGTAGCAACGAAGCTAACGAATAAACACTTAAAACAATACTAAAACCGGCCAACTTTTTTCAAAATATACCAAGTGTTCACGGTTCAGTTGTCCTTTCCGTTTTGCTCAGTCCATTTCATGTCAATTTTAAATCCAAGTTAATAGTCGATTTGATTAACGAGCATTAATTAATGTATTCATTAAAATGAATTTACGCGTGTGCATATCGTTCAACTGGTGTATGTATGTGTGTTTGTCTACGTGTTTTCAACGTGCAATTGTAATAGCGTCCAATTCTGCTGAAAAACTCGCAAATAAATCGATCGTGGAAAAATACGAATGGACATAAGATACAGAATTGAGCCAACCACACAACAGAAACTAATTAACCCTATTCTAACCCTACAGACATTTCGAGGTCAATCGGTACGCATTCTTTTGTGCACTATCCGAAAGAGAGAGAGAGAAAAAAGAACACACAAAATACAATTAAATGTAACACAGTTCCGCTTTTGTCACACTCAATCGACCTATAAACAATGACTCTTCGAATTTGACAACATGTTCGATATTCAATTTGCGTGTACTCACGCTAACCGCATCTAAAATGCCATCAAGTATAACTTGCGCAATTGAAACGAACGGTGGCGAGCACACAATTTGGCAACCGATTGAGAAAAATAATACAACTTTGTATTTCTTTTTTGTCACTTACGGCCATGTTCCAGATCTCTTTCGATGAGGAAGATTGAGATCCTCTTCTAGCGCTTGATCGACGACGGCTGACGCTGTTTCGTTGCACGGATAATGACAATCGCGCGTTGTTGTTTTTTCAGTCATCGTTCGTGTGTTTCTGTTGATTGCATCACCTGATAAACATTTTGCATGCACTGTGCCATTGTTACTGACGCCACCACCGTAATCGCAGCCGCCGTCGTCGTCGTCATCGTCACCGTAGCCGCTGTGATTGGCATCAGTTTTTCGAGAATCCGGATCGTTCGTTGCTAATGAAATCGATGACGATGATACGTGTGTATTGGGCAATGTCTGTTGCTTTGCATTCATTCGTTTGTTTACAGTGCTCGAAATGTCATTGTTGTTTTGATTTTGCCGTTTATAAACCATGATTTTATCCGTATGAACACTACTAACATTTTTTTTACTCGATTTATCACAATGGTTCAAGTTCCTGGTGACATTGTCACCGTTTACCGATGTCGACAATAACAACGACGACGATGATGACGATCGATTGCTCACACAAGCACTCCTTCGTTGGCGGTTTGTGGCGAGTTTATTGCTATTGTGGTTAGCTGCACTTAATGAGGTCTTTTCACTGATGAAAGTTCCACCATTTACCAACGTTTTTTTATGATCAACACCAATTTTTTGATTAACACCACCACCGCTGCTGGTTTTGTTGTGCATATTTTGATTGTAACGATGGTACGATTGATTTGGTGCCATTGTGGGTGGAATGTAGTACTTTTGCCGTCGATTGAACCACGATAATTTGTATTGAATACGTTCATTGAGCCGCGATCGATGCAATGTTGCCAAATCAATATCCGAAAAGTAAGACATCTTTGGTGTATTTATCGATTGTGATTCGTTCGTTTTCTCTTTGAACATAATTCCTGATGTGTCAGCTATTCTAACCGATAATACTGTTAACTAGTGCTTTGTTGTTGTTGTTGAAAATCGACATACACCCGTACAGTAAGATAGATGCACTGAAAGCAATTTGCAAAATTCAATTTGTTGTTGTTGTTGCGCTCGTTCAAATTAATGCGAATGTTAGTTTCAGAGTTTGCCTTATTTTGACTATGGACTTGGATTCGTTGATTTTAGCCTGGCTTTGCTTTGCTTTGCTTTGGTTAACACTAACATCACATAATTGTTTGTCACACACAGAGACAGACAAAGACGCACACACACTCAGAGACACTAATTATTATTTCAAATTTATGGTGAAAATTGACACGGAGTGCATTTTAAGCGATGAGCACACTTTCGACCTCTGCGTAAACGATCGCCATTCATTCCATATATATATATTGCACATGCACGTTTCGATCACACTTTTCAACGATTTAGATTTGAACGTCAAAATGAAGAACAAATGAAGAAGAAGAAAAAAGTGCACACGAACACACAGACAACTAACTAATGTCACTCTATATTCCGAACGTGTGCCGTAGAATATAAAAAATGAAATAAAACCAAAAGCGATTAACTAACGAAGTTTCAATGTTTGAACAACAAACAGTAACCGAAGAAGAAAAAAAGCACAAGAGTATTGAACTAGAGTAGAAAAAAAAAACGGTCGATCGATGTGAGACACACTTATCATCGACCGAATTGAATGAATGAACAAGCGATTGAATGAATCGGCTGTCAGGCTGGCTGGCTGGCCAACTTTGGAACGGCAACAGAATAGGCGAGAAATAAACGAATAAACGAAAAAAAAAAACAAAAATAATGCGAAGAGAATTCAATACATTGAACGCGCGTGCGGATAGTAGCAACCGCAACAGCAGCAGTAACTGCAATATCAATGTGACTAAACACAAAATAACAGCAACCACACCAAATACCAGCTAAATTTTAATGAAGTGAAGAAAAAAAAACAGAGTCAACGGAATAAAAAAAAAGAAAAATAATAAAAAGCCATAAGCGAAATAAAATACGCGGACAAATCATTCACACACTGAATATAATCAACACTGGCTGTTTTTCCCGCATACATACGGGGCATTCAGAAATCCAAAGTGGTCAACACAAAGACATCACGTGAACATGTACACTATAATGATTTGTGTGACATTTGCCACATGAATAAAAACAAAAAGTGGACGGAATTTCTTCGGTGTCCGCCGTTGTATGTGCGCTTTTTTCCAACTTTTTCTTCTTCTTTGAATGGTACGGTTTATTTTACATGTTGCTGAAAAACCGAAATTTATGTGCTCTCAAATTGCGTGTACACCGAAGAGCATTATGGAGATCTGTGTGTGACCTGAGTAGATGAAAAACGGTATTTTATGCATAGCTCCAAATATCTACAGTGTACTCGTGCCTCTTTTTGCTACTACTCTTTTTCTCTCTCTCTCTCTCTCTCTCTCTCTCTCTCTCTCTCTCTCTCTCTCTTTCCTTCTCGAACCCATCTTTCTCCTTCAGTTTTCAGCTTTCTCATTCAATATTGCGTCGGTCCGTTTTCCCCAATGGACTGACGATTGTTTCTATATTTTAAAACGTGTTGTTGTTGTGCTTTTGTTTTCTTTCTCCGTTCCGACCAACTCCGAACGAATCGGGAGAATCATGTAACCAAAATGTGAAAATATATAAATCAATCAATGGAAATTAACGACAAACAAACCAATTTGGAATGAATATGCGCGCGAGCCGCCGTTTGACATCGTCAAAATGAATCGACTCTGCGAAAAAAAATAAATAGAGTAGTTGAACTAGAAACGTGTGCGTATCGATCATTGTTTGCGTAGTCTTTGGACTCTGTGCAAGCTCACAGTAGCATAATCACAGTTTGAATTTTGTGCCGTTTTCGTATTCCAAATGCATGAAACCAAGTGTGATAGAGTATCATGCGTCAGGCAATAAAAAATGAATATATAACATTGAAATGAAAAACATAAATTTACGTATACATTCTTATTTCATTCCCGTTTACTATCATAATTACTGATTTCTGTATTTCACAACATTGTGGCAAAGTCAATTCGAACAACAAATGTTATGACCAATACACAAAGCGAAAGTAAGTGTATCAACACAACCATATTATACACCATTTCTTTGTTTCGTCGCTGGGTTGTTTTATAGACAGTTTTTAGTGTTTCAATTTTTCGAAATGTGCTGATAAACAGAGCCTAATGTAAAACTGCTTCAAATGACCAGTGTTCATTCAGTATGTGTAGTGTTCAAAATCCAATTTGAGCGTTGATTCAATAAAACTTGATCTTTTACGCGAATAAATACGACCGAATTGTATAACATGCACGGCGCAGTCTCTGCTCCATTGCAATCATAACAATAACAAGGTGTATGGTTTTGTTTACAAGTTCAAAATATAACAATCAACTGTCTTATTGACTATATTGTTCTGGGTTTGAATGTGCGTGCGTGTCATGTTTGTACTATTTACGATTTGATCGATCCCGTTTGGTGGGTTTTTTCTGTTGTTGAACGCATTTTTCGGTCGCTATCCTCTCTACTATTCGGTTGTTTCTCCACTGCTATGTTCTGTCTTTCAATGGTCTCGAATGTTCGTTAAGTATCTTCAAATTTCCGAAAAACGCTCTAATCACTATCGATTTGTAAATTACATCATTCACATCGGACTATGTCTGATTACATTGTTTGTAGAATTTATTTACTCTTTGATTTGAAATACTTTGTTTTATTTTTCGTAGCAAATGCCACCACAACACCCAATCGAGTGTATTGTTATATTCTCATCATGACATTCCTTTATTGAAGTTCAATGTCCAGCATAGTTTTTGAACCTATTATCTATTGCATCTTCAGACGGAGTACCATTATCTATCATATAGTCAAGTTCAGTTTTACTACAAACTGTCACGTTCAGTTTTGGATAGATTTAATCTAATCGATCGATGACGTCAAAGGATTTTTACGGACAATAAATTTGAAGAGTTTTTCGATTCGAGCATGTTGCATTTTATCAATATTCGAGTACGAATATTGAGCAGGTTTGCGTAAAGTTTGTAAATAAAGTGTGTTGCATTTGTTTTTGACATGTGTGAAGCTTAAATTGGGTGTATGTTTTGCTGGCGGTGGCAGCAGCAGCAAATCAACTGGAACCGCAAACATTGGTTCGTTTGTTCCGAATAAATTGTTTGTTTTGCTAAAATCCAACATTGTTATTATATCACCCATAATTACGATAATATTAATGTTATAGTCATTGTGTCTGTTGAAATATTTTGCATCAACACATTTTGTTTTCTATGGCTGTGCTGCTTTTTTTTCCTGCTAAGTTGTTTATGTCATTATGGAACCGGATTTCTCCCGATCGATCGAGCTAAATTGTTATACAGTAAATTCAATCGTCAAATAATTTAGAACCATATGAATATTTCACTAACATTATTTTTACCATTCATTATTATGTATGCCGGCATTTAAAACGACCAATGCTTTTTTTTTGGTCGGTTCAAAAATCCAACGGACACAGCTGCATATATTTATTCTAGCCTCTCTGTCTCTCGCTCTCCCTATCCGATCTCTGTGAAATATTCCGAGAAATGATTGCGTAGTTGAAATTTTGCCATTTCAAACACTTTTAATATTCGTATATGTTATGAAACGGTTTTTCGGAGGAGCGCTGACGGTGTCTCTCGTGAGCGCTGACACGTATTTCGAAAATCGAACGATAACCACAAGTGTTAAATGCTTCGTTTGTTTGTTGTTTCGTTTCAGTATTACTTCTTTTTTTCTACTTTGCCCCGTAAATGCGTAATGTTTTAATTGTATAATCATACTATTCCATGCTATCAATGTGTGATTGAGCTGTTATTTGTCATGACACTTTTCAAATGTCGAGTGATTTAGGGCGAACAGTCGATGATCGTACGCAAATCAATTTGGTGTGTTGTCAATTTTAATGCCGTTATCAATTGTTTGTTAAAGAAATAAGTTTCGATTCCATTGAACAGGGAAAAAAGAACAGTTTTGTCGAACGTATCCAATGTTTAGTTGCAATTTTATCGATTTGTTTCCGTTTTTTTCAATTTTGTTTGCAAAAAAGTACGAAAAACGTTTTCTTTTCTATCAAACTGCGATGCCAATCAAAAATAAAACATCGAACAAAATAATGACGATCGATTTTAAAGTGTGCTTACCATTCTCGAAATGCTTCTTTGTTATCTGAATCGCTGCCGGCTGGTGGGAATGGGCCTAAATCACAGCATCCATTTGGAATGTGGTGATTTGTATTACTCGATGACATGATGACTTCTTAATTTGATTAATGCACTGATTCGGTTGTTGAATTTTGGTACCTGAGACACACCCACCCAAACGCACACACACACACACACACACACGTGTTGTTCTTTCCGACAAAAACAATCGTTGTTTGCAACTGAATCGTAGGTGCAAGATATGAATCTTGAGCAATTAAAATCGCAGCTAAGTTAATTTGAACGAATTGTAAGTATGCACTCGTGCTGGTCAATTCAAAAATGCAATGCTTGAAAAAAAATTGAGGCTTTCTAAACAATATTTACGGTTCGTAGTAAATAAAACGGCATTGCAAACGAATTAATGATTAAATTGACCCAATTGTTAAAAAAATGCATTTCAAGCACTTTGCTGTTGTTGCTGTAACGCACGCACGTGTGTTCGCAATGGTTTTTTTTTGACCCGGCACCGTTTCCGATTCAATTTTTTTTTATTTTGAAATGCATTTACAGTTCGCATCAAACCAAATACTAAATCAAAATTGTTGTCAAATAACAAAGTATAAACAATTACACACACCACATTAACTGTTCAAGGGATAATGACACTCCGAAACAAGTGAGTGAGAGCAACGACAAAGAAAATACACGAAGATAAATAAAACGAAGGAAAGAAAAAAACACACAAAGAGAGTGAGAAATAGAAAAAAACATTATCAGAGAAACAAAGATAATGACTTGCAAACGGGCGACACTGTCACACTCAATTTTAATTGCGAATCGTGCTCTCTGTCAAATCACCTGCGCATTTTTTATTTCATTTTCTTTCAATGATTCAATTTCTCTTCAACTTTCCTTTAATGAATATTGAATATTGTTTTATCGATTTTTTTTTGTTTGGGTGTGTGTTGTAAATTTGAACTCAAAAAAAAAAAAAATAAAATCAATCGTTTCCTTGATCACTTTCCATTCAGCCGAATGTCCACTTTTGTATGTATTTGATACACTTGATTTTTTATTGAAATGTTGTCGTCGTAGTCGTCGTGGTTTTCTGTATCCATTACGAACAATTCGGATTTGGATATCGCAATGGTGTGATGTATTATATTTCAGTCATACGTTCCCCCGGTACAATGCGATTTAAATGTGAATAAATCCAATAAAAAATTGTGTTCGTTCGTTGGCACTGAATGTTTATTTTTCACACCAACAAATGATAAATAACTTTATGGCATATTATTTGGTTCAAGTTTACTTGACCGTGGGTACTCTCTCTCTCTCTCTCTCTCTCTTTTTTTGTGTTATCTTCTGTGCATTCCTTGCATGCGATTAAACTGTCAAAATTCTCTATCGCATTCCCAGCGTGTGTATGCGTATGCGTTGTAATTACACATTGAATTCTCTCGTTTTTAAGTGACAATTTTGACGTTTCTGACATTTGTGACATTCGACCGTTTCACCGTTCGAACAGATGTGTTTATTCGTCGAAATCGATTTGAATCGATCGGCTGCTGCTACTCATTTCAAAATTTAAATTGCTCGTTTTTTTTTTCTCGTCACATAAATATTGTGCAATTCATGCAACTCGAAACGCATCACGCTTTTACACAGAGTCATTGTCATTAACACAAGTTGATATTATGAAAATAGCAACCGATAGAAAAGTCAATAGTTTAAGCTTTCGTTTAGTTTGTGCGTAATGTCAATAGATGGCTCTACATTATCTATGTTTCGACTTTCAATCGCATGAATTTTGAATTTATTACAGTGATGTGATAATCTGGTCATTGTTTTGCATTACATTTACCGTTAGAAATCGAATTGAGCCACAAACGAGCACAAAGCGTATATTAAATTTGAAAATGGGATGAAAGTGATTTTGAAACTAGTTGTATGCAATGCTTGCTATGTGGCATTTGCATAGTTGTTTCAGGTAAATTTTCAAATTGATATCATTTTCGATGATTAAATTGGTTCAATTTTCGATGTTTCTTGAATTGCTTGTTCAACATCAATGATGTTTACGATTTAAATTTGATTGTTATAAAAATCATGATTTTAATTGTATTTAATTAAAGGTAAAGCTTTGAAAGCAATCAATGAAATGCGTCAAACTGTGCACTTTATATATTGTTTGTTTGTTTGTGTTTTTCTCTCTCCTCATGTTTATTTGAGTAATTACTGTCGAGTATCAAGGGGTCCCAGTTATTATCGGGAAAATCAATTAGCCATGTGAACAAATGACATCAATCTAACTCATTGGAATTTGCCAAGGTAAACGGTACGATACGCACGACCATACATATTCTTTGCAATCGAAAAACAAAAACATAGCATCAACCAATGTTCTGAAGGTAATGTGACGGATAGAGAAAGGTATTTGAAGTTCATTTGGTGCCCAAATAAAGCCGATATAAAATTATTGCAAACAAAAAAAGGGATCCAATGACAATGTATGTGTGTGTTTTTTTTTCGCTCACCGTTGGATGATGACTGGATAAAAAGAATCCAATAAGTATACGCTTGATTGTGTTGCGAATGATGTGAAACGTGAATGAATACATCGCAGTTGCCGTTCAATTTTGATCATCATGTCAAAGAACAATCTAATACACGTATGTGTTCAGCTCTCCGTTCACCTTACTTTCCATTGTCTACTGTGTTTTTTTTTACTCGATCATTTTGCGCTACCTTGATTTCATATTTCCCAAAGGTTAACAGGTCTATATTCAATGAAAATCATTTTTTTCATTCGGCTCAATTTTTTTTCCCTTCGTTTCTTATTCGCGCGCGCACACGCATTTAGGCTACATATATGGAAATGTAGATCACAATTTTTACTGACGTATTATTGGCAATTAGACTACGAGAGGCTCGCATAATATTTGTTATGCGCCGCTTATTTGTTCTCGAAATAATATTAAACGTTTGGCATGTACTACTGAGTTCTGCAAATGGATTCCATGGCAAAATTCTTTCTCTTACACTCATTCTCATTCCCTCACTCACACTATTGCTATCTCACCCTTACACTCGTGGTCGCTCTGCCAACGTTTCATAATTTAAATGATGATGACGAGCGAGCGAGCTGGCGGTAGCATTTCGGCGTGGCAATATTTCCATTATTGATCAATTTTCGGTGAAGCCATAAAAAAGAAATGCCCATTTCGAAAAATAGTACTTAATATTGGTCATAAATGTATGGGCACTAAAATCCAAATTACCGGCTCGCAACATCGACGGATTTTTTTTATTGACGTATGAAAATGATGGTTTGCGTGTGAGAGTGAAGGAAAAGCACTTTTGCACAAAATTTACTTACCGAAACACTTTTTTCATCTGCACGGGTACTTTACGCAATGGGCTGGGTGATCCTCCAGGCGATTCATTTTCCGATTCTTGCACTAGAATTCGGGCCAACGCAAGATCTTCTTCCTTCATCTTGTTCTCTCGTTTTTTCACTATCTCTCTCTCTCTCTCTCTCTGTTCACTTTCTTGATAGATCCGAAAATCAATTAAACTTCTTTATGTCACCGAACACGCACAATTTTTTGTTCCCTTCTTCTTCACCTTCATACAATTTCTAAATGGGGCCTATTTTCAAAGACGAAAGAATTGAAATGTGAACTCTTCACACAATCGGCAAACTATTTTGTAAATAAAATTTCTTATTCATTTTGGATACAGGAAGACGCGTTTAAAAAAATGATCGTTTGTTTTCTTTCGGTAGCTTTCTTCTGAACGAATAAAAAAAGTGTTCTTGACACTCGCAGCGAACACCTCAGCTTAATGATTTAAGCAAAATAAAATGTAAGTCAGAAAACAACGGGCGAAACACCAGAAAAATTTACACCAAACTTATTCACTCAACGACGAATGATACAATCAAAACTGTTCCATCAAAAATAAATAAACACCGAAAAAAAAGTATTAACGACAAATGAGAAAAAAGTCGAGCGCGAAACGCATCCGATATGAGTGTGTGTCAGTGAAAACTACTCAAAAAAAGTATAAAAATATATATATATATATCTAATGAATTGAATATATTAATATTAAAGCATGCGCATAAAAATAAATACTAAAATCGGTTTGTCGGATTTAAATACAGCCTCTCGGCTAAGCGGCGCAAACAAATACAATCATATTACTTGCGCAAACATGTATATTCGACAATTATCGGCAACCGTATCCCAATGTATGTGACTCTTTTAATATATAGATAGATATAGATGTGCTTTCCTTTTCGGTTAAGTCGCACTCAGTGAAATCTGTGTGTAGCAGCAGCAGCAGCCGCAGCAGCATCAACAGTGTTTCTCCGAGTCTGAGTGAACAGGCATTAAGAGCAGACACAAGTACACGAAAAAAGCAACAAAATAAATGCACGTAAAAAAGTGGAGAGTTCATCTTTGTGTATTTCGTACGACGATCATTACAGTGTCGCTCGCACATTTGCGTACTTCAACACAAGCTCTTTTTCTCTGTCTAACACATTTTCTCGCTCATATTCGAAGGCGATATATCCGATGAAATCGAAATGAAAAAATATATATATCATCTCTCACTCTCTCGTAAGACATATATCATTGTTTACACCAACATTTGCTTGCAAAGCCCATTGTCGTTGTCGTTGTTGTTGTTGTTGTCGTCGTCGTCGCAAAGGTATGCTCGAATTTCTTTGACACAAGACGAAAACAATTCGATCATACGTGTGTTTCAATGAGTTATTGAATGCCTTTTCTCTCTCTCTCTCTCTTTCTTGACTGAAAGACACATTTTTGCTCAGCGAAGTGTTCGCTGTGCGAATATGACATAGTTGCTATGTGTTTGATCGATCAAGGCCCTGTATGATGTGCACATGTCTGTGTTCTCGCTGAAATGAAGAAAATCGACAAAAGATTTTACGCAATTTTTGTGTGATAGAGATGAAACATGGAGAACAATGAGCCAGCGAAAAAGCCAGCGCAGCAGGAATTAACATTGAAAACGATATTGTTACATCAAAATAAATTTATAACAATGCATACCGTTTGGATTCAATCTTTCAACAGAAAAAAAAACACGATAAATGATAATATTGATTTAAGCTAGCATTAAATATGTTCATCCGGGATCGATTGAACAAACAGAGAAGAAAAAAAATTTGCTGCGAAGATTTTGAATTGCGATAACGACAAATTCCGCGTTCCATTTTTTGTTGCTCACGACTTTTGGCTCACATTTATATTTACATTTTATTGTTCATTCAATTTGAAATTGTTCACTTGGTATTGTCGGATACAATGCGAATTCAGGTGGATTACATGCCAAACTGGGCTGGAATTCTAAGAATTCCACCGAAATCGTTCGGAATTATTTTTTTCGTACATAAGACCATATTGGAGTGAAAGAGAGAGATTCCACTATTTCTCAGCGTTCCACCGGAATTATTCCGATAACTCAAGGAAGAGTGGATTGTGTGAGAAATAATTGCGGTGGGACGCTGAAAAATAGTGAAATCTCTCTCTTTCACTCCAATATGGTCTTATGTACGAAAAAAATAATTCCGAACGATTTTGGTGGAATGACTTAGAATTCCAGCCCTGGTCAGGAATTGGCTGTTGCATGCGTCACACATATAGATAGCATCGCGATGCAAAATCGTCCCGAATCAATTGAACACGCATTATTTCTATCTAATATCATCGCCATCATCATCATCATTGTCATCATTGAACATCATTGCGTCGCGCAAGTACTTGCATGCACTCCCTGAAAAAGCGCTGCGGACGAAATGTGCATATATAGTACGTGGCTCTGATTGCTTACACAAACATTGCAAAGCCAATTGAAATATTCAATAAGTGCACACACATATTCTGATCGTTGCTGTTGGCTTTTTCTTTTTCTTTCACGTGTACGTTCTTTGTGTATGTGAAAATGAACAGAGCGCTGATTTCAAAACCACCACGAAAAACGAAACGAAAACCAAAAATCAATCAGCACAAGCCCCAATTCGGTATTTTACCGTGGTCAATGTACCTAATCCAGTTCGAACAATTGTTTCATCGAATCGCTAAATTTTTCATAAACATTGGCCAGGGAGTAGGCCAAAATAAACAATAATCAAACTAGCTCATTGGGTGCTCTTTTTTTCCCTTTTTCGTGTCGAATGGTAAACATCCAATCAAATCAAACTCTATATGTGGAGCAAATATATTTTCAAAAGGATAAATTATAAATGGGACAAAAATAAATGCGTCTATTTAAATGTTGATTGGAATAAAATGAAAGAAGAAAATGTTGAACATTAACGATTCGTTTGGAGAGAGAGAGAGAGAGAGAGAGAGAGAGAGAGAGAGAGAGAGAGAGAAAAAAGAAATTGTGCGAGTTAAGCACATCTTGTACTGTGCTTAGTTGTGAATAATGCATTCATCCTCAGGACATGCGGAGTTTCTTCACCTTTTCCGCTGCTGAAATGTTCAGCTAAAAAAGCATGTGAAACAGTTTTTCCACTGTGGAACTTAGTTTAGTTGCGTGTGTCGCACACTTTCCATCGCAATGGTTGTGAGGGTGTATGTGTGTGTATGAGACTCACACGTATTACGGCACATTTGTATGTATGCGAATTGCGTCATTAAATCCACTGTTTTACAATATGTAAACATGTACTGATTTTTTCATCCCTTCTCTCTCCCTCTCTCTCTCTCGCTCTCTGTTCATTCTCTCATGTTTATTATTTAAATTTGGATTCGATGGGCTGTCTGCAAGTATTTGAAGGACAACATAAATTCCATTCGATAGTTTACTGAAATTATGAAGTATTCTGACAATGGTTTTTTTTTTCGTTCTCGTTGGCTTTATTCATGCATGAATTCATATTTCTGCTTGAACACATACATTTGTGTGCGTTCGAATTTATTTTTCTTTGATTGGAGCAATGCACACAAAAACTTGAATCTATATCCAAAACTAGTGGATTAGATACGGGCAAAGTGCGATTGGGGAGGGTGGAAAACGAGACTTTCACCACCAGTCTCCACCACTGTGTCCGAATCATTTTCATCGGGCAAAGGCATACAAAAACACACATTCACACATTTGCACATTGGCCTAAGCCGACGCAAGGAAGCATCATACACATGTATTGATTGTGTTGCGAAATATACAAAATGTTGAGCTTTCAAGCGAACTTATTCCATTTTCGCCAGTCGCATGGCATTTACTGTCAAACTAACAAAGGCAAAAGCACGTACCAATACAAGCTCCAGACACACATACATACACTCAAATACATGCACACAATCAGGGGTTACTATTGGATCCTTTCTTGTACTCTCTTCTTTCGATGTGTGTCTCCAGTTCTCTGTCCAGGAAAAGTTTCTCCACCAACCAAATTTTCCCCGTATGTGCGTTTGCCTCTCATTTTGTTCGCCACTCTCACGCTCTGTCTGTCTCTATCTCTCCCTCTCGTTCTCTCTTGTTCTCTATACGTAAACTTTCGCGCTAATGTTGTACGAACGGTTTTTCCATGCTGTGTGGCTGAGCGCTGAACGCTTCATTCTGGTGTGTTGTATATTTTGCAACAGTACGCTGATGTTAGAATGAGCGAAACACAAATCGGCACTCACGGCAAGCACTCGATGACGGTGTGTGCATTTTTCATTTTTCAACTACGGCGCGATTCTTCTTTTTTTCGGGTCGTTCGCTTCAATTCGTAACAATCGATTTACCGTAAAAAAAATATAGTAGCAGTGCTGTTTTGTCTTCATTTCCGAAAAACAACAACAACAAAAAAAAAAAACAATCGTTAAATGCTGGTCTTGTCAACTTGTTAAATCTACTGTTCGTTCTTGTTTGATATTACTTAGTTAATTTCTTTCGCATGAACTGTGAACCGTTTTACAGAAAAAAATTTTTTTGTATCAAAGCAATGAATTCCAATTATGTGCTAAAGCAATTGCATGTAGCAAAAAGTGTTGTAGAAAAGCGTGTGAGGTGTGCAACAACAGCAAAAATAACAACAACAAAAAAACTCGATACAGTTGAATCAAGCATTTGATGTTTTTTCTGGCTACCCATCTCAGCATTTTGAGTGAAATGGACGAGCTCACCGTTTCGAAGCCCAAGTCAAGCTTAAAACAACTGTAAAGTGACGCAGTGTGATTCCTTAATCAGTAATAAACAGTTGAAAGTCACTTGAATTTTGCAAACACAGCACTTTGAGGAAGAGAACGAGAGAACGAGAGAGGAAAACATCAACATACGAAGAAAAAATTGTGAAAACAAACAGAAAATTCTAAGAAGAAAAATTGTGTGTGTTTGTGTGTCTGTGTGCATCAAGTGATTTGATGTCAAAGAAGAAGAAGAAATAAACAAACCAAAAGAGAAAAGAAAGCGAAAAACAAACAACAAACCACATTTTTGGTGGCAAAAATGTACAGATAAACATTGGCTGTAATACAATTAGTAAAAAAAAACACAGAAGAAACAGTGATTCTGAAGTGCTGTAAACGTCTGATAAATTTGTTGTAGCAAATATTCGGCACACGC
This sequence comes from Sitodiplosis mosellana, assembly GCF_009176505.1. Taxonomy (NCBI): domain Eukaryota; kingdom Metazoa; phylum Arthropoda; class Insecta; order Diptera; family Cecidomyiidae; genus Sitodiplosis; species Sitodiplosis mosellana. The sequence continues at coordinate 3,216,877 of NW_022601432.1, read as the reverse complement.
ATTTCGAGGCAGAGTGTGTTCGATATACAGCAAAATCCAATCGAAAAAACATCCATCATGAAACATGATAACGAACAAGTATTATTATGACGGAGCGAATTGATAAAATATCAAAGGTGAATGTTCCAAAAGTGAGTGTCCGTGCGCGCGCCAAGACTTTCCCAACACCCTCCTCCTCATGCCAACAGCAACAACAACAACAAAACAACTATAACGAGTGGAAAAAACAAGCCATTAATAGTGTCTCAAATGAACGAAATTCGTCTATCGCTTTTGTTGATTGAAATACCCATATTCAACGGGCGCATAGAGTCTGATTTGGATTGCAAGGATATACAGTTATAGTTGTTGTTGTTGGTTTTTTTTTATGTGTGTCTAATGAAAAGGGGCTATCTAACTTGCACAACCTCGACAAAATAAAGAAAACGAAAACAAAAAAGAAAATCACATTCGGTAAAAGTTCGGATATTGAACCGATACGACATCGCAGTAATATTGAGTTGCGATTCACAGCGATTTCTAGTTTCTCTGCTTTCGTCGTTTTTCTTTTATATCGTCAGGTTCCACCGAATAGAGAGAAGAAGAAAAAAAGAAATATCCAATTTTTCGTTCTTTCATAAAACTTAACTAATATCGCGTCTATTACATACAAGTTACTCATAACTGCGACACAGCTGAGAACTATTTCGAATCGATGTGGCCATTACCCCTTTTCGGTGGATGTGCGCTTATTTTTAGCAGCAATTTGTTGAAACCTCAACTAGTCTTTCGTCCGTATTCTGCATTTGCATTGAAATTTTGCAAAAACTAACAACAAAAGCGACGGGAAAGAAACAGACAGCCAAAGTGATTGAGGGAAATTTTTAATTTTATATCTTATACAAGTATTTTCGCAAAGTGAAGAGTCATTTTTGTTTATTGTTCGTTCAATGAAGTGAATAAAGGAATCTTCTACACAACAGCATATCACAGGACGCTAGACATTAAACTACACAAAAATAAATTGCAGATTGAGAGAGGGAGAGAGAAAACGAAAAAGAAAAACAAAAACGAGACCGAGTTCAGGGAATATTGTGCGAACAAGAAGAGGAAATGTGTCAAAATGCATTATAGTAAATGTTTATTTGTTGGAAACAATGGAGAGCTCGACGAGCAAAACCAAACACTTGAATAACTTTAGCTGGCAAGACTCTACGTTTGTGTATTTGGATAGGAAATGGCAAAGCGATCCTCCAAGAATACCATGGAATGGTGCTTAAAGTGGTATAAAACACCGAAATAAAACGATAAGACCGAGAGAGAGAGAGAGAGAGAGAGAGAGAGAGTCGTTAGCAAGAGAGAAAGGGAGTAAGGAGTAAAACGAAACGGGGGATAGAAGCAAACCTGCAGAAGCCAGAAGCTAAAATAGGAAGAACACACACAAAACAATAGCCGAAAGAAATGCCGTTCGGTCGTCGTTCACCGTTAGAAACATTGGCGCTACCGGGTGCAATGTTGGCCTATAAATACAGCCAATTCCGACAGCGTCGCCGTGAAGCAGCCAGTCGTCGTGTCACTGAAAGAGAACTATCAGCTTTGCATCACAAAATCGTAAGTTTCAACCCTCGAATACAATTTCACTTCTATCTGTTCACTATCGTACAAATCATATACAACATATTCAGTCGCAATTCAAAATATTACTTTCAATTTGTATTACAACCGAATGTGCAGAAAGATGGTAAAAGAAAAAAAAACACGCACGCACACTAGAAATTTCGAATTCATAATTACATTCAACATTCAGGTGGTCATAACAAATGTATCCCCTATGCGTGCAAACAATGGATGCGAACAACATACACATACTCTCTCTCTCTCTCTCTCTCTCGCTACATAGGTACGAGAACAATTTGTTGTTGTCGTTGCTGTTTTGTTTTATTTCGCGAAATCCTTCAAGCACGCAACTTTTCAATTTAGTGCACTTGAAATGGTAACGACTAAAGTAAAATGTTCATGTCGATATACTAGTTTACGTGTAGTAAAGGAATGAAAGTTCGGTGTTTGTGTGTGTTTCTCTCTCTCTCCCTCTCTATCCCATATGAATTGAATTTTTTTTACCTTGGTTGGGGATTTCAATTCTCGCTCGTTGTGTTTGTGCGGCGTGCGCGTTTTCTCTCTGTTTGTCGCGCGCGCCCAGCGCACACTGACTTCATGTGTGGACTTTCTTTGGCAAATGGATTTCATTGCTTAAATTAATACGAATGAATTCTTTTTCTATTTTTCCTCCCTTCATTTCGCCATTTCGAATGTGGAATGAATGCGCCGATAGAAAGTGAGCGAGTGATTTATTTGTAATACTTACCCCGGCTACATTTATTTGAATACCAGCCCTTCCAAGGTCGACTAGTTGTTCTATAGTCGCGCACAGATAATTTCGATCCACTTATTTTGGAATAGATTAAAGTCGATTTGATTTCATGCAAACATACTTCTCTTGTTTTGTATGTGTGTGTGTATATTGTCATTAAAATCGTATGCTGATAACGGTATACCTTGGCGTTTGTCGTATCCTTTGACTTCGATTCACCTTTTTTCTTCCTTCGTTTCATTGTTAACTGATTACTTCCCACCATATTCCAAATCGGTATTTTCGTCTATATGTATTGAAAACGATTTGAAAACAACGACATAATAACATATACGTATATAATTTCATGTATGGAATATAAATACGATTAGACTAAATGGCATTTTTTCTTCGACATGGCGAAACAGAAAAAAAAATATTTAGGTGTGCCCAATTTTAGCATAAATTCCCAAAGTCACGGAAATTATACTGAAAACAACAAAATAATATGAAGAAAAAATGGCAACAGCAGCTATAGAATCTAGCAGGAGGGAAGAAAACAACATTGTCCTAAAAAATACATTAAGCACTTTTGCTCTTACACACACACACACACACACACATGATGACTATGATGGGAGGGGGTGATCGAAATAACAACAAACGATACAACACAGCTTTTCTATACACAGAGCTGTATTCGTGAACCATTAATGTTGTTTTTCTTATTTTTGCATACGAAACTTAAATGATCTAAATAATTAATCAGCACATGATTACGTCAAATTCAAATGTGATTGGATTAGACGAATACGACGTGGCTTAAGTGAACTGAACGGTATCGTTTCGATGTATAAGTCCACTCTACTCGCACAAACCGTGTCGAGCTTTTTGAACGTAAGTTGCCATACGTTGAGAATATAGTGTGACTCTCATGAAAATCACTTGGAAATAAATGTATATAAGCTAAACACGATGAATGATAACACTTTCAACAATCATTTTCAAATCACTCGCTTTTTTTATTGCTGATATCAAAACAGATTTAATACTATCTTACCATCTAGTCATTTCCTTCAATTATATAGTTACTTAGAATTTGATTCGAGAGAGAGAGAGAGTAGAAAGCATGAACGGCAATCATATTACTATATTAGCTAGTCTAGCGTGCTTTTGTATCCAAATAGGCAAAACCGAAAAAAAAAATGACCGAATTCTCTCTTGTATTCGGTTTGTATGTCATTTTCATTTCCTACGTATTTCGATTGATTCTATCACAAATTGAGCTTATTATCGATGCATGACATTTCCCACTGTTTTCCGTATGAAAGGCACCTTTCAACAAAAAAAAAATCTTCATTTGTTTACACTCGATTCAATTAGCTGTTTTTTCCTCTCTTTTTATTCTTCTGCTTTCCTTTATAAGCCAGAACATTGATTTTTGTTTGCTTTCCTTTCACTTTCTATTTCTATCACATTCATCGCGAACCGAAGAACATATTTTTCAAACTATTTACAATACAGCCATATCGTATACGTTGCTAAGGAAAATCGATTACAAATCATCTAATTGCTTCATGCAAAATGAATGACAGATTCATAAAATAGTACGATTTACCGTTTGTATAATTATATTTTATGGTAGTGCCTTCAATCATTTTGTCACTGTGTGAAAATTATACATTTCTTCTACGTGAAGAAAGGAAAAGAAAATGAAAAACATGGGAATAAATGTCTTCAATACACAATATATATATATAAAGAGAGAGAGAGAGAGAGAGAGAGAGAGAGAGAGAGAGAGACGTGAATACAACGCTTCGACTATGACTAACACTTTGTTTCAACTTGGAAGAATGAAATCTTAGCATAACTTTGGGCGTTATCTCTCCGTTCAGCAACTGCCAAACAACGGATTTCAAAACAAAACGTGCTAATCATTTTGATTTATTTCACGATCGTTAATTTGATTGTTTTTTCTTCTTCTTTATTTCATGCTTTTGTAATGGTTTGGTTGCAAAACACAAAAATATATACAAACGCGCAACGCATACACACCGTCAATGAATGACAATGGGGGGCTGGAATACATCAGGAACTAATCTTCAAACTAGAAAATTGTCACCTCGACACGGTAATACAATAGGCATATACACACAGAGACCATTTCCTCTCTCGTTCTGTCGCTGCCGAAATTTTGCGAAGTGCGAGTGTACGTATATTTCAGTTTGAGGCGAAGGGGAGGACGGATTTGAACTGTCGTGTCATCCAATGAATTTGCATGACATTTGATTGATGATCTTATATCCAAAGTGGCGAATCTTTTACGGTGGCACTAGTTATTTTTACCAAATGGCGGTTCACTATTCGTCAACAAATAGAATTTACCCCGTAACCTATAAACAGAACAGAGGATCAATCAAATAACCGAGAAAAGAGGCAAATTTTCAACACACACTACAATTAACCTCAACCACATTTTTTCTTTCGCAAACCTATTTTTTCTCCCTCTCGCTCCCTCTCTCTCTCTCAATCTCTCCTCTAAGCAATATTTAGTTGAATACACCTTGTTCTAATGCACAATTTTTGGTTGAAAGCATTTGTTCTGTTGGTCGGTGTGTATGTGAGTGTTGTTGATTCGTTCCAGTTTACCAGTGGTTATAAATAATCAAGGAACAATTTTGAACGATGCGTCACGGAAACTCGAAATTGAGCGAGAAAAAGAGAAGAAGAACGGAATGGCATGGACAGAGAGAGAGAGCGAGTGAGAAAGAGAAAACGGTGTACGCACGATGTTCCTGAATGTGGTTGCTTTTTGTTGTAGCTCGCTGTTTTTTTTTTTTGGTTGGTGCGGCCAATTGTCAGTGGTTTTCAAAATAAAATATATGCCTAAGTGCTAAATTTACCTTCTATCTGCATTGTAACCCATATAAGCTGAAATTTTTTTATCACAGTTTATTTCAGTTTGATTTTTTGTTGCCAGCAACGACTTTGGTTCACAGTGTGTTGCCAAAAAAGCTTTTGGCCGTTGTATCGATTCAATAAAATACTCCCAAGCCCTCTGATGACTGCAGCCAACTGGTAATATGGTTTTGTGAAGTGAATCAGTTTGTGTTTGCCGCGCGCGTGTGTATGTAGTAGTAGTAGAGAAGAAGTGTATGGAGTACAAAGGCAATCGAGAATGGGCCCGAAGATCCAATGGCACAATTCAGCATAAATTGAAACACATGCACACACACAGCACATGAAGAAAGCCCGAACGGAATAGAAAGATAAATATAAATATTGTTTTGTTCAACATTCAACTATAACGATAGCAATGCGTAAATTCGAATGAGCAAGTACAACAATCGTAAATCGTTGTCATTCGAATTTCCGAGCAAAAAGAGCGAAATGTTACGTTTGCATTTAATTAGAAATGAGAAGGAACAGAAGAAGCCAGTCTATGCAATTTTCTATGTTTTAACATATTACTTTGGTGCCAAATTTGAATTTGCGCTTCGAATTCTATTCTTGGCAGTGTGATGCATTGCGAAAACAAAGAAAAAAGCGATAGCACTCGATGTGTGGGAAATGGCTATATCGACTTACCCACAATGCTATACCATCGATTTTTTGACAATTCCTGCTTGGCACAGCCCGGTTGCAATGGAATACCTTGGTTTGGATACCAATCGGCGTGTCCCATTGGCCATGGATAACCCAATACACCACCATCTAATTGAAATTTTCACGATTTTCGTTTATTCTATTGAAAGAGCCACCGAAATATGCTTGTAATCATTCAAACCAATTGGTTCTATTTTTAATTACCCGTGTGGATAATGTCCACAAAATCAGCGGATTCAGCCGATAGTCGAGTCGATGGATTTATAAATTGATAGAGCGGGAATGCCGGATCTAAACCTTTTCATTTATGAAGAAAAAATCAAAAACGGTTTAAATTATGAATGAAGAACAATTTTTCTTCTTCTGTTTTTCTCGAAAAATTCTCGGAATATTATTGCTATTTTAAAATCGTTCGCAGTGTTCCTATTTTTCATGTAAAATTCATATTTGATTTGTCTTCTGACTAATATATCATTTCCCCCCTGAAGTCTCACCAAAACTAATAAATCTTGTTCATGGGAAAAACACGTTGCATACCTGTTATTCTTGGTAGACTAATCTTCCATTCTTTGAGCGCTTTTCCAGCGAATCCAGCCACTTCAGCCCCTAAACTAAATTCAAAATTGTTCACACAGTCGTCAGTATTTGGAAGCGAATAAAAAAATGCCGTCTTTTCTTTGGAAAAGGAAAAATCATGAATTTTACTCATACCTGAAACCAATCACATGAACACGATGCATATCGACTCCATTTTCATTGAGAAATTTAATGAAACGCGCCAAATAACGCCCCACACGCGGTACATTCTGCAGAGAGTTCCAATACCTGTTTTTTTTTTTTCATTTTTTCCCCACAGTTTTGTACGTCATCGACGTCGTCGCCAAATAAACAAGCAAAGGAAAAAAAAAGCAATGAATACTTTAGTATAACACACATATTGTCTATTTTCCCAGGAAGGAAAGAAGAAGAAAAGACGAAGTGAAATAAAAAACGGTATATGGGTGATTCATTACCATGGTAAAGCAGTAATAGGGCTCCAATCCACTAGCAAAATATTGTAGTCATTTGCTTTCAGGAATGCTATCATAACACGAATGCAGTGGTAATCAATTGCAATGTTTGAGCAATACGTCAGATACGGAACGAAACCCAGAATGAAGAGAGCAAAAGTAGAAAAAAAATTGCATTATTATTGTGTTTGACATTCAGTTGTTTTTCTATCAATTTTTTTTTTCGTCTTCTTCGTCTTTTCATTCCGTTGCCGTTTCCAGCACAAGAATGAATTGCATTAATTAATATTGAAGTGAATTGCAGCTGTTTGTTTTTATGTGTTTACCATCGCGTATCTCTTGACTGCTTTGTCCCTGGCCGCCCGGCACACGTTCCGAAAATCCGTGCAAGTAAACGATTAATGCATTTGATTTATTGAAGTGTGAAGATTCCAACCGCGTTTTATCGGACATATACAGTACGTCGGCGTTTATCGGATTTGATCTAAATGAGCAGATAGCATACACAAAAAGGGAGAGATATAAGAGAGAAAGAAAAACAAACCATCAAAATTTTTCACACATTGGAAATTAGTCCATTTCAGTGGACGCCCCTCATCACACCATCACCACCACAACCATGTTGGAAATGATGATAAATGCGAATCAATCACCAAAATTTGAACTTGACGCATTTGAATGAAAATATCATACATTTAAATGACACAAAAAAACATATTACCCACTGACATAAAAATATATCTATTCGACGGTGGATCGATAGATAATGATTACCTTGTGTATAGCATAAATTTGATGTCTCTTGGCTCCCGGATTGGGCAACAATTATGGCAATCACCTCGAGGTGCAGGCGAATAAATTACTGGTGAACCACCTATTAATCATAAAACCATCAAATCAAAAAATGAAAAATCATAAACCATCAACGAAACGGTAGAGAAAAAGAGAGAGAGAGAGAGAGAGAGAGAGAGACACACACGCATGGTTTTATTCTCCAAATAGACACACATCCAATGGGAGACTATGTTGTGTGCTCTCCAAAATTGTAAGGCCATGGCCTAGTAAATTGATTGAAGAATAATATCACAAGTTTCAATGACTGTTTTCGGGCTCTTTTACTTCATTCATTACTTTAATTATAAAGAGCAGCCAACGATTGGTTCGGACAAAAAAAAAACCAGTACGACTGTTGTTGATATAATTGAATCGAAAATGTCCCCAAAATTGGAAGATAGGACACATAATTGTGTGCTGTCAGTGTGTGTTGACAGTCAAAGATCAACATTTCAATGTTCTACCCATCATTATGCACACTTTATTAATCCCAATTGGGCTTGGATGGATAGATGTGACAACACACTCAATGCAATAGTGGCTTGGATAATGTGCACACTTGTTGGTAAATATGGATATTATCGTTTCGCCAACATTTCCATAAGTCTTTTCCTAGTGGCGAATTTTCGGATGTCGTTGAGGAAATGAAAAAGAGAATAAAAATTGAAATTATTATAACAAGTTGGGAATTGAATGCGTTGTTGAAATTATAACAATTATGTGGAAATAGAACAAGTGGAAAAAGGGAGTCATACAATCATTTGTTGCTGTGTGGTTTGCATCAGATCAAGAACACTGATTGTTCGATGCTGTTCGAAGCATTTGTGGTGCTCAGAGATTAAAGAGAGCGCATTTTCATATTTCAATGACGAACATTTCAGAAAGTGAAACACGCAATTTTAAACCCATCAGAACGATATAATGTGAGATTAGTGTGCAACCAAATCAGATCACATGCTCAACACCAGTGCATATTCTTGTTGAGCCAAAGAAGCATGCTTCCTGTCAACATTAGCGTTGAATTTCATTTCAAATAGTAATTACATTAATGTAATTCGTTTTTCTTGCCGTAGCACACACACACATTCGCAGATTACCATTTTTGATAAATTGTCATTTCGAATGCCGTTGCGTGATGCAAATTTTTCACTTTGATTCAAACCATTTTAATTACCATAATAACGATTAATCAACAAATGAGCATTCTCTTCAGTTCTCTTTTGAAAATTGTTTCGAATGAGAATGCCAACAATGTGATTCGGCGTTTGTGTTAGCGCGTGTATGTGTGTGTGTGTGTGCGAGTGTGATATCTGTGATAAAAATGGCAGTTGACAGGTTGTTGGGTGTCATAGTTTTCATATCCTTTATTGTTGGCCTGTTTTTTGTTGTCGTTGCTTGCACCATCTCTCTATCTACGTTTGCACATCGAAATTCATGAGTTTCACTCGATGTGTGTAAAATGAATACCATTGCCCGGCATTTAATGTATAAAATAGCTGTACTCACCAAAATATAGCGTGAATAATGAACAAAGCGCTAATCCCGGTCCCGATAACGTCATTGTTTACTGATATGCTCTGAATTCTGCATAAACTAGTTATACACTAGCGATATGGCAATTTGTATCGAAAAATACAATAAATTTGTTGCTTCTCATGCAAAAAGGTTTCTGGTTTCTCTTGCTCCGTGTTGCTGTTGCGTTTTTTGTTGCTGTGGTTCGATGTGTGTACAACAACCGTTCGCTTTTTATTTGTCGATGCTAACTTGTGTGACAAGACTGTGTTTTTTCAATCAATACCTCATTTCCTTTATATATATACACACACACACACACACACTATATCGAAATTGATTATTTATGCAATGTGTATGTGGGCGTTTAAGTTTTTTTTTCTTTCGATTTCCTTATCGATCTGTTGGTCAAACGTACAAAACAAAGAGGAAAAAAAGTATCGGATTAAAAAAAAACAAAAGATTGGCTGGTTTCAGTGAGAATCTAAATTTTTTCTTCGTTCCAATTTTGAAAATGGCTCAAAATTAAGCACGATTTTTCCCCTACCTTTAATTTCTTCTAACGGTGATATCGAATTGATTTATGACACCACGAAAATCCACACCTGTCGCATACCAATAAATGATTTATTTCAATGTATTATTCAAAACGCAGTCGATTTTCGTTGTGGTTATCATTAAGAAGCTTCGAGCGGGATTATTTGAAAATGTTTGCCTATTTTGAGGTATGTGGGAAAATTTGGTAACACTTATTTGCATTTCTTTGAACTCACATTTAGAAAGAAAAAAAAAGACGATTTAGCATATAATTTGAGTATTATTCAACTGTCTAATCAGTGCCAGACAGAAAGTTCCAGACCAAAGAATGCTGATCAGCGAGAAAGTACTTTCGAAACTGTTGGGATCGCGATCGTTTACACCAATTAATCTCAGTGAAATTCTTTCAATTTATTCTCAATTGAGATTTAAACAGTAGAATTGTTACATTTATTTCATTGAACAAAAATGGTTCATCCATAAGCTCACAAGAAACACAATCAAATAACAAAAGAAACGAACTCACACGACAATTCCGACGAACTTTGCGAATGACATACAGAACGAGAAAAAAAAACGATTAAGTCACTTGTTTGTTTGTTTTTACTTTGATCTAAAATCACGGTAAATAAAATGCGCTTTGCACATTTTATGCGCTTTTTCCCTCCGTTGTTTTTTGTCTGTCTCTAAATTGCACACTACACCGCTTGGAAGATGTGTGTTCGCTGTATCGTTGTAAAATATTGATCAACTTTAACCGTCAAATTGCTACTGTTGCTGCTTGCTGCCGCTGCTGCTACTATGTTGTTATTGACGATACAAAAGAGTTCAAAATCTAAGCGTTATTTCGTGCTGTTCGCATTTGTCTTGAACGGTGCAAAATGTTCTGAACATGCTCAACTCGATGAACCAAATGATCGATGGTGTATTATGTAAATGCATAGCGGCGTGCGTGTGTGTGTGCGCGCGCTCTCTCATAATTTAGTGGGGCAACTATAACTGATGTTAACTCACATTTCTCAGCTGTTTTATTCGGACGAGAGACGAGACGAGAGACAAGCCAAAAACTATGTTGGAACAATGCCGAAGCGTAATTGTTTCCGATCGGCCGATTGCCATTGTCTTTGTCGTGCTTTTTTTTATATGCGTATATTTTAGCACATTCATAATAAGTCGCGCGCACCGTTTAGCCTCATAGTTTTTGTTGTTTTTATTATTTTCTGTTTCATTCGTTGTATGCCAGACGTACCTAGATTCAACGACAACGACAAAAATATTAGCGAATGCCGATATGGTTTTGAATATCGTAACATGGCTTAATAGTGCTCCCACTTAGCACATATATGCCAATATGATTAAAATGCTAGATGAATTTCGTATATATAAAGTCTGTGTGTGTGTGTGTGTGTGTGTGTGTGTGTGTGTGCGAGCGATGGGGCTGTTCTGCTGGAAAATTGCACTCAAATTAATTGAAATGAAATGACGAAGATGAGCGCATGCAAATGAATATTTCACACTCAACATCTATTTAGATAATTGACTTACATTTTGCTGATTACATTTTATTCGACTTTATTTCTACCCATTCTCCAATTCTTCGTAGCATTTGATGAATTTTACATTGCGATATCACATACCTGGGCTGCTGCCATGTTTCAAAATGGCCTATCATAAAAGCAGACATACGTATCATTTTGGGTACTCACTCATACTATGCGCATGGCATTCATTCTTGTTGGGCTAATGGTGTACAATATTGCAATATTCGCATTTGATGACCAAATGAAAGGAACATCCGTAGACGAATGAATAACAACAACAACAAAAAACATGCACACAGCGTGAGCAAGAGGGAGAGAAGGAGACACACACACAAAAAGATAGAGAGACTTTGTTAATACCGTAAATGTTTGACGAAACAGCTCATGAATATTTACACCGTTTAGTGCAATGAACTTGCATTTACCTGATCTCTCAAAAACAGCAACATTTCGGTTGTGTGTGTGTGTTTTTTTTTAATCTTATGCGGAAGCACTTTCTTATACTCGTAATTCATTTGATGTAACAATGTGATTTAATGCCATGCCTCTGTTGTTCATTAATTAAAAGTTTATTTTTAATTGTTTGTCTATCTGGTTGTTTAACAAAGTTTTGCCAATCTTTTTTTGCTGTGCTCATTTTATTTTGAAAGAAAAAACTTAAAAGTTGAAGGTCGCTATAACTGTGAGTTTGTCGTGAATGCATGAGTATCGGTCAAGGTTTCATAAATTTAACGTAAAGTAGTATCATTCATGAATGATAATAGAAGAATATTCAGTCAATTATTCGGATTGAAAGTATGTGTGTGTGTGTGTTTTGAAATCAAATGCTTGGACTTGAAGTTCACTGTCAGTTTTATTTGAAAATATTATTACACTCTTTAACACATTCACAAGAGTAAGGACTTTTCTACATTACATTCTATACAAAACACATCCACTCATTCGATCGATCGAATAATCACGCTAGAAGGAAACGCAACAAACGACCACTTTCTGTAGAACAAGCAATTTGTAACGATTGTCACTCGCATTGTTGTATCCGATTTGTCAAAGAAAGTTTTACTTTCTCGGGCAACATATTGTTTTTAACGACGATGACAACGAATGATAATGATGATGATGATGATGATGACACCAACAACCGAACACAAACGATAAACACTGAAAGATAACCGTTGACGTCATGGATTTCCCATTTAAATTAAAATTAAAATCTCTCTGTTTTTTTCTGCACAGGATAAACTTTTAAATAAATTGGAAGAGAGCGAACCGGAGCCGCCCACATCACAAGAGGATGAATGTGTCATCTGTATTAATGCTCGTGCTACAATGCAAACATCACCATGCGGTCACCGGGTTGTTTGTCGCCGGTGTTTTGTGAAAACGATACAGAGTGCTGTTGCACAACGTTTGCTACCGTTACGATGTGTCATTTGTCGGGCACGCATCAATCGTCTTATATCCGGTTCGGCAACATGGCGTTTACAAGAATCGGCCAGCAATTATTCCGTTGGTACATCGAGAAGTTGGGCTGTATGTATTTTCCGCTTTGAAACAGCGTTGTGTTGAAGCATTTAATTTGAATAAATGCGCGTGTTCAATTTCAAGTAATAAATGTTCATTTCAACGTGTTGATTCTATTTTTAGGCACCGAGTACCAGCAAAAGTGCCGGAGTTCGTGTAGCACAATCGGCTAGTTTATACTCAATGAGCTCAGGGTCATCAAATGTATCTGGTAAGACCGTTTTCTATTTTCCATCTTCTTCTTCTTCTTCTTCGTCCTCCTCTTTCTCTTCCATTCAACAAATCGAATGAAACTGAAGAACATTTTCTGAATTTTGATCCAAACGAAAGGGAAAAAGATCTCATCAAATATTATTATTCTCATTGATATTCCAACAAAATTCACCGAAAACTCTATCGAACCCATTTTCTACTCATACACACAGGCATTTCATACACATCCAATCGATCGAATAGCTCCGAGGCATCATGTTCAACAAATAATTCCGGAAACTCTGGAACGTCTTCCGTATCATTATCAAGTAAAAGTAGGACGGATATTCATAATCATCGAAAGCATGATAACTGTGGCAGTCACTGCCTTGGCGCAATACCGCGCAATCCACAGTACAGTAGTCAACAGCATTTGAAGACGATGCAACCGAAATCACAACCGATCCATCCGCAGCAACAGCAACAATATCACACAACATCATCATGTACCAGTCCACAGGCTAAACCAATACTATACATTAGCAAACGCAATTACACGCCAAAAAGCGCTTCCTATAGCATCTTTTCCAATGATATGCAAAATCGGCTGCCACCCATCAAAGAATTCCGAAGTCCGACTAAAGCGTCCATTTCATCACCGTCACGAGTGTCATCGGCTCCACGATTGAGGTAACGTATGCATGATCCATCCATCGAAACCGATTGTCCATTTCGACTGATTGAATTTCATTTGTTCGACGAAATTTATTTCATTCGCCGAACAAACAGCGTACAATTATCATGAAAATTGACCGCCGGGTGTGTTTGATGAACATTTCATGAAAGTCAAAATCATTACAATTTTGTACACCTACCAACATATATCTGGCGAAAGCTGATTCAATTATCGAATTAACTAAAATCATATTTACGGAATCTGAATCCGTAGTTGACCGCTTTTGAATAAATATATTCGAGTATCGAACGAAAACGATGAGCACGAAAATGTAATTAATCGCTTTATTAAAATGACGAGCTCGTCAATTTATTGAGCGATTTTATTAATTTTATAGTTGATATTATCACTGCTATTTTGTTTGTTGTTGTTATTTTACCAATTTTGTTAATTACTCTCCCTATCTCTCTCTCTCTCTTCTTTCGTTCTCGTTGCTATTTCTCGATCGAAAAACCAATTAGGTTTGCTTCATATACATCGCAAAAATCAAAAACTATATCATCCACGCAATCACTCGATACCGTTCCTCTATTGGGTAGCCAACCAACGTCCACAAGCAATTCTCAATCGGCCGTTTCGAAATTGGGCATGACATCGAAAGTGGCTCCAATCAGAGCAGCGAAGCCAACCAGTACACGTGCACTGGCTTCACCGACTGATAAAATACCGAGCATAACGACACAACCACCACCACCACCATCACGACCATCATCAACATCGGCGTCGTCATCAACGTCAACGTCACGCAATCCATTTTTCATCATTTCGCTGAATAAAAGTAGCAGCAAAAATACTGCTGCAAATGCTGCTGCCGCCGCCGTTGTCGCCGAGCAATCAATATCGTTGTCGTCAAAAGAATGCAATAATAAAATCAATGAAAAAATGGTAAACGAAAACAAAAGAAATGAATATTCAGCGGAAAAGCGGAAAAAAGAGGAAAAACTGCGCTTAAAAGCTGAAAAAGAAGCGAGAAAGGTAATAATTAATTTGCTATGACAAATAACAACAACCAACAAGCGATTTAAACACATGCCAATTTTGTCACTCGCAATTCGGTTTTTTCGGTCGTCATTTCTGTTTTCTTTTTTGTATGCATTGAATGTGTGTCGTTGTTGTTGTTGTTGTTTTTTTTTTTGTTCGATTGATAATCTGTTTACCCCCATTTTAATTCCCACTGAACAATCCACTTCTTTGAAGTTTAATTTTAGCAATACGATGTTTTTTGTGTTCTTCTATTGTTCAACATCACTGATGCGTATCTCAAACGGTTGTTTTCTGTTTTTGTGTTCTATTTCTAGGAGGAAAAACGACAGGCAAAAGAGGAAAAGAAACGTGGCAAAAAAGATGTCAAATATTTTTCTCTGTTATGTGATAATAAAACTGATAGCAAGTCAAAAAAGTAATACAAAAACGAAAAATAACAAACCCGTTTAAAAAATGGAAAGAAGAAGAAAAAAAGACGACAGAAGAAATGGAGAAAGAAAAAATATCCAATTTTGTTTTTTAAAACTGATTTTTCGCCTATTAGAATGAATTTTCATTGTGTAACATTAACATTTATATACAGTATTAAAAAAAACAAACAAATTATTTACTAAAGAACTTAGAGAGAAAAACAAATAGTTGACAAAAAATAAATGAACGAAAAAAAAAATCTGTTATATTGTTAAACACATTTATTGGAGAAAAGTCAATCAAGTTAGAACGTAGTTCGTATGCGATATGTGCATTTCATGTATTTAAAGGAAGAAAGAAAGAATAAACCAACAAAAATGAAGCATATATTCAAGTAAAAAAATTTATCATACAAACCAAACCAAACACAAGAGAAAATGTTGAATAATCATTAAAGAAAAATCATTCAATTTTAAAACTCAACAAAGATGACATTTTAGGCAACAGAGTTTATATGGATTTCAATTGATGCGTATTCTAGTATGCTGAAAAAGAGTATTTCATTTGCAAAATTTATTTTTTTTTTCTCTCCAAAACATAGAGCAAAATTTGTTTGAAATGCTAAAATTAGCTTGTGTTTAATTTTTGTTATAACAGTTTCTCGGTCTCCCCAAAATGGTGGAGTGCATTCAATTGCTTTAGCATCATTCAAGTGCTTTTTTTTGCCGTGCGCCAAAATAATAAACCCAAAAACTAATTCAAATCCAATTGAATTGGAACAAACGCAAAAAAATAAACAATGTTAAATGTTAGATCTACTTATTCCACATCAATCCAAAGAAATAAACAAAATGAAAAATCCAAAATACAGGAAATCGATCTCATACATTTGTTCATCGACTGAATGCCAAATTTAACTAACACAATTTTAAAAAAAAAGACTCTTGAAAAGAAAGGACAAGGCTTATTCTGACAAAAGACGGAGCAGATACATTTCCGTGATACACACGAATCAAACACACATCGAGCTGTGTAAACTGTTTGAATATTGAAGAAGACTACAACTAAGAAAAAAAAATTCCATGAATTTTACGCAATTTATCGCTTTGTGTTTTTCTTTTCTTCTTTTCAAATCAACTTAACAATAGTGAGGCAACAACCAACAAATCTATTTCAAAAACCAATTTCGCCAAAAATCACGTACTTTAAAACAAAATAAATGACAAAATTAAAATGAATATTTTTGCGTTTTAATCGATTTTTCTTTTGTGTTAAAAGTTTCAGTAGCATGCGTGTCGATTTGAAGAATTAAATCCAAACAAAAACTGTATATGTTTTGACAACGCGAAGGTATTTGCGCGCAATTCATCAATTTTGGACTGATACTATCAGTCGCACAGCTATGGGACGTAAATAGGTAAGTTGTTATAAGGTTCATTCATATGATTTAGAGACGAACCATATCTGTGTGATACAGACTGTGTCTAATTTTGAATTATTGTGTCTAATTTAACCCAACTATTGGCCCTTATGCGCACGTCTAATCTATCAAAAGGACACAAAGATCTTCCTCTTTTGCTAAATAACTTGCCTCACCAACCGTTTCTCCGCTTGCACCCGTTCACAACAATGGAATCGATGCTAAAATCATAATTATTTTCGCTGAATAATGAGAAGACAGTCGATTGATTGGCGATGAAAAGAAAATCGGTTATCAATGAAATAGAACATTTAGATAAGAAAAGAATTGCATCTATAAAAAATGAAAAAAACAATCCATCTAATTCTCAAATGCACTGCAGTCTTATTGGCATGCGTCAAGATAAGTTTTTATTGAATAAATACATATTTGGATTATTAGAGACTTTCTACAGAAAACATTATTCATTCAGTTGTATGTTGTAATGTAAAAATTGTTTGAAACATGTTTTATTATTGATGCTGTTGTATGAGAATTCAAAACGGAAAGACGAGTAAATCATGAATCTACTTTCCTGCCAAGAAATTGTTCAAACATTGATTGAAAACACCACTATATTTTTCTGGCAAATCTCCTTTACATCCATAGCCGCCGCGATAATGGATAAGAGCATGATCGTAGCAGTCAATTCGGCCGTCACCGTTGCAATCTTGACCGAATCTATGTGAAATGCAAAATAAAACGCATGAATTAGTTTATTGCCACCAATCGCAACGACGGGTGTTGTTGCCTGGCATCTGGTGAATATTACCTTTGCATGTAGCCTTGAACAGCACTTGCCGCACAGAATGGATCATTTGCACAGTTGGCGTAGGCTGGAAATGGATAGAAGAGTAAAGAAAAAGTCAAGCAAAGTCAAGTTTAGAGTGCAATGTCAACGAACTAGTCTGAAACCGAAGCTGTTTTTTTTTTGCTCACGCTTTAATAACGTACAAAATATGTACGTGTCAAGCACATTAAATAAATATTTATTCGTAGGGCAAATGGTTTGCCATTACTTGAACGAAGAATAGATTCACACGCTAAAAAAGAAAGAACGTAAGACACAAAAAAGAGCGAAACATACCTGATTCGGCTGTTGGTGATTCACCGGCTATAGTTGGCTTGCCTGCATCGCTCCAGTAGCCCCATGTGAGACGGAACAAACCACACACATCTCCATTGCAAATAGCAGTTCGATTGCAGTTGCTTATAGCTTCACAAATGCATCCCAAGCAAGTTTGCGTTACCGGTTGATCCTGCCCTGAAAATGATACAAAAAAAAATGCATAATGTTGATTTTATTCTCCCTTTAAAGGCTATTAAAACAATGTGCGTGGTCGATAAAAGGTTATTACCACCTCATCGCACTGTGTGCATGTAGCTGGTTTGGCTATCTTGCTTTTAGTGCTTCTTACTTAATATAAATAGTTTATGATGGTCACGTATTTGTCAATGATATTGCTTATAATAAATATGATAACAGATGGGGCCCCATTTTTATGCAAGAATCTTTTATAAATTATTAAGCTAGACACTGCGTGAAAACCCAATCGTTGCTGCTGCTATTGTTGTTGCTGATGTTTTTTTTGTTTTGTTTTGTATGTAAGCCGATAATGTTGATGGTCTTGTTTATTCAAAACTGGTTCGCACTTAACTTAACTTCAACAACAAAACACTGATATTCCTCGAATCTATGAATATCTTGGTGAGCCAATTTATATCCACACAAACTAAGGATATCATCGCATTGAAGTCGAGTTTGTTTTTAGTGCGATATACATACGGAACAAGTGCTTCTTTTTAAAGCAACCGATTTTTATTTATTCATTTTTTTTCTCTTTCGATTTTTTCGTTCGAAAACGCTATTGTGTCTTCGACAATAATGTTGCGCGCAAATGATTTCATAACCTTATAGATTATGCAAATAATTTCCAGTATGAATAGAAAACCAGTCTTTTTTTCGTGCGGTTTTGGAATCATTTGAACATGAACATAACTCAAACTCGGTGTGTAAACTTGTATTCTAATTATGGCTTTGATTTCGATTTAAATGCAATGAACGTGATTATTCCATTCAGATTGGATGTGTACGTAAGCTTTTGTGTTTAGAATTTTCGCTTTAATCGACATTTTAATTTTTCAAATAATGACTACAATTCAAGATTGAGATCAGATTTAGAAAATTTATGGGAACATTTGTAGAATCCAAATGAATTCACTTCGATTTGTTACATATCTTTTGTGCAGCATTCGAAATGTGACGTACAACATGTTGATGAAGTTTTACAAACATTTGAAGTTTCATTGAAATATTCTGACAAAATTCATGTTTGATTTCCCAAAAGAATGAAACTCCTATTCAAATTGCGTGATAAAAATGAAATACCGTAAACTTCCATATACTCTACAGTTTGCTTAATGTTAATTTGTGCAAATGTTCAGAAAAAAACACTAGTCTCAAGCAAGAATGACCCTTTCTATTCTATTTATCTAGAAGAATCGCGTGTGTTATATTGATGTTCGTTTTCTTGGCCGTGGCTTATCTCCGGTTTACTAAAATTTTATACTAAAACCTGTGAAAACGGATCTTTTTGTCAGCATATAATCAAATGTTGATCTGGCGAAACGAATAAAAACGAACAAAGAGATAAACGAAAAGAGAGAGAGAGCGTCAGAAAGTGGAAATTTGAAGGGTAATTTTTAATAATCTAAAGGTTATTTTGTGAAACTAAATGCTTTTTGGATTTTATAATTTGGAAAATAATCACAAATCATCGCGGTTTGGTTGATGTTTATCGATTTTTTTATGCAACTTGACATAGAGTTGTAATTTAATTTACACCAAATGTGAAAATCCAATTTGATAATGATAGAAAATTGAATAAATCATCATGTGAATTGAGCTAAAAATTGTTTATAATTGTTGTCCAATGTTTTAAATACCTTGTTGTTGTGGTGGTTGTGCTTGGCCAATGACTAGATTTACGCCAAACAGTGCAATTAGACAGCTAATTGAAACGACAAATAATTTATTCATTTTCGGTTGACACGATTTGGGATTGGTTCTTTTGCTTCTCAAAAAATCCGCAATTTAAGATCACTTTCTCTTCACTTTTGGGAACGGAATCAATTAAACACGAATTCAAACTAAATGCCACCGAGAAACTGAGCACCGACTATCGAAAATCTGTTCGTCTAATACATTTGCATATCGTTTTATACAAAAGTCGCCCCACCAGCAGCACACCCAACACTTCGGCTGAAAACCGAAGATACACAGATATCTTGCCGACGCACACACACACACACACACACACCTCAGTATCGAAATTCATTGAAATGAGCATTTATAGTAATCTGTTGAATTGATAACTGGCTGCAACGTCAGTTGAGCGAATCAGCGATCAAAGACACAATCGAAGACGAAAAAGAAGAGACAGCAGAAAACATCGATTGTGCGTAGATAGTAATAGTTTTTGAGCTTTATTTTCTTCTTGATGACAACTGTTCAAAATATTCCAATAATGTGAACCTGTTTTTTTTTTTATAGAGGATTGCAATCCTTGATCCGTACCAAGAATTACGTATTGAACTCATAAAAACCGAACGAACGAGGTGGAGGTGATTACACACAGCCGACCTATTAACACCTGTACAGCAATGACATCATCTTTTCGCCGGTTTTGTTATTGGCACAAAGATCCGCAATAAATATATCAGTCTGATGCTCTGATGAGTAGCGAGGCTCCGATTCACATTGTCACAAATAGCTGAATTTTTGTTTATATGACATGACCATCGAAAACAATCGAATATATCAGAATGATGGCAATGACTGTTCACTTTATTTATGGATATGTCGAATTTATTCCGAATGTTCCCAGAAACATCCCAATAAAACACCGTAAGCATCCTGTTTTATTCATTATCTCCTTCATAAATATCCATTCAATTTTGATTAGTTTGTTCCTTGTTTTTTGTATCGTTTTTTTTCGACAATTGCTTGATGTTGTCAGCGATGTCATCATCGTTGAAAATTCTCCTTTTTCTTAAAATAAACAACTCGAAATTCATTCTCGGTCGAGATCACCATTTCGTATAGAACAAATGCAGATTCCTTTTTTTCTCTCTTTGAATCACATGACAAACCGTCATTGACAATGGATCCCATTGAATGGGGCTATCGAAAGATGTCCTTGTCGATATCACTCTTAAATTGCTTCGTAATTGTGTAGATTATTTTTCGATAATTGATTTTCAACCTTATATTTTAACCCTCTAATGCATACAACCGCCTCTAGACGGGCAACATTTGAACACCTGTAGAACATAAACCGTACATCGGATCACATTACTTCAAAAAGAATTTTTATTCGTCAATGTTCTTTCTTTATTTTTGTCTTTGGCAATCTTTGTCTATGTAGTGTGATTGTAATGTAATGAACAAAAATGTGTGCAAAAACAAAAATTTGACAAAATAAATTATTCGAACTCTAAATTAGACACATTTTTGACACTTTTAAACAATGCATTTGATTTTTCTATGATTTATGTCAATCGCATTATCTGAATAAACCATGACGAATCCAGGATAATGAATATTTTTTTTATTATCTTTGGTCAAAAATCAACCAAGTACCAGTACTCCCAGCCCTGGGAAAAATTAATGCATTAGAGGGTTAAAATCAACGTTGGAAACTCGACTTGAAGCTAAATCGTACTTAGCTTAGATTTAATCAAACGTATTAGTTTTCGTCTTAAAAATAACTAAAAACGTTCATGTTTAACTTAATTGATGGCTACAAACATTGCCTATATACATTATACAAATAATAACTGTAAGAAATGCTTGTTTAAATCTGGTACTAATTTTCATTTTTGATTGAAAAAAAATGTTGAATCAGAGTTTTGAGATGAATTCAACGTATTTCCATACAAAGAGATAAAATATAGACAAATATTACACAAATTCTACAGGCGAATAGATCTCTGAACAATGTACAGACGAATAATTGAGGAATAGTTGTTGTTGTGTGTTATCATTGCTATCAAAGGCAACGTTCTATCATAGAACTTCTATGTAATGAGATTCTAACTACTAATTACCGCTCAAGTCGTGTGCAAATGAGTGTAGAGTTGTGTGCAATTTATACTGAAACGTCAAACGAACTGTTTTGCAAATAAAGCAGTGAAAAACATTCACAGAAACATTAAACGGCAAAAATGTACACAATTTTTTTGAATTTATTCACCATATGTTCTTCTTTTTTTTATATATATTTTTTTTGCTTCGATTCGCTAAAAAAATCCAATAATTTAAGAGCTTTATATCGAAAAAGAAAAAAAATCTCTAAAAATATTGTTAGGATCCCGCCCTAGTCATCAATGCCAAATGTGTTTGTCAAATTCCTGATCGGTGATTTTGTTTTTCTTTCAACTTCTTAAATGGTGAATTGATATCATATCTCTTAAGCTCTTTCACCGGCCCCACCCCAGACAGCTTAAGAATTAGCGGTGTATGGAAGGCGCCAGCAGCTAAAATAACTTCTTTGGCTGCGTAAATCTTGTATGCGTACATGTCACGTGGTGTATCATCGAAGTCCCAAAGTTCAGCAACGTGTGCTTGCCATCGGCGTAAATCTTTCTTCGCCTCATCAAAATGTAACATACAATTTAATTGGCTTGAACCGCCCAATCCCTTTCCACGTGGCAAATACTGAATCTATTGGAAAAGAATTTTCAATTATTATATACGGAAAATTCCATTGAATTTTAAATGACACTGCAAAAGTCAACATGTGATTTCCTTACCTGACCTCTGAATCCAAATGATGAATTTTTCTTGGTCATCGTTTGCAAGCTCCAATCGTTTCGACTGCGTTGATACTGCGATGTCAAGAATGGAATCATGGCCAATAGGCTGAATGTGCTGTCACTTTTAGTTAGCAAGACACTCGTGTCACCATTTTCTCTCAGTCGACTGGTCAAAATGCATCCTGCCGTTCCGCCACCCACAATAGCATAATCGTGCGTATATTTCTGCGCCTCTTTGAAGCTAAATACGTTTGGAATGCATGAAAAAAATGAAAAACTGTACAGATCTTACCGGAGCAAAAATAACACACTTCAACTTTTTACGCATTTTAACTGTTTAATTTATCTCATTTTTTACAATAAAAACATTTGTATTTTTTTCGCGAAACGTTCTCATGTGGAGTAGCGCATTCAAAAGAATCAAATTTAGTGTGACAGCAAACGAGGTGTCAAAAGTAATTTCGAATACAAACCGATGTGGTGGCGCCACTGTTACAGCTACCATTGGAAATTTGAATACAAAAATTGTTGAATAATTTGCCTTTTTCATTTGCGAAAAAAATTGTCGGCTCAACCAATTGCTACTATTTTGCTGTTTAAAATCACCGAACAATGAAAATAAACCATTTTTCGCTCCTCAACGGCAATCGAACTAAAGTCCTTGTTTGCTATAATGTCAATGTGATGACTGATTTTATGGAAATGGAAATGGAAATGTTTTGCGTTCAGCACAATGAATGTTTATAACGGGTCTTGGCGCGGAGATGACACTTCAATGTGGTTTTTTTTTCGTTGTAGTTGAACTCGCATTCATCGGCCCTTCAAAATATAGAAAGAAGCGATAGTGACAGTATAAATATTCAACAGTTTGATAGAATAGTACATGAAAATCATTTAAAATCTCATCAAGATGTCCAACACTCAGCCAGTCCGAATCAGAATCAAATGCATGAGCGGCATCGAAACGCGATCAGTTCCTTTTAATTGCACACCAGACCACCGATTGATTGATGTGATAAAATCATTTTTGATGGGCATCGATTTCAGCGTGATGTGGTTTGAATTCTATGATTCGCGTGGTGAATGGCTGTTCGATACAAAACAAACGGTTGCTGATTACTTGAAGGCCAACGCACAAATTATTCTTTACAAGAAAAAGGTTGCATTGAAGTTTCGAGTGCTACAAGATCCAACATTCACCGATTGGTGCTTAAATCATGGCCGGAAAATTGACAATGGTCCAATTCCTGAAATTGGTCGCAACTGTGGATTCGACAGCGAAATGACGCTACAAGCGCTTTGTGAACAGTTCGGCGATAAAAACGGATTTTCACACCATCGATTGAAATTTTTCAATTCGGACGGTGAGTGTGCTATATCATTTCGATTTGACGTTTTATTCACAAAGATTTCGTTCACTTTTTCTAGGCCAAGACATTTTCGAATCATTGCCCCGGGATGTAAATTTGGGAAAATTCTTCGAAATTAACGGACCGATGATATTCTACACCTATCAAACAGAAGCTCACATTGATTACTTCTATCTTAACGCTTCTCACGATCCACACTCTGTCCCGAAGCGATTCGAATATGTAGAAGGCATGACTGTAGATGACCTATCACGCACATACAACTATCGGCACAGTTCGTTGTTGGCAATTGAAAATGGTGACATCGTGGGGTTCGCAGATGCAAGTGATCCAGTACAGGAGATCCTCGATGACCACACGACATATAGACTGGGTGATTTCCATGACAGCCACGACAAAAGTGAGGACCACTTCGATGTTTCAGTGCAATTCGAGAACGGCGGTGATAAATTCATGAATCCGGTATTAGTGTGCGCGATGCATAATGAGACCATCAAAAGCTTCTCTGAAAGATTGTTGGCAAAAATTGTGGAGCCCGATTGCATTGCCGTTTGCCTAAAATCACTCAGAATCAACATTGGCGGTACTACTTTCAAGTGCAACTCAACTGTGAAACTCAACAAACCACCTGCATCGGATACATCGGACATTATTGTTTTTTGTATGGTTGATGCCGCACATTTGCCACCGGAACTAAAGTACTGTGACTATAAATATGAGTTTTATTTTTACGATAAGAAAAAACCATGGCACAGAGTCAAATTTTGTTACACAAAGGTTACTGCCTG
Source organism: Sitodiplosis mosellana (assembly GCF_009176505.1). Lineage (NCBI taxonomy): Eukaryota > Metazoa > Arthropoda > Insecta > Diptera > Cecidomyiidae > Sitodiplosis > Sitodiplosis mosellana. The sequence continues at coordinate 3,192,227 of NW_022601432.1, read as the reverse complement.
CAATCCAGAAAAACTCTTGTCGGTGATCGATCAATTCATTGAATGGAAGAAATTCACACTGGAAAAATGTGAGTTCTTCGATTCCCGAGGTACGTATATATTCGAATTTTGAAGAATAATTTGTGGTAAAATTATAAATAAACTATTATGATTAACATTGGATATGTTCTGTTTTTTCCTTTAGGTATTCAAATCGAATCAAAAAGCATGCAGTCTACTGTTGCACAGTATGCTCGGAAAAACGATCTGGTGATTTTTTATGTCAAAACGAGCAGCGATTAAAATGACATTACCATGGAATCTTATAATAAGGTATCAAGTCTTATGTTTTTTTTTTAATTTGAAATATTATAACTGAGTCATCTACTGCGGACCATTTTTGGGCTGCTGAGATTTGGAACATTTGCTGTGGTGTATATTTTAAACCGGGTAATTTTAATTCAGGACCATTTCCCTCTTCCCATTTCAGATAAGCAGGGTATGACTCCTTGATGCCATCCGTTTAACTTATGTCACATAACAAGACGGAATCATTTGAATAAAAACAAATACAATGCTGTTGTAACAACAGCTAAATATATCTTTCATACTTTTAAAATTCTGTATAATTTTCATATTGTTCAATGATACAATTAGCTTTTTCCACGTAGTGTTCTCTAGTTGTTTCTTTTCATCAATCAACTAAATTGCTATTGAGATCGAATTGGCGACTCTCATCGTCAAATCCATGAGTAATTTTAAGACCAATTATAGAGCCAATTCCTTCAAAGTTTAGATAATAAGGTCCTATCATTTTGAGAAAAAAAGATTGATGTAGATATGCCAAAATGAAACATAAAGGCATTGCAAAGAACTAACTGTTGGCTATAAATATAAGCTCTTGTAGAATACCTGCTGGAAATTCTGTAAATAAAATGTAATAAGTGAAAAGTTCTTGTTTAAATCTGGTACGAATTTTCATTTTTGATTGAAAAAAAAAGTTGAATCAGAGTTTGGAGATGAATTCCATGTATTTCCATACAAAAAGATAAAATATAGACAAATATTACACAAATGCTGCAGGTGAATAGATCTCTGAACAATGTACAGACGAATAATTGAGGAAAAGTTGTTGTTGTGTGTTATCATTGCTATCAAAGGCAAGGTTCTATCATAGAACTTCTATGTAATGAGATTCTAGCTACTAATTACCGATCGAGTTGTGTACAAATGAGTGTAGAGCTATGTGCAATTTATTCTGAATCGTCAAACGAACTGTTTTGTAAATAAAGCAGTCAAAAACATTCACAGAGGCATTAAAAGTTAGAAAAATCAATATTTTTTTGAATTTATTTCAATTTTTTCCTTCATTTTTTTTATTTACAAAATGTGTTGCTTCAAATTGATACAAAAAAAAACAGTTTTATATTAAAATAGAAGAAACAAATCTCTTTAAAAAAAAAAACTTAGCTTAGGAACTGCTGTCCTAGTCATCAATGCCCATGTGTTTGTCAAAGTCCTGATCGGTGATTTTGTTTTTCTTCAACTTCTTAAACATTTTAATATCGTTGGCCAGTTCGGCGATGTCATCGTCATTGATGCCGCCGGTTCGCTTCCGTTTCACTGCTGTGCCCGAATTCAATTTCAATACTTTCTTCTCTTTGCGTGATTTTTTACAAGCTTTTTGTTCGGCTTTGCGTTGCTTCGATATTGACCATGCTTCGGTGGCTTTCTTGTGTTTTTTCTCATTTTTACCCTTTGGCCATTTGCCCGTCTCCACGAAAATTGCCAATTTCTTCTGTCGTGCCTCTTCCTGTTGCTTATTTTTGTATCGAATTTGATTGATGTCGAACGGCATTTTTGGTGCAATGAAATCACGTGTTGCATTACCATCTTTGGACTTTTGTTTGAGCTCCGGCATAAGAGGCATTTTCAATAGGCCATAACATGAAGCTATCTTTCCTAAATTCAAATCGTTCACACGCAATATGAAATTGCATTCGTGTTTCGAGTATGCTTGAATGTGAGATACAAATGCACGATTCGCTTTATCGAAAATTGAACGATTGCCCAGCTGTGTGCGATGAATGGTTTCGCGTAGTTTTTCAGCGGTGGCAGTTAGTTTGTCGTTTGACGCAGAGTCGGTCACTTTGGTCAAGGACACATTTTGATTACGGCATAAAAAGTCGACGTAGGCATCTTCACTGGATTGAATCAATATAAGAGCGTTTCCATGTTGACCTTGACGTGCTGTTCGACCAACACGATGCACAAAAGCGGCAGCATTCGATGGCGGTTCCCATTGCACCACCCAATCCATCTCTGGAATATCAACACCTCGTGCAAGCACATCCGTACATAATAGTAGGGAATTTGATTCCTTTTTAAATTGATCCAACACCTTGAATCGTCCTCCTTTCATTTTACCGTGCAACGCCAGACATTTTGTGTCGGGCAACACGGCTGGCAATACTTCGTTCCAGTATTCGACGCATGCACACGTCGGAAAGAATATTAACGCCTTCTTAATTTTACGACGTGCTATAAAATCCAAAAGACTGGCCAATTTAAGCTCCGGCTCAACGATCATATAGTAATTTTGCAATCGAACGGGCGTACTTGTGGTAGATTTTTCACGAATTCGAACCAATACCGGATTTCGAAGACCAGCCCGAATCAAATCTTGTATCTCTTTCTTCTGTGTGGCTGAGAATAAGGCGGTTCGTCGTTGGGTTGGTAAATATTTCAGAATTGTATTGATTTTGCTGGAATATTGGAGTAAACTATCGGCTTCATCTAAAACTAAAATTTCCAAACTTTTGCATCGTCCGCACAGATTCAAGTTGCATTTCCGTTCAAATAGCTCGAGCAAACGTCCCGGTGTTGCGATAATAATGTGAGCACCGTTCGCTTTCAATGCCGTTGTATCTTGATCAGAACTGGCTCCATCACTACCACCAATCAACAGACGATGGGTGAAGCTTAACGCTTTTGCGAATGGCTTCAGCACTGCATTCGTTTGGGCGGCCAATTCACGCGTAGGTGAAAGTATAATTGCTCCGACTTCGTTTGCTTTCCACTTTTCTTGATTCGATCGACGCAACAATAACTCCAATATTGGGATCACAAATGCCAATGTTTTACCAGATCCAGTTACCGCTTCAGCGGCCACATCTTTGTACGACATCAACAATGGAATCGATGCTTTCTGTGAGTAAAGAAACAAAGACAGCGAGAGGTGATTACAAATTCGAATGAGAAAAATTCATTCAATTGTATTCATACCTGAACCGGAGTCATTTTCTCGAACTTAAATTCATTTTCGATAACCGACAAAATCACTTTATTCAATGGCGGATCGAGCGCATCCCATGCAGCTGATGTAGACGCCATAACGACTAAGTTGACAGAATTTCGTTTCTATATTTCTTATGAAAAATTGAAAAAAATCGCACATTATTTTGTTAGCAATACAAATGCACGCGGGTTTTATTTACTATCGTCACGTTGCGCTTAGTTCACTTTGACATTCAACTGTCAAACTCTTTAGATGGAATGACACACGCATACATACAATACGAATGTGTGAATAGACATAAATGTTCTTTTTTTCAGTGGAAATTAGGAAATAAAAATATTTTCGTAAAATTTGTCAAAGTTTCTAAATAAAAATTGATTTTATAAATGATAAATCAATCGATCATATTTTTTTTTTCATGCATTTAAATAGAGAATCAATATCGATATACCGTAAAATGCTGGCGCAATGGATGCGTTCAATGTTATTTCGGTCGCAATGGACGCACAGAGAAGAGAGCGAGAAACGGCTTGAATGGAATTGACAGATGTGAATTCCTGCTGAAGCGTACGACAAACGTATCTGTATGTGGAAATATCAAATGTAAAAGCGTATTGTATTAACATTAGTGTTTCAACAAAGTAAGGGATAAAAAGGCGAAAAACGAGTAGCAACACTAATTTTTCTGTCTCTGGTGGATTTTCGATTTTGTTTTTTGACACACGCAAACACTGCACCAAGAAGAACTTTGAAAATTATAATTGCCACTGTCGATTGAATTGTTGAAAATCGAACGCGAATCGAATTGTTAATTCGGTCAGATTTATTTTTCTCCCCAAATGATACGTTCATCTTTTATTCACAAATGCAGCCATTTCTACGCCATTAAATAGCGAACGAAATATTTTTTGGTGAAATATTTTTCGACCATACAGAACGAATCACATACACATCGATTGCTATGAAAAACATAAACAGAAAGTGGTAACATTTTTTGAAGCGGTTAACAATTTTTTGCGACGACGATGAGAACAATTTTTTGAATTTTTTGTGCACGAGCAATGTAATTTCGGAGAAGTGTGAAATAAAAGTTTTTTTTTTAAAAAAAAATTTTCAATTCAAGAAATTTTCCACGCATCTTTTAATTATTATTTTTTTTTTTAAATTCGTGAGTGAGTGAGTGTGTGCGTGGAATAAAAAGTTGCTGTGAATTCATTAATTTATTGTGAGAGTGCAAACATGGAGATTGAGACGATCGCCGAATGGGATGCAATTTGCCGAATTTGCCTGCAAGAAGGCCAATTGCATTCGTTATTCGATTTTGATGATGAGAAATCGGAATTAAATATTGGCGAAAAAATTATGCTGTGTGCACCGATTGTGGTATGTGGTTTAAGCTCACAACAATCACTGACACAACACTCACTATAATTGCTTAATATTATTGTTTTTTTTTTTCCATTTGTTTTTCACGGAAATTAGATTACAACGGATGGAAAATTACCGGAGCAAATATGCACGGAATGCTTATATGATTTAGATGTGGCGTTTCGATTTCGTAAGAATTGTGAACGATCCGATACGATATTGCAACGGTTTTTAAATCCAACTGAAGACACAGAATTAGGTGAAGAGTATATTGAACAGTCGAATGATCCATTGAGCTCGTCACGGGCATCGAAAGACAGTCGAGTATTGGTTTCTTCAGATGCTGGTCTCTATGAATACCGGCCACCAGTCGGTTTGAATGTAAAACTGGTGAAAAGTGAAACGGGCGGCCGAGTGTTACGAACAGCCACAAAAAAGAGTAGCTCAATCACTGCCTCTGATGAGCACACAATTTATTTAAAATCCGAACCAATGGATGATGACACACTCGATGATAGCGATAACATTGATGTATTGTATGATATTGAGACAAATTTTGAAGATTCTACCGATGCTGCCGACAAACCAATCGACTCGATGCGCAAAGTAAGCGGCAAAAGTAGCTCGGACGCTAGTACGACCAATGAAAATGATCCGAAAATCATGCAAATCAAACCGGTTCGCACAAATAAAGTACGATTAGGCTTTACTTCGGCCAATAAAACGAAGGCCAGCGGAAGCGTTAGTGTTAAATCAAAAGCAACTAGCAGCGAAAATGGTAGCAAAGAGAATACGGCCACGGTTCGATCACCGAAATCCAAGACTAACGCCAAAGGTGAGCCAAAGCAACCGAAAAAGTGCGAAATTTGCGGCAACACTTACATGTATCAACATGCACTGGAAAGGTGAGCTCGGTGATATCGATTTAATTTACACATTTTGAAGTGATGAAATATTAACAAGCAGAAATTAATGAATTGATTATGCTTCCATTTCAGCCATATGCGTCGGCATCGTAATGAAAAACCGTTTGTGTGTAGCGTGTGTGGGAAAGGTTTCGTTATCAACTTTGAATTGAGTCGTCACATGAGAACAGTGAGTTGCATTTATTTTGAGACATTTTGTATTCAAAAATAAAACGATCTCTATGATTAAATTTATAAAATTGTCGTATTTTAGCACACGGGACAAAAGCCGTACGCTTGCAAGTATTGTGATAGAAGATTCTCCGATTTTGGTAGTCGCGTGAAACACGAACGGTATTTCTCCTTCTTTTTATTGTCTAATTCAACATTCATCAATGATTAATTGATATATAAATTCCATTTTTATTAGAATCCACACGGGAGAACGGCCCTACGCTTGTAATATCTGTGGCAAAACCTTCGCATATTCACACGTTCTATCGAGTCACAATTTGATCCATACCGGTGAAAAGAAATATCAGTAGGTTTCATCTAAGTATATTTTCCACTTACAAATGATTGATTCAATAATAATCATTACACTAAAATGGATTAAAATTGAATTTTCCAGTTGTGAGGTGTGTGGAAAGCGTTTCGCTAAATCGCATCACTTGAAGGCACACATGAATACGCATAACAAAAATGGTGCGAAAAATCAGCAACAATCTCAACAGCACAGCCAACAACAACATGAGGACCAATCGCAGACACAGCAAATATACGCTTTACAAGTGATTGATGATCAATCGCAAATCGATGCCGATTCGGCCAACGAGGGTGATTTAGCGGAATATTTGACACAAGCGAATATCATTACAAAAGATGATGATGGCACAAATAGCGAGGGTGAAGGTCAACTCTTGCTATACGATGTCGATGTTTTGGAAGCAATCAAAGAAACATCCAACATTAAGAAGAAATACATAACGACGACCAAAGGTGGCCAATTCCAAGAAATCACCATTGCAGATCATCAGGATCCCATTGAATTACTTACATTCGAAGATGATGAATTAGAATAAAATGCTCCACTGTCGACAATGCCTCGAATTCAGTTTAACTTCGATATATTTTTTCCCTTTTAAATTTAAAATAATTCTCCAACATTTGTACGATACAACACTGACTTAGTTGGCTCATATTTTCTTTGCACTCTGAAACATTAGATTAAACAAGAAGAATTATTCACTTTTGTTCAATTTTTGGGCAATAGAGCTCGAATGAAGGAGGTGAACAAATGCTATAGGTTTACCATTTGCACTGAATGAAATGCTTTCGCATCAACAGTAAATTGTTTCCCATTCAAATGATGGTATTAAGAGCACTAGGAAGAAGACTTTAATAAGTTTGTTTAAATACACAGAATTCTAAGGACTATATTAAAAGAAACAAAAAAATGATGAAAATAATGATATTTCGTTTTATTTTATTTTATTTAGTTGACATTTTCGGTTTTGATGTTTTTCTTACATGGAAAAATATGAGGAAGTAGCGGATTTCAATGAAAAAATTATTTTTAATTGTTTTTATTGATTTTACAAAATGAAAATTATTTTTGACAGTTTAATTCATATAGTTAAAGATACGTTTCATTCTGCATAAATTATCATTAGATTTGCGTTTGCCTCGTGAAATTGTGATTGGATTTCATTTTGCTCGTTCCAGTGTAACAAGTGTGCCACAGTCATCTACAAGAAAGTATGGACTCCATTCATTGCCACAGCATTCTCCTATAGTCTCTTTGGAGTGGCGACTGTAGAAACTACAACGGTTCACTGATTCAAACTGAGCCAAATACTCGATTACAAAGTAAATGTTCATAAAAATTTGATCAAGTGGAAGAAACACAATTTCTCTCAATGATGGTAATGCTTTCAAAGCGTCTAAATCTCTCTGGATAAAAGTGTTCATATACCCCATTTTGAACGTTATCTTTTCTATTGACGGATTCTCTTCGATAAAATCGGAAAAGGCATTACTGTACCGAAAGCAAGAAGTGAAAGTGAAGTCTCTAAGATGATGGAATGAAAAGGGGATTCTGGGCAAAGGTTTATATTTACCAAGTGTCACGTTCAACTTAAATTCTGAGACACTTTGGAAATATATCATATCGCCTTTGGGAAATTGTACTACACTCGCAATTTCAAGACTTTCGATTAACTGTAAATATTCACTTGCGGGCCGTAGGAATTCTGGATCCAAACTTTTCATTGAAATGCTTCGCAATTGCGGATTATGCTCTAGCACCAGAATTGCCTTTGGTTCATCGTATAAAGTGCCTAACTCGATTCCTAAATGTTCTAAATTTGAAAATTGTTTTGTTGCATCTTTAATTAAGCCAATTTTGGAACCATTAAAGCGTCGTAGTTTTGGAAAAAATCTCGATATCCAATTTTGATCGATTTCAAAATAATCCATATCTTCGAACTCTACAACATTCGGAAACAGAAGTGAGGAGACATACAGATGACTAAATTTCTCGGATGAAAACTTGCGAAGCGATTTAGAGCAATAACGATGCACATAATTTAGAACGACCGTTTCCCAATATTTTTTCAGCGTCACTTGGGTGATCATATGACCGAAGCAACGTAATGTTTGCAGTACCATTTTAAAATCTTTGATTACGACTTTAGACACGTGAACGGAGAACAATGAAGGTGGGAAGTCGGTTAACCTGAAATGTTCGAATTGGATGCATTTTCTTGCATACTTTCGATTGAACGGCGCATATGCGG
>NW_022601432.1:3170571-3183869 GCF_009176505.1 Sitodiplosis mosellana | reverse complement strand
AAATGTAAATATATGCTCGAGGCACTCTTGAAGTAGATCGTTAATTGCCGTTTGTTTATATATTTTTGTAGCAAATCCGTTGGTTTTGATACATTTGGGTTGATAATACATTTTTATGCTTCGTCGTTTTCCACCTGCATTTTTACCTTCCATTTCGATCAACTAAAATACAAAATAGGATTTTTATTGAAATTTTTACTATTATTTGTACATAATTTTCGACACAATTGAATCATCAAACATCAGAACAAATACACACCTTATTCGTATTTTGAAAATAAAAATTATTAATTCGGTTAAAGAAATTACGGTTACTAACAAAAACTTGAACTATTTTGGCACTAAACCAATGATTCTGATTTTAACTGAAATATTTCGAATTTTCCCAACTTAACAAAGCAACCGTTAGAAGCCGACTGTCCTTTTGGTTCATTTATTTATGATCGATTGCTCTCAAATTACCAAACTACTCAAACAGAGTAAAACTAATTAGTAGAATACTTAACCATTGACACTTCGAGATTTAAAGTTTCCAATGTTTCATTTGAAAAAATTGCACCATAAAACTAGACTGTATTAGAAGCTATTGCAGTAAAGCTGAATGAGAGGCTAGAAAAAATCATTTACAAATACAGTCATCGGTCAAATACTTCAAATCCAAAAAAAAACTCGAAATTCAGTAGTGGTTCACCCCTGACTTTGAAATTAAGACATCAAAATGTTGGCGATCAACCGTCAATAATGAACAAACTCACTTTCAACCACTCGGATCTGAAAATATTTGATGGGAGCAACGTTCAATGCTCATGGCTTAGATAATTTGTAATCTCTCTATGATAGCATCTAAACCAGTATACAACTTTATGGCGAAACATTTCAAATGAAACAACGGAAACTTTTAGTCTCGAAGTGTCAATTGTTAAGTATTCTACTAATTTTAAATTTCAACATCTCAGAGAATTCACTCTAGCCACTAACTGTGTGGTACAGTGAATCTTTTTCCGATTTTATCAAAGAAAATCCGACAATAGAAAAATAAACGTTTAAGAATCACTTCATGAACTTTATCAAGAGAGATGTAGAAGTTTTCAAAGCATTACCATCATTGAGAGAAATTGTGTTTCTTCCAGACGCTTTTATGAGCATTTATTTTGTAATCGATTATTTGACGAATTTTGAATTGGTGAATCGTCGTAGGTTTTACAGTCGCTAATCCAATTAGCTGTGGCACCGAGTGGAAGCCACACTTTCTTATAGATCAACGGGAAATTTTTGTCACATTGGAACGAACTAAATTAAATCCAAACACACTTTCAAGAAGCAGACTCAATTCTAATAACAACTAATGTATAATAAAATATGTCTTTAACTGAATTAATTCAACACCTGAAAATTAACTTCTTTTTTTTTCAAATTAAACTATTGAAAATCCATTTGTGTTGCTATTGACTGTTTTATTTTTTGTATTCATTTTTTGGGAGAATTTTTTTTGAATAATACCGTAAATTAAGTGGAAAAAACTATAGTTATTATTCATTTATGCCGATTTTTTACCTAATACAATCACTCAAAAAATTTAATCTAAATTTTTTGTTGGTTTATAACATTTTAAACAAAGAAACAAAAAAATGAATTTTCCGACGACAGACTGACCCAACTCAGCCATCAGAGAATTGAAGAGGTCATCAGTAGGTACCTATCTTTTATTCAAGTCTTCAAAATAGAAAATTTCTAGTAGAAATTAAACGAACCTGAATCCACTTCTGACGGCAGATGTTTAACCAAATTTCCACTTGCAGCTGTATGCACTTGCAAATTTCCCATTTACAACCTATAAATATTCGAAAATAATTGCAAACGATTTTTTGTTGTTGTTTTTTTTTTATTATTCTCATCATTTTTGATTAAAGAATTATTAAGAATATTGAGTATTGTATTTCCAAGTAGATTTTTTGTTTGTTATCTATTTATACATTTTTTTTTTTGCTTCAAATGTTTGTCGTATGTCGGTTTCATTCAGAATTGAAAATGAACATTTTCTCTCTATCGATTGAATATATCGTAATGGACTTGCAAATGGGGTATACAATGTCTTGGCTCGGTCTCCAACAGATGACCAATGCAGTGAACATGGGTCGGTGATAAGCTTCGACTTCCTTAATACTATTATCCCCATATCGAAGCAATAGTAAACGTAATCATATTTCTTTTATCTGTTTGCCTTTTTCTTTTTTTAAATCACAAATGAAAAAAAATGTGTTGCTCTTTTCTTTTCACCATGTTCTTTTTTTTCTTCTTCTCATTATGTTACCATTTTAAATATTACATGTTTATCAACAGCGATTCGGTCACAATATATTTACAGTACATGCAATTTAATTCGAATGCTTGAAATTTCCTTCTTTTTTTTTTCTTTATATCCAGATTTTCGTACATCAGTTCAACTTCACTTTCATGTTTTCTTTTTCGGTCATTATCATTTGAAAATCATATAAAAATAGCACAGTTAGTTCATTGATCATCATCTATCTCAACAACAAAAAAATTAAGTCCGAGATATTATAATTTAATACGATTATAAATAATAAATTAACGAAGAACAAAGAGGAAGGGGAGCGCAATAAGACGAGAGAGAGAGAGAGAGAGAGAGAGAGAGAGAAAAAAGAAAGAATTAATAGCATAAAACGAATCTAAATCAAAATTAAACTATTATTTTGTTGTTTTTTGTTTTCAAATTCACAGTTGTAAAATATACAAAAAAGTGTAAAAATCAGTCAATGTATGTGTGTTGTTGTTGTTGTTGTTGTTTTTGTTATTATTTCCTCTTTCTCTTTTGTTTATTCTTGTTCATTTTGAAAGTTTGGTTTGTGTTTTTTCTTCTGAAAATGTCGCCTTTGACTTTTCTTAATCGAGAAATTGTTAATATCATGAAATTCATGCGAAACAAAATAAAATGGATTATATCTCGCTAATTTGCGCTAAATGCGCAACTTTTGCACACGCATACACACGATAAATCTTTTAAACGAATTCTTTTGTTCATATTCATATTTCCACGCAACCAAGAGAGAAAAACAGATCTATATATGCTCAAATTGAACTTTGTTCATTGAAATGTGGATTATGTGTGATTTTTTGTTTCAGTATCAGCCCATTTGGTTGCTCGCAATCGGTGGAACATTTCTCCAACTCGATAATAATATAATAATTTTTTTTTGTCTCTGTAAACTAATAGAGAGTGCGCATTGAAGCGAATTTTGAAATTTTATTTTCAGAAAAATTTGTTTCTTGTATGTGTGGGTAGGAATTCAATGGAAGATATTCTCAATGTCGATTATTTAGCAACTGAGATGCAACGCTAAAATAATCGTATGTCGACCATTTCGATTCAATAGTTTTTTCTTACTTTCTTTTCCTTCTTTTCAGTTTTACTGATATTTTCAACAACGAGAGCAAAAGAAAATATGATGTAATTGTTAAATTAAAACAGCAAGAAAATGAATTCAGTTTTTTTTTTGTATAAAGAGATGAACGTTTAACGACTCGCGACGAAGAAAACAACTAGCTTATCACTAAGATCTCTGAATGGAACAAAATTGACGAGTCAAAACGTTATCTCGGTGAGATTCATTCAGTTGTGATGACCGGAGCGGGAGAGGATTGGAGGAAGAGGTCTGGGACGATTGGGGGCGGAGGGAGAGACTTTATGGTAAAAATGTGTGCTCTACCGTAAATGTTTCAGTTTTCTCTCTATGCCACATCATTTTTCGAACCGTACATGGATTCCGAATGTGATAATTGCGGTGCTGGGCTCGTATCACTCAAACGTAATATCGTACTGCTTGTCGACGTACATTGTGGTAAATACGATTCATTTGGCACTGATGGCATCACCGCGTACAGTTGCGCTATCTTTGACTTCAAATCTACCACTTCTTTGTCCTTTTGCCGAATAACACCTATGCGGGTAAGGGTAAAATGGCATTAGAAAAATTGATGCAAAAAATACTCAACTATAGCACCGAAAAAGAGTGCCACTTACTGTCACGAATTTCCAGTTGTCGCTTCGCTTCGCCTAGAGCCGAGAATAAGTCCAGCTTAACTCGTGTCTCTGCCGACAGATTTTTTTCCAGTGTGGTGTTTTTATCTTGCATTGCTTGTAGGGCTGACATTAGGACTTCAGTACTTTCGCGGGTTTCACGTGATCTCAGCTCCGCCTCGAATTTTCGCAGCTAAAATTTTAATACACAACACATTTTCATTAAATTTTAAGGTAACCGGCCTTATAAGGAAACCGAATATAACTGAGATGTCCTACTGAACCAAAAAAAAGGGTAAATAAATCGTACTTCTTGTTCATAGTTTCTGCTTTGTTGTTCGGCCGATTTCTTCAGTTCCTCGATCGATGAAATATCACGTCGCAGTTGCTTGCATTCGTTCTCTAGCATCTGTTTGCGTAATTTACAGTTTTCGCTACAATCAACCCTGTTGGAAGATGGAAAAATTCGAAAAATTAAATCAATTCATCCATTGAACTCAACACACCCATCTTAATAGACGTACCGTGAGAGTTTCTCTTCGGCCAATTTGCGTTGCTTTCGTTCATTGTTCAGCTGTGCCTCTAGAGATTGCCGTTGACGTCGTTCATCGATTAACTTGCGATCAGTTTGCTGCATCGTTTGACGATCCGCTTGCCGCGAACTCGTAAGCTCTTGTAATCTGAAAATAAAAAATGTTAACAAGATGAGCTTAAGTTCTTGCCACAAAACAAATCGCAGCAAAAACTCCGATCGCACTTACTTTTTCTCCAATTCATCGTTCTCTTTCTGTTTGGCCTGCAAACATGACTTTGCCGTTGAGTTTTGATCACACTTTTGTCGCAGTTCATTTTCGATTTGCTTGAGATGGCTAACTTCACTGCGCACTTTCTTGAGTTCAACCTCGAGACGGCCGCATGATTCACAATGTTCGATTTGCTGTGATAGTGGCGATGAATTTCGGACCACATTTACATGGCTGTGATTGTCTTTGTTGATTTGTGTTGTGTGCTGTTGCTGTTGTTGCTGCTGCTGCTGTGAATCCTTTTGTTTTCCGCGATTTCGTCGGCCACGGTTTCGTTCGGTCGTTTCCGCTGTGATGTTATTTGTGCCATTACTTTCCACACTATTGATCTGAGTGTCGGCTTCAGTATTTCCGTTTTGTTTGCACACCGATTTCTCCATATCAATTGGTTGCTGCTGTACACTTGAGTAGCCGGAGTTCGATGCTGGAAGTGAAATATGCTTTAGTTGATTTTAAATTGAAAGCAAAAAAAACACCTTTTTATTCCATTACCTGTTGGCAATTCAACAGCCACTGGAGCAGATGGTGTAAATGATGTAGTCAATTTTGTGTTTGCAGTTGTATTAGCCGGTAGATCACTGTTTTCCATATGTTCATCGTCAATGCGCTCAATATAGCTAGCCTGTTCGGTGCCACTGTCATTATGACTGTAATTGTTCATGTCAACGCCGATCACTCTGTACCTTAGTATGGACAGAATTCGGCTGAACAACGATTCGGGCAATCGGCCGTTTGGATTATTATTCAAATTGGCCGGTCGCCGCTTATTGAATCCATTATTGATAAACATGATGAACGTTTTGTAAATGATTCGCAAACACATAATGAAATATGAACGTGATTGCGAGATACCCTCCTGTATCGGGTCATTACATGACAATGTGCTTCTTATTGAAGATGATGATGCTGCTGCTGCTGGTGATGATGATGACGGAGAATTTGTATCACTAGTTTTATTGTCACTTCGATCCATGCTGCGTCGATTACTTCGATATGTCAGCACCGATGATGATGTGACAGCACCGCCGCTGGTGCTGCCGCTGTTGGTGGAATTAAAGTGATTCTGATGCGTTTGATTCATCGAATTATGATTTAGACCAAAGCCATTGTGCGTCGCCGTTAAATTCAAGTTACTGCTGTTCATATTGTTATTGTTGCTACTACTGTTGTTATGACTAAAATGTATGGTCGATGTTGACGTCGTACCTGTTGATGTGCCTGCAAATTGGAACCGAACAAATTTTTCAATTCAGAATACGACGAATATGTGCATTGAAATCAGACATCGCATGCGATATGAATGCAGATGAATGAATTCATCTTCTTCTACGTACCTGTTGCTGAAGGTTGAGAGGACGTTACAGATACGGACGATGAGAATCCATTCATGGTATGACCATTGACTTTGTGATTACTGTGACCATTACTGTAACAAATTTAAACCGCACATTAGCACATATTTGACCAAAGACCTTAGTCTGTACACATTTTTATCATACCTTCTAATGTTGTGATTGTTGTTGTGATTAAAGTTTAGTGATGATGACGATGACGATGATGATGATGACGATGATGATGATGATGATGATGATGAGGTTGATGTGCTATTTGCATTCGCATTCACCACTGACGATGTAGCTGCTGAAACAGAAATCAAAAAAAAAAAATCAGAAATTGTATGTGTCAAATATTGTAGAAAAATTCAAAATCATCGTAAAAAACTGGACAACGCATAAAAACACTATCGCATAAGGCAGTTATCGCTAGTAGAAAATTATCGCGCGATATTTATGCGATAACTGTCCGTTGCGATACTGTTTCTAAACGTCTTGGACACATTGTTAGAAAACCATGGAAAATCATTTGACTTGGAAATTAAAGAGAAAAACAAATGAATAATAAAACACAAAAACATACAGTTGCTGGATGAAGACGCATGTGAACTGGACATCATCAGTAGTTGTTGTTGCTGGATTCGTTGTGCTATGATCGCTGATGAAACCGGAAGATCGATATCGCCCAATTTGTCCGAGTGCAGCATTTCGGGCGCTTGTTTCATTTGTGCATGAAGTAGCTCATCATTTGGCAATGCAAACTGTAGCAGTTGCATATAAAATTCATTCTCTTTCGCCACCTCGCGTTGCTTCCGATGCCGTATTCGATAGCCAACATAGCTCTTTACTCCAAACCCTAATGTAACTACGGGATATCCAATGCTATTGTTTCGACCGAGACGAAATGAAAAACTCATTTAAAATGTTGTGTTGAAGCGAAACGAAACAACAACAAAAAAATGAAATGAAAGAATCGGAATAATTACCAATGTGCTGCAAATGGCCGGCACAAATCTACATGTGGAATGGATTTGTCGTCTCGCCATCGGATGGCTCCTTCCAAGTACAAAAACAATGCCCACAATAATATGGTTGGCAAACAGAATCCTTTATCGGCTGCTTATGGTGGAAAAGAATGGGACACATTTTTTGTTTTGCGATTAATCGGAATGCGTCAATTAAAAATGCATCAATATGGGAAATGGTGGTTCATTGATCTGATGCTTACCAGCATGCCAAACATATTGCACCCACACGTATGTGCTTGCCAAGAAAAAGAGCCAACTAACTGGTATAAAAAACAGACATACTAAATCTGATGTGATAGCAATGCATACGAAGAGTATTGTAAATGCCTGCGAGAAAAAAAAATGAACAAAACCAAACAATTATTGATGGTGTCGTTCGAATCGGAATTCCAAATCGAATGAAATGTAAGTGATATGCGTGTAAGCCGGTCTCGATCGAGGTCACTTATACTTACTAGTCCTTTATATTTGAATGAGTCGTAAACAGATCGTAAAAGTAACCAAAATGGCCATAAAAATTCAAATCGGAAATCTAACATGAAGTCAGCTGTGATCACAATGGCCCATAATATCAAATATTTCACGTACAAAAATGTATTGCTAGAAGAAAAAGAACGAGAAACGAAACGAAATGGGGAAAAAAAAACAAATGAATCAATTAATTTTTATCGATGTGCAAAATATACTGAAAGCATTTTAATGGTGATAGTGGTTCGGGCACAATGATACCGGTCATATCGGCGATAAAAACAATAATTGTATTCGACGTGCAGAACGAAAATATGGTTGTGATTTCATTCTTCCGTTCATTCGAAGAAGAAGGAGAAAAATAATGAAATCACTGCCAAAAACATTGGACTAATCGAGGGAGGAATTCGACATTAAACCATAATCATATTGCCCTTCATCCTTTTTAGCCGTGCAAAATGGAAATCTGGATACAAATGTACACACATATGTATCCTCCATACTGCATAACTACACACGGTTTGGATTCACCCGCGCACCGAGACGCAGACACATTTCGCTTTATCTCGATACACACACACGCTCAAGCGCGCACACACACACACATTTGCAAACACAAGCAGTTGTAGCCTTTAGCAAACCGACATATATTCATCGTTTTTCTCACTCTTTCCGTAAGTGTGTGTGTGTGTGTGTCGACACCGTGTACACATACAACATACATATACATGATGTATCCGTGTACTCAGATGGATAGATAGATCATATATGGATGAACTAGGATAATATGAATCGTACCTTCCGTACATTCCTTCCGCAATTTTATTACGTTTCATGGGCCTTCTCAGCTTCCCGAATTCGGCATTTCGTCTCTTCATGCTGTGTATGTATTTTGTTGTTGATGATGATGATGTGGATGCTGTCGCCGTTTATAATATTGTTTCAACAGTGTTTCCGTTCTTCCTCTTCTTCTTATTTTTTGCTACTGCTTCTTCTTCTTCTGTCTTTTCTCCTTTCAGATATACGATTTCGTCCTTTCTAAAAGCTATAATGTTGCAAATTAACAACCCAACAGAGAGTGATGAAGAGGGAGAGAGGGAGAGAGAGAGAGAGAGAGAAAGAGAGAAAGAAAATCATATCATGTCTTAATTGAACTACACTCTTTTTGATATCGATTTCGAATGCATGCTTCTAATTTTAAACTTTGTCTATCATTACCCTTGGGATACGGTCGTGGGCACACACAAAAAAAAATAGCCACTTTGAACGGGATAGACACAGAGTAGTGTATGTGAGATACGAAAAAAAAAAACAACGAAGAAACTAAAACTTTGTCGATAGATTTCTTATTTGTTGCACAATTTTCAACGATATTTCTATTTTATGCATTTGTAGACATTATCCTGTCGTTATACACTTTGTTTTGACTGTCATTAGCGCTTTAACAGGCTTGCTCGATTGTAGAAACAATTTAGATCACAATAATCGGTATCAGTTTCCAATTCATTTAAAAACATTGGCTTTGTATAATTGTGATCGAACAAGTGAGCATTGCAAAAAAAAAAAAAATGATGTGAACCAAATGAAGAGAGCTCCGTTCTTTTTTTTTCCAATATTTTTTTCTCGTTATTTGACCAAGACCATTCGATCTGGAACTACTTCATTTCACTGATATACAAATTTTTCTGTGTTGTTCTTCATGGCATTCAATGCCATCTTTTTCCCTCCTTTAAGAAATGGCAATATGCACACGAGCCGAATGAAAATGACACAATGTTTTAGCCACACAATTTTTCTATGATTTTTAGGACGAAAATCAGCTATGCATACCGGAGTAATTACATTTTTCTTTTGCCAAAAGAATAAAATAAAAATAAAATATAATAACACAACAGTTTTTCGTATTTGTTGAGTATTAAAATTCTATTTCACATTTGCACAACATGTATGCACACACACATACACATGCACCGAGCAGAACACGTACTCAGGGAAAATCGAAAAGGAAAAGAACACAACTGAAATATTTTCTTCCGATTTTTTCTTCTTCGGTTGCTTGGCTGCTTACTGTTACTGCTGAATGTTGCTGATTATTGCCAATTTTCCGTAAACTTTTTGTGCGTTTCGGTTTTCCAAACAATTTTTGTATTTTAATCCAAAGAAAAAAAATCTTTTTTTTCCTTCTCTTGAATTCAAAATTTTTGTGTTTCGCGTGTGGTCAAAATATTTTACGTTTTTTTTTCTCTTCTTCTTCTTCGACGTTTCGGTATTGGAAGTTTTGAGTGTTTGATAGTTTTCTTGCTTTTCGTATCGTTTTGTTGTTTCACTGTTTGTTATTTTATTTTGGTTGCACGTTTTATTATTTATAAATTATTTATGGATTAATTTTTTTAGTTTTTATTCGTGTCCCTGTTTTCGCACAACCTGCAAAATAAAAATGTCTTTTGTTGTCAACCTGTGCTGCTTACTCAAAATTGGTTTTTTATTCCTTTTCTTATTATTATTCTGGCGTTTGTGTGTGTGTGCATGTGGTTGTGTATGTCGGTGTATGTATGTGTGTGTGTTTATGGTGTATCCATGTATTTCAGCTGCTGCTTGTTTATTTTGTCTTGCTTGTATAATGTGCAGTTGTCTTGCTCGCGCTCACAGTTACAGCTCGTTCGAATGTTTGGTTGAGTTTTATTTTCTTCTGAGCAGTTGCACTACTAAAAGAGGTTTTCCAATGCTTTTTTTTGCTCTCACTCTCTCGCCCGCTCTCTCCACCACTGTGCACGGTCGTGTGGTGGCAATACTGTCCGTATAGAGTATCAGTAACGAACCGTATCTATGTATGGTATGCATATGTGTGTGCAGACGAACACAGTTGACTTTCACTATTCTGCCCGATGCTTAGGTTGGTAATGCGAAAATTTCGCCAAACCTAACGACTCGTTCACCATGAAAACATTTTCCCATTTTTCGACAAATATGCAGCGAAAATGCTGAGAATTGAGTATGACAACGAGAAAATCTGGAAATATACCAAAATCACATGCTATTTCTGTCATTCATTGTGAATGTCAACCGATTTTTCGCCAAATAGACACGTACTCACACACCATTTGACAACGGAGAATTTAACACGACGATGGCAATTCGACACTGTGAACCGCACATAACAGCTAGCTGTCGTTTCGATCGTCACTCTTTGTCGGTCTCTTTCTCTGTTGGCAACGTGGTGAAACGTTACAGTTTAGTTGAAACTTGCGTATTTCGATTGAAAAATCATTGTAATTCATTGTTTTTTGCGTTTGAAACACCAAACCAATTTTCTTCAAACAAAAATGGCATTCGGAGATGTAAAAACACCAAAAGGTCTTGAAGAACTTAACAATTTCTTGGCCGAAAACAGTTATATCAGCGGGTGAGTTGAGCTGCATCATAATTTAGAGGTTAACTTTTAAATTGAAGTGCAAATCCAAACTGATTGATGGTGTTTATTTTTTTTCCAGATACGCTCCATCAAAGGCTGATTTGTCGGTGTTTGATGCTTTAGGTAAAGCTCCTGCCGGTAATGTGCCACATGTTCAAAGATGGTATCGTCATATTGCATCGTTCTCAGCTCAAGAACGTAACGCTTGGGGTGGACAAGCTGTGCCACAAGTTGCCGGCGCCAAACCAACCACACAAGCTGCTGCTGCTGCCGATGACGACGATGACGTCGATTTGTTTGGCTCAGACGAAGAAGATGAAGAGGCCGCACGTATCCGTGAAGAGCGTGTGTCTGCCTATGCCGCCAAAAAATCCAAAAAACCAGCCCTCATCGCAAAGAGTTCCGTTTTGTTGGACGTCAAACCATGGGACGATGAAACCGACATGAAAAAAATGGAAGAAAATGTCCGTACCGTCGAAATGGAAGGTCTTATTTGGGGTGCATCAAAATTGGTGCCAGTCGGCTATGGTATCAATAAATTGCAAATTATGTGCGTCATCGAAGATGACAAAGTCTCAACCGATGAACTCCAAGAGAAAATCGAAGCCTTTGAAGACTACGTTCAATCCGTTGATATTGCTGCATTCAACAAAATCTAAACCAATCCAATTGGAAATGCTCACACACAAAAACACAATCCCAATATCAATGCACACAGCAATCTGTTCGGCCATTTAACAATCTTTGTCGAAATAAAATATTGAATTTTTGATAGAAACAATAACCAACGGATTTTCACTTTATTTCACATCAGTCGCTAAATTGATTGATTCAAACGAAAAAAAATTTCTTAAATTGATTTTCAAAAGAAATTATTTTTATTGTTTTTTTTTTTCGTTTTCAAATGCCATTACATAAAATCATCCGAATCATTGCCGTCGTCATAGTTTGATTGCATTTTTTCATTTGCTTGCAGACTGGAGTAGCTTCGCAGTTCAGATTCTTCTTTTCGTTTGCGCTCCTCTTCTTTAGCCTTTTCTCTTTGCTCACGTAAAATTTTCTTCTTGTCCTCACGCTCCGCCGCGTCTCGTTTTTCACGTTCAGCTCGGAAATCTGCAATCAAAAGATGTCAGAAATTTCGTTAGCCCAAAACACTCAAGGAGCAATTGACTAGTTTTTTTTTCCAAGGTATGATCCAAACGTCTTAAACTAAAGCTTATCACAATTCAAATAATCTACCTGGATGCTCTTCTGTTTTCGTTTTATTCAATCGATTCACAATTTCATTAATTCGCTTTTCGACTCGAATCTTACGCACATCTTTGTCACGATGAAACGACACCTGTCCAACTTCCATCGCCGGCGTTTTCTTCAAATTCTCCCACATTGTGTACACCACATCGATATTATTCATTTTATTGCCATTGATACTATTTGCTTTGACGAGCTGAGCGGCATCTTCGATCACAGCAGATGGAATGTCATCGATCGTTTGGCCCTATAACCCAATGCGCAATTTTCAATAAGATAATTTTCTATTTTCCATTTCAAATAAGGAACATTCTTAGTTTATAATGAACGAATGGCATTCATTGCATGCTTTTCTTACTAACCGGCTGAAGCCTCAAATAAACGTGAGCGGAAGATACTTTATCTACGTGGAACCAAACGTCTTCGGGCCAACCCCATTTGATTAAGTCTTCATCTGTGAATTTATTTGAAGAGAAAATTTAAATGAAATATCAAGAATAAATTCAAAAATCACACTTTAAAACGCACTTTCATGTTTTTCCGCTCCCATAAAAATTGTGAATGGAGGCGACACAACGTTGCTTACAAAATAGAAAACCATTTTTTTTAAAAAGCGTATTCAATTTATCAATGTAAAATATATTTTTAATTATCAATGCAGCTATCCAGAGTAAAAGAATAATTTGCGTTTTTGTGAAGGTATTTTCGGATCTTTCAATTCAGAATTTAAAGCATTTTACCGACGAAATGTCAAATATGTACGATTTCGATTGATATATGCGTTGTTGTGCCATTGACGTTTGCACATAACCTAACATATTTGTCGATTTGAATAAATTTATCCGTACGTTATACCATCGAATGAAGCTAAAAATTATCCAATAAATGAGAATGGAGTTATTCTTTCTAAATGAATAAAAAAAAACAGGAAACAAACAGAGCAATTTTTGTTTTTAATTTTTC
>NW_022601432.1:3137984-3170561 GCF_009176505.1 Sitodiplosis mosellana | reverse complement strand
CGGTTGTCAATTTTTTGGTTTTCATCGACTAGGTATGGGAATAGATCATCTGGCAGTTTCGACTGTTCCATTTGATTGGCTAGTGAGTGATATCGCTTTCGAACATGATGCGCGGCCTCCTTCGGCTGCCGATTCCGCGTGAATATTCCCTTTTTATTGCCACCAACTCGTGTGTATGCTGCGATTATTGGAAAAAATAGATTGAAATTAAATCTAAAAATTTAATTGCTTCAAGCTAAAGCCCGAGTAAAAAGTTTTTATTAAGAAGAAAAATCACCGGTCGGGTATTTTACCAAAACACGATGAAAATATATTGCATGTACCTTGATTTGTTTTGAAATCAGCAAAATTCCAAATAAATTCGCCAATAAACCATCCGTAACGCCGTAGTTGATCGAACGCTTTGAAGTGTCTCGAAAATAGCTCTCGCTGATATTCTTCAGACCATACAAATGAGGGCAGCTAAAATTCAGTCGATACAAATAGGGAAAAGTTTCATTAATCAATTAACCGTTATAAAATAATCAAATCTATTTGAATGACGCTTGATTGGAAGTTCACTTACGAAATGCAATCCTTCAACAGTATCCGCTCCATACTCGGACATCAGTACCGGTTTTTGGTGCTTTGAATTCCACAAAATTGCTTCGTCCACAACTCGAGATGTAATCATATCCAATCGGCCAGGATTTGAATACCTGAAACACAATTTTACCATGACAAAAAAAATCACACTTACACAAATACCATCACACTTACCATCCATTGTAACGATTGAAACTAATTATATCTAGAAATTGTGCCTGTTCAAAGAAGAATATTTGGTTTTTGATCAGAATGTCATTTTTTGGTATCGAGACAATTAAAAATTTTCAAAAAAGGAAAAATCAATTTACCGCTTTATCATCGTTGGGTGGGACTGCGATAGCAGCAGTGATTGGACGATTTGGATCCAATGATTTCGTGAAATTCGCCACAGCTCTGTGTTGATACAATCGTTTCAATTAAATATGAATATTAATAAAAAAAAATCAAAATAGATCCGCGGTGCACTCACTCAAAATAGGAATCTGCTTGAAATTTACTAGTTCTCGGCTCATTTGCAATTGACCACATCACAACACATGCATGATTCTTGTCACGATGAATTAATTGCTCAATGGATGCCTTGTGCTTTTCCAACAAGGCCGGTGTATAGTTACTGCAATTGAAAGAGAAAAAAATGTTAATAAACGGGTGTGTTGATGTGTGAAATTAAATGAAATTTTACTCTGTGTCGACACTTGGACATTCGTCAATGATCATGATGCCATGCTCATCGGCGAACTGCATCGATTCCTCTGAATATGGGTAATGTGATGTTCGATAGGCATTGGCACCAATCCATTTGATCAAATTGAAATCTTTGCTCAACAATGCCATGTCAAGGCCTTTGCCGCGAATCTAAGACAATATGAACATAAATTCGATGGAATAAAGGTAATAAAATATCATGAAAAATTATTTTGAAATTATTACTGCAAAATCGGAAAGTGAATGAAGCAAACTTACATCTGAATCTTCATGACGACCAAAACCTCTGAAATAAATCGGTTTGCCGTTGATCAAAAATTCTTTATTGCTCCAATGCAGCGATCGGACACCAATCTTGAGGCGATACACATCGATGTTCTCTTTGGCGGTGGTTGACAGGAACACCTGAAATAACATGAATCATGGGGAAACTAAAGATTTAACTGGACAGCTTTGAATATTCATTCAACTGCATGAATTTTCTTCTTGCTTTGAAATTGTTTCTAAGGCTTCAATCACACTAGACGATCAAACTTTGATTCAAATGTGAAAAATATATGCTCAAAATCACCTCCATCGTGTAGAGATATCCTGGCTCTGGATGCATCAAATATGGCCACCATGGTTTCACATTTTTTATTTCGATATAACCTTTGAGGTCATTTTCCGGTGATCTTGATGTAGCAACAATTTCACCTTCGCGATCTCGTATTTGGATTGTAACAAAGAGACTTAAATCCGATTGATCAGTCTTATTGGTCAATACGTGATAGAATATGCGACCGCGTTGATCGACAATATTCGTTGTTGTGATGACATCGTCAATGTGAATTATTGGCGTGGTATACAGAACAACCGAACGATGTATGCCGGCATAGTTGAAAAAGTCAAATGTGTACGTTTGCACGATTGACGTTCCATTGTTGTCGCTGTGAAGCAAAAAAATCGATAAATAACAAGCGAATTTCTCCAAGAGATTTGTTAAGAAAAGAAGTGTTTTGACACAGTTCAAGTACGTCGCATTGTCAAAATAAATGAGTTCAATATCAAATGTGTACCTTGACAACTCGGTGATTTTCCCTTGCGGTATTGTGTTGGCAAGTAATGCGTTATCACATAAAACCGTGATACGATTCTCTTCACCGTATTTCAGTGCATCGGTGACGTCAGCCTCAAACGGTAAGTGTCCTATTTCGTGTTTTACCACCATGATCCCATTAATGTACTGAACATGAAAGGAAACAATCAAATTCAATTAAACATTCAAATTAGCGGGAAACAATCAATAAATTACATACAAATGGGCGATAAAAAAAAACATTTAAAATTTGATTGCGCATACGTGCGTGAAATTGTTTACAAAATTACGAGACACGGTCGCTCAAAAACATACACATACACACAAAACACCCATCCAATTTTGGTCGGGCGAGCGGATTTGTTTACGAAAGCAAATAGTAAATAGTAACGCAGAAGAAGAAGAAGAAGCGGTGAAGAGAAGATGAAAAACAAAGTAGCAAACTCGACAGCGTTTTGCTGGACAGAACACTTGCGATTAAGCGAAAGCATTAAATATAAAATGATATATTGAATTTGATTGCACATTACTTACAACGTATGCCTCATAGTGAACACTACCGAAGCGTATCCAAACACGTTTGTTTTGTGCCCATGATGCGCTAACGAAGAATTTCCGATCATACCAGACAGTGCCGACATGGTCGCGTAAATTATTGTCTTCAGTGATATCGTTGTAACTAGACGGAACGGGCATCGGAATTGTTTTGTGCACCTGTGTAATCGCTCGATCATTGTATTAAATTTCGATTTTTGATTTTCTCTTCTCTAGAGAGAGAGAGAAAGAGATATCTCTTTCGCTCTGGCTTCAAATGCGTACGGAATGTATTTATATTTGAAAATTGCAAACGGAAAACGAAAGTAAAACCATGTACACATACCTTGCTCAGATCATCGAGATACCATTTATCCCGTATACCTTCAGTTGGTGCCGTTTCATTGGACTTCACAAAATTCCACATTCCATCCAAACTTTTCACTTCTCTCGTCTCGGACTCTCGCGGATAGAGAAGCCCCTGTGTTCGTGCATCTTTTGTACTGAACATCATAAAACCGAATACAAAACTCAGAACGTATCGACTACGTCGCATGACTCTGTTTCGGGAATCTGTTTATGACACATAAAACGGAAAAATTGAAACAAAAAAGTTCAAATCAAAAATAAAAGAAAAATAACAAACTGAACAAAGTATTAAAATAGAAAAAAATAACGATATTATATTTTTCCATAGAAGAAACTATGATAAAAAACAAATGTCTTAAAAAAAAAAACAACTCACCAAAAGAACACGCAGAACCTATGGTGATATATTTTTTTCTCTCAAACAAATTACAGTAAAAATACAATGTAGCTCTCTTTATCTTTTTTTCTATGCAGCAATTCTAATTTCTTGGCAAAATTTAACGGTGACAACACGACCACTGAACAACACTGAGTCTTGTCTGTGGAAAAAATGGTAGGAAATTCAAGCGATAAGTTTTAGAATTTAAATCGGTTTTTTATTCCTTTTTTTTTTGTTCGTAAATGCTCGTAATAATTTTGTATGCACGGAAGTGTAATAACGCTTTGTATTTTGCACGGAATCAATGTCAAATCACGACAGACCACTGAGAACGTCCGTTATTTATAATGCAAAATGGATTGCGATCTTATATCGAAAGTGATAAAGGGAAAGATTATGAGCGGCAAAACATTCCACGGAAATGGTTCAGTGGAAAAGTAAATTGTATGAAACATATACGAGAAAAACAACAGTAATTTCGGTTTCAACAAAAAGCGCGTGTGATCCAAAAATGGTGATTAGAAAAATAGGTTAAAATGTTTTTATCTTTTGCTGTGATTTGTCTTAAATATATTGAAAATGCAGATTAATTCAATTAGAGCCATTTCATGGGAATTCGGCAGCCAAAATCACATTGAGCTAAGATAATAAAAACAATGAAGAGGCTCATTACTTATCTCATACACCATAATGAAATTGATTAATTACATTATTTATAAATAAATCAAAGAAGACTCCGCCATCAATCAACTTTTTTTTTCTTCACTCTCACTTAACAAAAAAATACATCATTTTAAATATTAATAATGGGTGTTTTTGGTTTGGATTAATCGGTCACTGAACCCCCCACCAAAATAAATATATGGATTGCAAGAGGTAATGTATAGTGGTTTACGCATTGAAATCACACATATATTGCATAAATAAAATGCTTATTTGATCGTCTACACACAAATGTAATCATTCAAACACAAACATTCGAATCAAAAGAAAAAAAAACACACACACCGTTGCTCATTATAATTGCTAAATTGGTAAAGCCGATAACTTGTTCTGGTGTCAAAATATGTAAACGCAATTTTTGCAGAAGATAAATTATATCCTGACTCAACTCAACTCGGTTATGGTGACGATGATGATGATGTGATGAAATCGAAACCAGTTTGGCTTAAGACCTTTCTCGGTATCACAAATCTTTATTAAGAATATTATAAAAGAAGAAGAAAAAAAAGTTGAATAGAAAACAACAGAAGGCCAATTATCAGTGTCATTCAAAAATGTTCAGAATTAAAGCTGAACGATCAAAGTGTGGAATAGTTTTCAATTTTTTGTGCCTCAACGTATTATTTTGGAAGCTGCGTGCGGTCACAGGTTATTTTAAAAGTTGAGATTGAAAAATTCGAAAAGCAAAAGGATAAAAAATCCTGAAATGGATTCAGTTCAGAAGAATCAAAAACTAATCGAAAAAAAAAACGAAATTGAAAGTAAAACCAGAGGAGTATTCTGAACGGCGTTAGAACTTCCGAACTATTTTGAAGAGAGTTGAAGAAAATTTCTCACAAAAATCTGCTAAATGCAGAAAAAACCACAAAGATGAAAAATTTAGTCGATTTTTTTTTTCAACGGTATGAAAATGTCAAAACTCACTTTTCAAAAATTTTATAACTCGTTGTGTTAATTCAACAGGAACCAGAATTATAACAAATCAACTCCACTAAAAAAAAAGCCCATTGAACTGTTTAACTCTACAAACACTTTGGTTCTTCCTACTTCTTCTTCTGTTTTTTTTTTCTGAATTCTCAATACGTTATAGTAACGATTAGCAAGCATGCATGCTGCGCAACGTACGAAATGTATTTGTAACGACTTTTTGATGCAATGGACGGGTATCAGATCAGGAAAATACTTCATGCCAATGTATAATTAAATTGAGAAAGAAGTGGCCGTAAGAAGTGAGAAAAAAAGAGCACCGAATGAGATTGAGCATGGAATGTGTGTCAAACACAGAAGCATATTAAACTGTGTGCAACACTGTACTATTCAATTAGTGTTGATGGTGCATTTCTCCATTGAAATCAATATGAGTTGTGTGTACATTTCTCTAATGAAGCCCGTTGTCGGTTGCAATGATGCCGCACAACGAGCGGTATTGTAATTGAACTGGCCACGAGTAAATGTGAATACATATATCCGATTTGGTTTTTCTTCTTCTTTTCATTGGGCAAAAAGTGAAAATCCGCCGTGGATTGTAATCGCCGTGTGTTTTTAAAACGCGAAATTGACAAATTGATTTATATATGGGCGTGATCATTATGCGATAGTCTAGAATCTCATTTTTCTATATATGGCCATCAACATTGTTTATGCTATCACAATTGATTTCCTTTTACATTTTCAAACATCGACCGCAAAAAGTGTGTTCGCCTGTTTTGCGCTCGGTCGCTGTGTCACACAAAGATGTTCACAACTCGCATACCGCATACCGATTAATTTGCATATGGGCAATTTATCAAGCTGAAGATTTACGGCGACCGCACACGCGCACACACATACATTCAATTTCACTTTCTCAACAGAACTCTCCCGTTTCGTTAAGATTAAACCGACAAAACCGTTTCTGTAACAAATTACAATGCACCGCAAACGACGGATTCTTGGTTCGAACTAATTTGTCAACAGGACTGAGCTGGTGAAATGTAGAGTGAACAGCAATTGACGGCATAAATCCAATTTTCGATTTTATGCTCTTTTCAAACGAGGCCAACAAATTGAATGGATTCGTGTGTACTGTTTGAAGGAAAATAAATCGTGAGCTGAGAGATACCAAGAGAACGAGAGAGAGAGAGAGAGAGAGAGAGAGAGACAGAGAGACGCCACGATGAACGGAACACTATACAGTCTCATTGTTTGCAATGAATGAAACCACTTGTTATCTTAATTTCGAAACATTTTATCGTTAAATGATACATTTCAGTTCAATTTTAGTTACATTTCAAATTCTTACGATTCAGTAACACATGTAATCAACAAAGCAATATTGCATACATACACGAAACGCCATGAAGCCATACTCAAAAAAAATGCGTTCATATAATGCAATGCATAAAACGATTGTTAACGGGCGCGTATTTTTGTTTTCATGTGCGAGTCGTGATGCTTCCTCACACCATAGTATTAAATTGAATTTAATAAGAATACAAATCACTGCAGCGAAAGATGCATGTTTAAAATTCACAAAACAATCACACTATAAACAAGTCAACAAATATGATTCGATTAAACGATATGGCCAGCCCATCAGTTGTGCCGAATTAAGATATGCTCATGATTTCAAACAACAAGGAACTATCAATTAAACAACAAACAACAATGAATTAACTTAAAAAAAAAACAATAAACGGATTGTAATTGAATGAACCGACCGAAACATGTAAATTATTACAAACAACAGCCAAACAGACCTCTCTCGCGTTTGTGCTCGTGATGTTTATGTAGCTGTTGTAACAAATTTCCTTGCTTTCTCATTGACTTATCATCGTTGACTGAATGAAGCATTCGTTTGGTTTGCGCGTTTTGTTCAACTCTCGGGCACTAGCTTTTTCAGTGTTTTTGTATATAGTTTTTATTTTCCTTCGTTACTTTGGATTTTGTTTTCGTCCGGCCGATCAATATTCACTTGGTGCTCGGCTTGTACTGTGTGTACCCTCTTTATGATTTGTGATTTTCTCGTTTCGTTCACTTCTAACGCTCACACAATACACGCAACACAATTGCGACAACGACGCATTTATCCTTATTCAAAATCAGAATCATGTTTAAATAGAAGCATTTGGAAAGCAAGTTGGACTTTGTAAATTTAGAAATTGGTTTCTGCTTTTCATTTTGCTCTCTCTCTCTTTCTCTCTCTTTCTCTCTCTCTTTCTCTGTCTGTCTCTATCAGTTGAGCACGTATTCGTACTTCTCAGTCGGCACAACAAACACACACACACACACATATATATATATATATCAAACCGGCTACTGAAGCACTCGCAAATGTTTACATTAGTCTTCACTTTCGCTGTCAAACAGCTGAGTTAGTGATAAAAAGTCCATTTTTTGTGTTTTTTACCCTCTTCATGCAATAGAACCTTATTAAAATGCACTAAACACAATCCAAATATTTAACTATGTTCTAAGACACAAAATATATTCAAAACAAAAAAATTTAAAACAAATTACATTGAAATTCATGGTGTTTGCTCCAATGGATGTTGTCGAATTTTAGACACACAGTCGTGTCGCTCGTTTTCTCTATCTCCTACGCAAAACAAAAACTGAAAAACACCATGATTCTCGTTCTGTATCACTCACTCTCTGTTCGATGTATTGTATTTGTCACAAAAAAAAAATATAGCAAGAGAACAACGAAAGACAACGAAAAAAAAACTCCGAACGTTCGAAAGTCATACGTAAATCATCAGTTGTTAGTGGGCCATCTGTCAAAATAGTCGGCATTTGGTGTGTGTATACTATCGAAAATTCTAATACGAAAATTCCATGAAGCTTTTTTACCTCGGATTGCCTGCTTTTTGTCAAGAGTTTGGCTGGCTTTTAAGCCCATTAAATGCACCCATTGGATTAAAACCTGCCAACAGTTTTAAAGCGAAAACATTTCAAATTTTAAAACAAAAAAAACCGTCCCAATGTCTATTTAAATGCAGAATTTCCATTGTTTTAACGATATTCTTTATTTAGGCACTTAATATCAGAGAAATCACAGAATTATATTATGATAACGGTTTGTTTTATAAAAAAAAAAAATTAGAATTTGATGTGCTTGAATTAAAGTCTGGCTTTTTGAAAAATCATTCTCACTCGAAACAAACAAACAAACAAATACAAGACCGACGCAAAAATGTCTCTCTTAAAATTAAATAAGAAAAATACAAAAAAAGGAGTCGTGTGATGATAAGTTATTATCAAAAATCAAGTTACATAGAAGAAAAGTTGAAATAAACTTGAAAAAGTGATGAGATAGCACGTGTATGGATGCGATTTTCACCATGGTCGCCACATGTCACCGTTGCCAGCCTCCTCTGACTGATCATTGTCATTACTTGATTCTTCCGATTTGACGGCGTTTTCGTTGGTCATTGGCGGTGCTGACAGTGGCGGCGGTGGCGACGATGACGGTGGTGATGATTGCTCTGATTTGGCCCGGATTTTTGGCAATGGTTCACCATCGTCATCGTCTTCATTTTCGGCCGATTGATTTGAATGCGGTCGCTTTTTACCATCAACATATTTATAATCGGCTATCGTCTCCGATTCACTGTCTTTCATACACATCTCAAGTGAAATGGGCTTAATGCGTGATGAAATGCCGGCCGATGACTGTTCCGTTGTGGACGTGACGTGTTGCTGTTGCAACGATGGCGCTGATGTAATGGTAGAGTTGAGTAATGGAGTGGAATGCGTTGCTGTTGTTGTTGTTGTTGTGGTTGGAATCAATGTAATGGAACCACCAGACGGCGGTGTTGGAAATGCACTCAAACATTTCGGTGGCGTTCGCTGTGGACTCGATGTTTCGATCGATGTTTGTAGATCCGTTTGTGTTGTTGACGAATCGTCTATGCTAGACATCGATGATGCCGGACTCAACGGGCTCGTGTCCAAATGTTTGGCCATTTTTGTGACATTACTAAATGCACTACGCGGTAATGATTCGTTTAGATCCAAATTATTGTGACGCAATGACAATGAATCCACTGGATAGTATTGTTTCCATTGTTCGGGCGTGTTTCCAGTGTTTGGCATGACCAATGCAAATTCGCCGGATGGCAGACGCGATGGAATAAATTGAACGCCACCCATTTGGATGCGACTATTGTTATTTATCTCCGGTGTCACTGGTAAATTCAATGGCAACTGTTGATACAACGGATTCGCCGCATTGCTACTCGACGCACTTCCGAACAAATCCGGGCTGCTACTGAAGCCACTTGGCCGATAGGGAAAATCTGGTGGATGAAAAACATTTGTGTTTTCTTATTAGTTTTCTTTGTTTTTTCATTCCAGAAAAGTTTTATTGAGATTTGTTATTTATTTCTATGGGTGAGATTGAGAGTGGAGTATGTTTTTTCTTCGATTTATATTTTTGAAAAGGCGAGTATGTTTTCTGATGATTCTGTTGGCGTTGAAGTAGAGTATGTTGTAGTACCGTCTAGCCTCCGCGGTCTTCATGGTTTTCGCGCAACTGATAAAAGATAACAACATGGTGTCCTCGGCAAAGTTGTAGTACTCGAGGTCCTCTATAACTAAGCTAGAGACAGTTATCTCTTATCTCTTATCAGTTGCGCGCAAATCGCACATATAAAAAAGCAAATTTTATATGGAACTTTTTTTTTCTTATCATTTTTCGCGCTTTTCGCGGAACTGATAAGAGATAAGAGATAATTGAATTCAGCATTGTTATAGAAGACCTCGAGTGCTACAACTTTGCCGAAGACACTAAGTTGTTATCTCTTATCAGTTCCGCGGAAACCGTGAAAAACCGCGAGGACCCGCTAAAAACGAACATACTCGCTTTTAACCATTTTTAAGTCGACAGAAACTTGCTCTTCTCTTTCGTAACAAAGTCAATGAAACATACACTACTCTCAATCTCACCCATAGATTTGTTGTTTGTTTTGTCTTCCTTTTTGGTTTGATCATTCCTTTTTTCATTTGTTTGTTCAACGCTTTTTCTTTATACTTTGTTTTGCGTGTCTTTTTCTGTATCACATGTCAATTTTGTACTCATTTTTGAATGGTGTTTTTTTGTTTAAATAAAAGAAACCAAGCGATTAGATAGGCAAAATTGTAAAGTGCTCTTATGTTTATACTTACTGGTATTAGTTGAGCTACCTAATGAACTATACGGTTGTGGTGTGGCTACTTGTTGTATGCCCGTAACACAATTATTCAAATGGCCCATTAAACGCTGCTTAACAGTTGCATCGACGCCGTCAATTTGATTTATATACCGACTCACTTCGTTGGTGCAGTCAGAGAAGCCAGCTTTGAATTTATACAAAACGGTGGGATCGTTTTGTACATTGTTGGCCGCATTGATTTGGTTACGTTGCATCGTTTGCAGATATTTCACAGTCATCTCAAGAATATCAGCCTTTTCCAGTTTCGTATGTCGTGCCGGCTAATAATAAGAAAGAACATAAATGAATAAAGGAACCCAAAACGAAATATATGGAATATTGATGGAAATCAAATATATCTTTACAAAATCCATTGAGATTGATATCGAAAAAAAAGAGGGGCAAAATACACTATAATCATCTCGACCGTACAAACCGATCGACCGTCTTCATATTGGAATCATATTTATGTGCATGTATGAGTGATGCACAGCAATTTGGTTCGCTTCCTTCGGTCTTCCGTTGAGATCGAAAGCGTGGGAACGTGCAATGCATAATCGATTTGATAGCATAACGATCTCACGTAGCTCGAGCACGCATACAAAGACAGACAAATACGCACACACACACACACACACAACCATAACCATTTTCAAGAGATACACAAGCGATCTCAGATCACTGGTGAAGGGCACACTAGCGTATGCAATGTTTATGCTATCGAAATGAAAGAAGAGCTCACTCCTTCTCAATGAGAAAATGACGAACGGCTAAACCATTGCGTACAAACTACTTTGGTTGTTTTAAGTTTTCAATTCGACACTTACATCCTTTTTCATCGCTTCCAAAATTAATGTCTTCAACTCATTAAGACAATGATTTATTCTGGCACGACGCTTCTTTTCCATTATCGGCTTATTGGACTGCAAAGAAAAAGAAAACGTTCTAAATTATTTATCGGGAATTAACCAGAAATAAAGAGGAATTTTTTGAAACGATCATTTACTCTAATTTTGTAAAATGTTTTTGTTTCATAAATCCACAAAAGAAGAACCATCGAAAGATCGCCGCCAAATGATCTAATTCTAGTTGAAATTCAAAGGTTTATAAACGCATGTCAACATTGCACTTTCCTCACGTGCACATTTTTTTATATGCGGAAATATCAAATTGACTCGTGATACTATCATGATGCATCGGGCGAAACGAGACAAGGCACTTTTTTGTTTCATTCTACCGCTGTCAAAAATGACCTTTTTCAACAGATAAGCGCGCATTCTCCGCATTCATAATAAGATGTTTGTTATTTGAATGTTGCAAACATGATTTTTCTATCATCATACACTTTCTAAGCTCGTATTATTTTTTTGATTCTTCTTCTTCTTCTTTTAATTGATATGATCGCAAAAATTACGTAAATGACACTTAATTACGTATCAGGCGAACGAGAAAAAAAAACAGCGAACAACAGTGGCAATGAACGATTAGATCAACAAATTAATTTCAATTGGGCCCAATTCAAAATTATCGACATCGATCCGTAGCGTAAGTGAAACAGGCTCATAAAATCTATTTTGCTCACTATCGACCGGAATTGATTATGATCATAGTTTGTTTTACACGTCAAAAGTGTGAGAGATTTTAGTCAGCCGCCACCATCACCGTCGTCGTCACCGCCGCCACTGCACGCACGCACACACGCACACACGTACACACAAGCCAAAGCAAATCTGTCCCCATAGCGCCAAACGTTCGTTTGCCCGAAAAAATGTGTTGAGACAAGAAAAGTGAAAAGTAAACTGATAATTGATGAAACGTTTTGCACGAGCGCACGCGAACGCTACGAAAGCATGTGTTATGTGTGTATGACTAAAGTAGATTTGTTGTGTGTGATTCTGCATCAATACTGGCCGGTAAAGATGGGCATGTGTTTGCAAGCGCCGCAAGGAATTTTCAATTTAGCATCAGTTTACGTGTTCAAGATGGACTTTATTGGAATTTAAACTTTTTCCTCAAGAAAATGTTGGTATTTCTACGATTTATTCAAGCCTTATGACTCATAGTTTCAGTTTGAATTCAACAATGACTCGAGTTAGCAGAGTTTCGAAGCTTGGATCCATACTTGAATTTTTTCATCTCCGAAATCATATAAAAGCCGACTTTTAAATCCGAACTGTTCCCATCGCTGTTCTACCAATTTTTTTTTATTCCTTTGTTGATATTGTTATTTGCTGATGTCGCGCGAGCGTGTGAGCGCATGTCATTCAAATGAACATCGTGTTTTTTTCACACTTTTCGGTGTTAACACACCGACACACTGACTGTCGTTGTTGCTGCGCATCACTGGCCATATTGCAATTTCGGCACAGAAGCAAACGCTACTATATATTCTAATTGATGTGGCTCCTGAGTTGAGCCTCGCACGAATTACGCACTCACTTCGTGAATGCACAGATACAGTGTGTATTTTCAGTTGAGTTGTTAAAGCTTATGTTAATTTTTATTATCAAATCAACCGAGAAGATCATCGAAAGCGACGCAATTGACTTGGTTCGCATTTTTTTTTCTACCGTTTGTCGATGATGTAATTGTAATGTGCGTGTGTGTGTTTGTAAAAATGATAAAAACGCCAAAATTCAACTCAAAACTGATCTCAAATATTCGATAAAATATCTTCATTTATTACGATTTTAACAAATCCAATCATTTGCTCTTCATTTTGTTCAATAACAACGAGAGAAAAAAAAACGAGCAGAAAAAACTAACAGATAATCGAATCTCGTTCGAGTCTGCCGTCCGCAACAAAACGGATTGTGTACATGTGATCTCACACATCCGATTCGTTTTTCTCGCTCGCTTCACTTCTATTTATTTTTTTCCTGTTAGAAGTACGCTGTTCGTGTGGCTGAAATCGTTGGGCACGCGCATGAGTTTAAATACAATAATTGACTGTGAATAATCTGAGCGATTTATGAAAAAAAAAAAGGTAACACGAACGAAAAAGAAAACACATACTATATACATCACGTTTTTTTGTTTTTCGCTCGTTCCCCGAGATAAGTCTCAATGACCAAAATCACAAATTTTCACATCTTATTTGATAAGAACGGCAATAATCACATTGTACGTCAGCGAATAAAGAACAACAGTGATAAAATCGCTGGCGGTTTTTTTCTGTTGCTTTTCTCTTAGGATTTGAGCACGCGAGAGAAAGAGAGAGAGAGAGAGAGAGAGAGAGAACATATTTCGAATAGTGTTGCTGTTTTTTTCCTTCTTCTTCTTTTTTTTGGATAGAGAGTGTTTCAGAGTTGTGATACGAACGAAATTACGAGCCCGAATCAACTGAAATACAGATGAGATGTGTTTGGCGAAACGGACGACGCAAGGTCAGGCATGCAACAACAACAACGACATCAAAAATGTATTTATCAAACTCTGTCTGGTCATCGAGTTGAATGGGCCAACGAATGTTTTGATCTACGCAATATTATTCGCACAAAGTGAGGCAGAGAATGATTGGGATTTACTCATTAGGGATTGTTTTTTTTTGGGGCTTTGTGATAATTGCAATCAAATGCTTCTGTACATGCTATTCAGATTAATTGGAAATCACATACAATTAAATGTATGTGGTTGAACAAAAATTTGTAAATACAGTTGGTATTTCCAAAATAAAACAAGACCGCAGATCGTCGCTTCGCTCCGCTCTGCGTTCTTGAAGCTTGTAAAGTAGGACGCAACTCGCCACTGAAAGCTGTAGAACTCTACGTATTAAAATCGTACAGCCAGTCTACTCAGTTGCGGTGTTCTTTAAGGGCTTTGATTAATTTGATGTTTCACACCAAATTATAATCGTAAGCACTACATGGAATGTATTTTTAAGCGAAACTCTTAATAAAATGATATTGTATTCTTCACTTATGTGGTTTTATGTCCATTCAATTGTACATTATTTCACATTGGTAATGAAAAAGTGTAAAATTTTTTTTTTTGAGTTATCCCAAAAGTGAATTTCATGAAAATGATTTTATTTCATTTTTGAAATTAGGCGTAATTGCTTCATTTGAAATAAACAATATGGATATAAAAATGAATTAATTTACGGTAAAAAAATGTGTCCTAAAGAGTTTTAAATTTTTCTTGAAAAAAAAAAACAACAACTGCAGTAGCCTACATTCCATGTAGTGCTAATAATAAAAAACAAGAGAAGAATTACAGACATCGCCTAGATCAGATAGAATATTGATGATAGCGTTCGCATTCAAAAAAAAAAATCTTGACTTTGCTGTGGTTACTATCTCAGAATTATCGAAAGAAATGGAACCAGAATTGAAAAGTGCGATTGAAATTCCCTAATTTCAAAATTTTAATCGGTTTTATCACTTCCTTATGCTTTGTCCACTTTCTTTTTCGTTAATCCATTGAATTGCACTCTTTCGTTATCACAACTTAGCTCCAATCTGCCATTTGAAATTTCATATTTGAAACCGCGATAAAAAAAAAACAAATCATGTCGATTGTTTGAATGTGAGTGGTAGATTTGTTTTTTTTTTTCTATTCAAAAAATTCCTAATCAATAGCGTGATATTTTTTTCGTTTCATTTTGCGTAATTCACATTGGATAATGTGATGTGAATGTGATTTATTCGTGGTTACCTTTCGAAGTTCGGCTTTAGTTAGCGGTGTTTGTTGAATGGCTTGGTGATGAGATCCGGAGGGATGTTGCACTGACGGTGCTCCATATTCATTGCGTTGCTTTGCCACCACCACCGCCGTTGCTGCTGCTGCTGCTACTGCTGATGCCGATGCAGCTGAATTTGGCGAGTGCTGTGGATGCAAATGCATCGGCATTTTTGATTCAATCACTTGATTTGATCCTAGATGTAGTGGATTCGTAGTGTGATCATCTACATTAATATAATGCCCATTTCGTACAGGTGGCATTCTATCGAATTTTCGTTTTTCTTCTCACTTTTTCTTGAAAAAAAAAACACTTTTGCAAAATATTTGGAATCAATCAATTTTCTAAATGCACCGTAAATGTTCAATGTTTTTTCTTAACTTGCACAAAATCCATTTCAACCGAATGCTTCATTACACTGTTTAAATTTTTCTTTTTTCTTTATTCGCTTCGGTTTGTCAATAGTCCAACAATGTTTACAAAGAAGTCACCAACTGAGATACAATTTCACAAAATAACAATGATCGTAACTGTTCATTTAACATTTC
This sequence comes from Sitodiplosis mosellana, assembly GCF_009176505.1. NCBI lineage: Eukaryota > Metazoa > Arthropoda > Insecta > Diptera > Cecidomyiidae > Sitodiplosis > Sitodiplosis mosellana. Next base: position 3,154,783 of record NW_022601432.1, on the reverse strand, counting down.
AAATAATTTTCATGAAACATTTCGGCGTTAATTGCTTTGAGCGGTATAAAATTCAAGTTTTTCTGATAACGAAAGAAAAATCGCTTTTCTTTTGGGTTCGCACGACTTAAAATATAATGTGTTTATCAGAGTTTTTCACAATAAAAAAAAAACATTCAGAAAAAATAAATAAATAGACAATCGTCATGTTGACGATCGGTTCGGGGCACACACATTGATATATGCAGCAACCACACTCGTTGTGCGCTCTCGTTCGAAGGATGAAACGCAACCTACAACCACTCAAAATGAACTGACACTCGATGTGAAAAAACCGACAATAATATGGCATGGGTTGTTACTCTGTACAGGCGATGGACGGGAATATTGTTGTGTATATACGGCATATACGCATGCATAGCGCTTTCACAGGCGCTCACAGTTCACACGACTCCGAATCGTTCGGTTTCTCATTCACTGTGGCGTTATTCAGGTATATATGTACACGGGCTATGATCCTCGTTGATATACATACAGATCGTGTCGCCTCGTACGCACTTCGGAGGATTACGCCTGAGCGTATCTCTCTGGTGTGTATGTATATGGGTGTTTATTCGATGTATGTATGTGTGCTTGCTTCATGGGAACAACACGGAGAAAAGGTAAACTCATGAGAATCGCTTCGCTAATATGTACCTTTGTGTACAGTTGATTGACTTATAAACGGTGGTGCATGTGAGCGTATTGATGTACGGTCGGGGCCGTATGATGTACGGTCGGGGGCTATAAGGCACGAACACACAATAAAAGCGTTGCCGTTGCTTTCGAGAGATAAAGAGAAAGAGAAAGAGAGAGAAAGAGAGTTTCGCACAGTTTCCTCGTGATTCCGATTATATTCCGTCGACGGAAATAATCGACGATGCTTATATGTATCAAATTATATGATCAATAGGTGAACCTGAAACATTGCACAGTTTTCTTTTTCTTCTTCATTCGCGTCTTTTTTTTTTTTTTTTTGATCGATGTGTTCGCATCACATTTCAATGATTTTGCGTACGCTTCATTCAAGTTCACGATATCTATGCCGGAGCTAAGCACTTCCTGGCTAATCTAAAAGCCATTGAAATAGTGGCCTAAAACCGTTTTCAATCTGCGAGGAAATGAAAGGGAAGAATTTGAATACAAGCGACAATTCATCATACATTTTAATTGGGAGCATACGCGGTTTTTGGCATGTTCTTCGCTGCCATACCGCAATCTGAAGTTTAGATTCTGCACACATTATCATGATCCTATATGTGACACATATCATGATCAACAACGAATTTGAAGAGAAATTGTAACCATGTTTGATAAGCGGGTAACAGTACTGCTCGAATTGATATGATTGTGACATATTTTTTCTTCTTCTAATTTTGAGCAAAACAAAAGCAAAAAAGTCATCAAGATTTCTGTTAACATTAAATACAACCAGAAATAATATAAAAAATTTCTTTTTGCAAAAATTTCAATCGAATTTTCTCATCTTGTCGCTTTCGGCTAACATTCTTAGTCAAAGAAGTGTAAACCAAGCTTCTGTATATACAGAAGCTATAGGCAACATTTAATAAGAAATCGGCATCGAGAAATACAATATCAATTAAACTAAAATTCAATTTCGTGTGTCATATTCACATCCCCTCGCCAAACAATAATTCCGCATCCGAATTTGAAAAGGGATTCATTGATCGTCGTCTTTGTTTGCGTGCGTGTGGAAGGAATCAATCAGCACGCTTCCGAAAGGTAGAGCATTGCAAATAGTTAAAATGTGTGACTTATTTGATGGAACGCGCGCAGATGTCCATCATTTCATTTGCTTATTATTATTATTATTCGCATGAGCTGTTCATCTGGGTTTCGTCATTGATTTACATGAAAAGCCTAAATGCCATCTCAAAATGAATCCCCCAAAAATTGTTTCTCTAAAAAAAAACGTCAGCGAGCACAAAACGGAATAAGAAAACCGATAATTATGATTGGTTCATATTGTTCTTTCTCTGTGATTTGTTTGTGTTCAAGTGTGGGAAACGATCGGCATACTTGTTTCCACTGTAAATGTTTCTGTTATCCTAAAACAGTGGAAACAAACATCACACAAACACTCGAAATGCATTACGGTTTAAATTTAGACTGAGAAAATGGGCTCGAGAGATAATGCAAAAGTGGTGATAGTTTTTGTTCCCAACGAACAACCAAACATTTCAAGGATACTCTGGAAGAATGATTCATCAAAACGCATCCGAAAAATCATATCAGTGCATAAACTGAGCAATGATCTGAGAGTTCAATCAAGAGAAAGAGCAGAGAAGAATAAAAAAGGATCCGCATCAAATGTATTTTCGGCCATCAAGACAAGAAAGAAAAAAATTTGTTTGGTGAAAGAGAAATGAAGAGCATGATTTGGTTTCTTTTGATTTGTTTTTTTTTTCGCTGTTCAAAGGAAAATTGATAAAATCTTTGGCCGCCCTGCACCCGATTAACATTAAACGCGTTAAAATATCTGATCGAATTGAGAAATTATACTATTTTTGTTGGTCGAGGCCGTTGTTGTTATTTTGTTGTCGTATTTTTGTTTTTTCTCGCTTTTTGCTTCATTCAAAAACCAATTACCTGTGTGGAAGCAGCAAAGAACGGTGTTGGTTTCGGTTTTCCTCACACTCTCTGCTCTCGTGAGGTTGAGAGTTGAAGTTGTGCACAAGTCTCGATTATGAAATTCACACACTCCGAATAGGCAGCAAAAGGAATAACCAAACATGAAAACATATTTTTCAAATCCCGATCAACGGGCCCGTGTTTATGTGTGTCTATATCTATCCGTATGCGCCTGTCTTCCATTGCTCTCGTACTCTCTCTCTCTCTCTCTCACTCTATTCGCTCTCACTCGCTCACCATTTTATGCGCATACATTTTCACACACAAAATATTGTGTTTAATGCTTTTTCCCCCAATCGAATTCGGCGCGGCGCTCTCAATGCATACAACGGAATTACTGGTTCACATAATAATGCATCGAATCGCATGCACAAGTAAAACTATTCACGAAGTGAATATATTTCCAAAGAATAAACAGCAATAGCAATAGTGACAGCAGACGCAGCAGTAACGGCAGCAACATTAACAACAACGGCAAAGGGCAAGAAACAGCAACTAGCAATCGAAAGATTCACAAAAAAAAGGGAATAAGGATGAAGAGCGTTCGAATGCGTGTGCGTGCGAGTGTATAAGTGCGCGCGCTGATACAGAAAGAAAGAAAAAAAAATAAGCAGAGGAAAAATTAGCCGTCAAAAGGCAGTTCGAGTATGAGAAACATGCTTCCACATTTTATGCTTCGCTTGTATGTGTAGTTTACGTCGTTTTCCTCCTTTCCACACTTCGTTCGTTCATTCGTTCGGTCGGTCGTTCTCTCTCGTCATCATCATCATCCTCTCTATTTCATTTCTCCTCGCTTGGCTTGGCTTCTGTTGGCTTAGTTTTTGGCTTTGGCTTTCGTTATGTGTGAATTTTTCATTTGTAGAGCATGGGAATTTTTTCAAAATCATTCTTTTGTTCGCACGATATGTGCGGTACATATATCGAACGATGACGACGACGACTAGTACCCATCGGAATGAATATGCGTGTTTGGTATATATGTACATATAAAATTTAAAGCAAGAAAAAGAAAAAGAAGGAAAAAAAAGAGTGTATTCGGAGCTCACATTTCTGTGCTATACTGTTGTTATTTTGGTTGGGTTCTTACTCTCGCACGGTCGAAAAGATGAAAAAAAAAAAAAATTATAATACGTAGATGAATGATGGCTTGGTATCGCCTCTCTTTCATTCTCTCGCCTATATGCATACCGTTTCTCTTCTTTTATCATTTTCGATTCGTTTTCGGGTAGTAAAATATAATATATATAATTGCTATTTGTAAGAGTGTTTTTATCTCATCAAAATAGAATGTGAATGCAATGTTAAAGGAAGATGGATTGTCTTGGGTTTCGCATTTCGACACACGCTTTCCTCCACTCGTTTTGGTTTCGCATCCGAAGAGCCAAGCGAAGCCTCATTATTGTGCAATATTCGTGTGTGGAAATGCGTAAACGTTTCGATCAACACTCGGAGCCACTTCATTTTGGCCACTATTTAATTACACATTCCCTCTTTGTAAATGCCGCACAAAAAGAAAGAATGGCTCAACAGAAGATCACTTCTTCATTTCACCTCACTCGTTCGAGTCTCTCTCTCTCTCTTTTTCTTCTTTTGGCTTGCTTTTGCTGCACACTGGAATTGTTCTCTTGTATCGTATGTGTGTTTGTGTGTGTTTTCCCTGGACTGTGAAGTGAACTGATTTTTTTTTTCTTCTCCGGTTGGACTATAGTCGATGGAATGTTCGGCCGTGGCGAATGATTTTTTAAAATGTATAACAAACATTGAAAATTTAGGGCTTACATTGTCTACCCTCTTGGTTCTCATTAACCGAATTGCGATGATTGAATATCACACGCCACACTCAATCGTCGCTCTGGGAACGGCTTTCTAAATTGAAAACTGAATATGGGAAAAAATCCATTTCTTTCTGGTGAGAATCAATTCTTAGCCCCAAAGCCGTTGAAATGTCATTTTAAATTGTGATTTCTACTTTATTTCTTTCTCTCTCTCTCGTTGGTTCTCACTCTCTGCTTTCTGAATGGCCTACAGAAGAAAACAAAAAATAAACAACAAAAGCCCATACTTTATTTTTAAATCATATAAAATCTTATTGTTTGACTATGGTATGAAAAGGTCTGATAAAGAGCAAAAGGAGAGAAGAAAAAAAAACACAAGCGAACAAAACAAAAGCCATCGACAACGATATGTGACCACTTCGATAACAGGTGTCATTTTTCATCTCATTTATTAAACATTTGTAGCCAGCCAGCCAGTCTTCCCACATTTGGTCTTGATCGCACTTGAGGGCTGATCTTTTCTTATAGCTGCCAGTGCATAGTTGGACACTCACACTCTCTGCTTCACTCTTTCCCTCTCTCTCCTTCCCAATTCTATTGAAGTCACGACTTTTTTGCTTCTCATATTTTTTTTTGCGCAACAAAGGATTGACCCCATTTTGATTTCGTAGACCAGAGAGCTAATTGTGATTTTAAGCAAAAAAAGAAACCGAATATGCAAAATTTCAGCTCTTTTGTGATTTAAATGCAAGGACATTTTTTTTTGCTTGAAATTAGTAGTTTCCATTTTATACCTGATCATTAAGTGTGAAGTGTGCTCTCTTTCAACATCGTCTTCAGTCGCAACAATGTATCCATACACCATCAGGAATCAAAGTCTGTTTACTCAAAATTTTATTCGGATGCAATTTAATTCGGTCAAGGACTGTGCAAATTGTCGAAAATTGCCCGAAAATTGTGAAATTCCATGGAATTCTTCTGTTGCGCGTGAATGTTGCCAGAGTTTTTTTTTCTTTTTCTCTCTATCTCTGAATTGCAAGGATTTATATAAATGATTGCGGTTTATGGTGAAAACCACAATAATCATCTCAAGGATATATGTATTTAGTGTGAAATTGTGTAATCTTCCATTCTGTGGCTTTTCCAAGAACATTTTTTCCGAGATTCAATCGATGCATTCTGTTGTTGTCCAAACTTTGTTCACTTTACAACTCCGAACAGTTTGCTCCAAACTCAATTCACTTTTTAAAAAAAAGAAGAATTAATTACATTGCCGTACTTTTCTGTGTCGCTCTCGGAAGTATCATGAAAGTTGCGTTCGGTGTTTCATATTACACACTATCGTGCGTTCAGTTTTGATCGAGGGATGCAACATGGAATAGGGAGAGAATGTTTAAATTTGTTCACATATATTCACTATTCCCATAAACGCAACTAGCCTGAGAAATTCCCATGCTCGAAATAATTTATGCAGCTGGGGACAGTTGTCAAATGAATAAATAAAAATAACTTTTTTTTTGACTGAAAAAACTAATTGTGACGCTATTCCCCCGCTTTTTGTGTACCTTATTTGCGTCAATGCGACCGAAAATCAATGCTTTAAATTTTTCAATTTGCTTCAATGTAATCAATTGCAGGCTCGCAAATGAAAATTGACGGATGGAAGGCGTTTCCAATGGCTTTGTTTTATTCATTCGCATTTGGTTAGAGGAGAAAATGTGATGAAAAAAAAAACCATATAGGATCCGACGAATTAAACAAAAAAACTAGAATGGATTCAGAAAAGAAGTAGTGAAGAGTGAAGAGTCCCTATTTAGTAAATTTAATTTCAAAATAGAAAAAACAATTTATTTGTTTGACTTTGTCAATAAAAAAAAATATTTTTCGTTATAATGCACACCGTTTCGTTTAGCTCAACAACAAAAATTGAATCCACTTGTGTATTGGTGAACTTTCTTGTTAGAGTGAGATATGTATATATGAACGTAAGAGCTAGCTGTCGCGCTCAAACATAAACACTAACTGACATTCTGGATTTTTCATTTTGGCTGATTCTTATAATTCGCATAAACACGAATTCACAAAGAAAAGTATATATACATTCTGAATGCAGTATATATTAAGCCGCATTATTGGTTTGCATTCACGTGTATGCCTTTGTCGTCGGCCCCGCACACGCAGTGTGGTTGGTTAATAACTAACTGTGCTGCACGACTCACGGTCGGTGCAACATACTGCTCGTTGATGTTCGGTGTTCGGAGAGAAGTGGATTACTCATGAGGTGCCACGCAAGAGTAGTAAAAAGTTTATTTTTTTAACTCGCTTTTGATATAATTTTAATGTTCTCATTGATCCACCATTGAACGATTGACCGATCATTGGATATGATTCATTGAGATATTCTTTTTCGAATTTTTGAAGAAAAAAAAATTAAGAGTTCTTTCATTAATAAGAACTGAATCAAATCTAATTTTTGACCAGAGTATGATAATCTGATGAAACTCGATTACATTATTAATTACAGTCGAAATTTAGTTGAAATTCGGCTATAGACAACAATAAAGACGATAGCAGAAATTGGTTCTTATAAAAACGTCATCATTTTTTCTGTTTCATTCAATCGCATTCACCTGTCTGATTCTTTGGCGTGTATTAAATCATTTTGTTCGTCAGTTTCGTCAGTTACACATTGGTGGTTTTCAACTTGAATGTACATTTACAGTCGAGTGATTCTGGCCACATTAAAATGGCCAAGGACCGAAGCAAAGAAATGCAAAGGAATAGCCCGCGCGCACGCTCAATCGCACATTTGAAAAAAAAATAAGGAAAAATCATCACACGAATGTGTGTTCAGCGGAGGGAACGAAACGCCTTGATTCAAGCAAACCAACGAATGAACCGGCCGACCGACGAAGAATTACAACTGAGAACGTCGCTTCAATTACAAATGCAAAGTAGCTCAAGAATTTCGGTTAAAAGAGATAGTTGTAAATCCGCACGATCAATGCCTCCATAGGTTTTTTTCGTCGTTTATAGAAGGAAAGAGAGGAAGGGACACGCAGACAGGAAATGAACGAAACAATGGGAATATAATTCATTTCTGTTACGAAGCCTCGCGCAATTTTAATTTCACAACCAAATACGTAGTACGTAGAAGCGAAAGACACGAAAAATTGTCACTTAAAATTTTACGCAATGAAATGAGATTGAATAAAATGAGATTCGCCTCAAACATTTGCATATGTTATATTTTCAATTTGTCTCGGCTCAAGACGAATTAGTTGACACAATATCCATATTGTTGATTAGCAATGACAATAACGCATATCTCGATAGCTCAGTACACCAAATGCTTACCTTTCATTAACAAATGAAAGATCGAGCAACAGACGCACTCACTTCAAGCCACTTATATTGGTTTGATTTTCATTTCAGTTGTTATTTTTTTTCTCCTGCTGGCTGTGTTGTCTGTTCATAGCTTTCAGTGATGTCAGAAGCTATGCAACGAACGGAACAAAAGAAATGACGCATTCAATTGTACGGTGAAGAAAAGCAATTGGAACAGATTGCGGTTAACATAATATCCCTTGTGTGTGTGTCTGTGTGTGTGTTGTTCATAAATTTTAATAACATTAAAAGTAAAAGTTGGAATTTCTTTTTTTTTCAACATTTAGAATTATCATTTTTTTGGGTGTTGATGTTTTTTGACCACACATAAGACACAATCAAATTATTATCATTCAAAGAAAAGACGTAGACGAATGAAAAGAAAAACAACCGTAATCACATCAAGGGAGTCAAGGAGTGGACATATTGAACAAGAAAAAAATATGTTACTGAACCCTTTTTTATATCAAACCTGACTACCAACATGACATACACTCACCATCTGGCCGATTGCATTTCATTCAGGTTCACATGTGATGATCGACGAGTTTTCTCTTTCGTGTTAATAGATTTTTGATAGACAATCTTAACAGTTAGACAATAAAAAGTAACAGTTATTAGCCGCAAAGATCACACTGAAAGTGAATTTGATGCACAATACGATGGGATCACATAATAACGGTAATCCAGGTAATCTCTACCGAGCCATGGATATCAATTCAATAAGAATGACCGTGACAGAGCATCCATAATTAAATTAGTAGCATCATTATATTATCATAAGCTATGGTCAAGAACTTGATTCGAGAGAAACTATTCAAACAACCAACGCATTTTCATTTTAATCCTATAAAAAAAACATTCTAACGCGAATTTATTTGAAAAACTGTGAATTTTCCAAATTTTCCCCTTTCATTTTACCTTCGTATCGTCTCAAAAAGATCGAATTCCACCCAAGGAATGTTCAGCAGACGAATAATTATTACGTAGAACTGAAATTTGTCCGATTGTTTCTTCTCTTTCTTCTGATCAACCACTGAACAGTAATCTCAATTTATACGTACGACGTACGTGTGTTTTCTTTCATTCAAACGGAACTTAATTTCCCATGTAAAAAAGGGGAAGAAGGAACGGAGTTAGCATTTTTTTTTCTCTCGTTGTTGTTTCGAATAAGAAGAAAAGAAACACATTAAATAAATACTTCCGTCGTTCATCGAGCACAAATTTGTCGCTACAGAGCTGAAACAAAACAAGTGTGCAAAGGGTGAAGTCACCGGTTCCGTGAACCACACAACGAATGACAGAATAAAAAGGAAACCGAAATCCAATTTTATTCCATTCCGTCTATTGTTGATTTTTCTCGTGTGTTTTTTTTTTGTATTCACTTCTCTTCATCATCATGTATCGTGTGAACGTATTGCCCACAAAAAAGGGATGCAAAGAGCTCACTACCTACCAAACGAACAGCTTTTTGGGAAAAGTCCGTGTGAAATTATGTTTGCAGTGCATTTGAAGCTAAATGTAATACAGTTGTATTAGCCAACTTGAGATCTTGATGCATCAAAAGATCACATAGATTGTTTGTGCTGAATGGATGCGCATTCTTTTCAAGTGGATTTCTTTTTTGTTTATATAAAAAAAAAAAACATTTTCACCTTATCGATTATTTATTTTTATTAAATATTTTCAGTTTTCGAATAAAAATTTTGATCATAGTCAACTTTAAAATACAAAATCACGGCATAAAAACTAGTTTTGAAGGCAGGGTGATTTTTTGTATTTTAAACACAAAGTGCACTATTTCAGTCAATATCCATTGGCTCTTCCAGATCGAAGGAAATTGGTTCCGTTTGAGTTTCCCGATGGTGGCTGCCTTCATTATAAAATACCCTAAATGGAGAACCACTTGTGTTAATCCACTCAAATCGGTTGTAAGAAGAGTTGGAGTGAAAATTCTTGAAGAATATATTATCACCGTTTGATCTAGGACGATTTATCAATTCATACTCCAGCCGAAGAATTCGTTCAAGAAGTAAACCAAGTCGATTCACCACCATCTTTAGTTGGTCAACAATCAACATTGAGAATTCTGCATTCATGATTGGATATGTCCAACGATTCCACAATCAAACGCAATTTCTACCAATGATTTCTATATTGTTAATGTTTATATTATAAAATAACACCACTTGGAATAAATACAAAAATGTGCATTACTTCATTATAATGAAGCTATAATTACAAATGAATTATACCAAATGAAGAATAATAAACCTCTACATAGACTATCGATTGCTGTATTTTTCGCAGTTTACTTATCTGAATTTCAAATAAGAAAGTTAGTGCAACGGAATTTGAAAGGTTTTCAAAAGCTTCACCTGTCTATGCTCAAATAGTTTTAAAGTTTAATAGATAACTGCATAAGAACATGGTCAAATTTCGAATGAAATAGAATTTTGTTTTCAATTTAGACTAGCAGTTCTGATTTTAAATTGAATTTTGAGTACTATATCGAAGTAAATCTTTGTGGTAATCCATTACAATCCTGTTTAATGAACAAAGGATCAATTCCAAGAAGAGAATTAAGAGCACAGTTGGACATGTTTACTTGCTATGGAGTTGTTTCAGTTTGAAAAAAAGATTCAAATAGATGTAACTCGTTTGCGATTACCAATTCGATTCTTCCATAGATTTCGACAAAATGGGTCGGCCAAGGTTATGGCTGCTACAAAATTTGTTTGAATATATTAGATTGAAGGAGTAGTCTTCAGCAGTAGTTGAAAGTTGGTTTAGGAGTAGTTGAAAATCGTTGTGATTAAAAAAAGGTCGACGGATTTTTTTTTTCTTCCAATAAGAAGAGAAAGATCAAGAGTTTTCCGAAATTCCGACACACCTTGAATCTCCACATTGAAATCTGTGTACACTGTACATGAGCGCAATTTGTTCAATGTAATTTACCTTAATCGTAGTAAGGATTGCCTCATCATAAAAGCATTGTCATTCGGCTATGGTCAGCTGTGGTTGCATGATAACATGCCATTATTCTTACTAGCCAAGGGGTGTTTTCCTCAGGTAAGAGAAAGTTGTGATTCAGAAGAAAAAAAAACTCATCCAAATTATATAAATTCGCATTTTGTTCGTATTTTTATTTCTCTGAATATTCTGTGTCACTTGGAGCCCAGTAGCTCCCAATGACTTTGAGTTGTTATAATAATTAGTGCTTTTAACGAATATTTACACATGATTGTTTCTCCTTTTTTTTTACAGAACAAAAGTATTACTTCTTTGTTGTTTCCTATTTTGAATGATGAAATAACTTAACATAATTCACTCTCACTTGATCTATTGTATCACCTACATTAAAAATTCCACGTCACTATCATTTGACATTTTCTATTGAATTTGTCGCACCAGTATTCATATAAGATACAGTTTGGAATAAATGAAAAAAAAAGTAATGGAATTTGGTCAATGATTTTTTTTCCACTCATTCACTGCTTTGATTTTTATGTAGCCAAAATATTTATTCCGTAGAGTAATATCTAAGAAGAAATTCCTTGTTTTTTTTTAAGAAGTAAAAAAAGAGTCTGTCTGAAATGTTTCCAAAATATAACATCTGTATCTAAAGAATGAAAAAAATACCCAAAGCTGGTATTTGATGAACAATTGAAAAATGTTGTTGCTATTCAAGATTTGTCCACATTTTTTTTTTTTACTAAATCTTACAAATTAGTGCCTCTATACACCATTCTAATTACAGACTTGATAGAAAAGAAATAGAAATGAATGAACAATTAATTGACCTAAATCATTTTGACTTAAACTCTATTGACTGTTCGTATCTAGTTGTTTTTGTTTGCTTATGAATGAAAACAATCGCTGTCTATTTGCTGTTCACTTGAATTCAGTGTTCGAGTATAGTAGGGTTGTTGTTTTCCATTTTGTTAAATTATGCTTGATGTTTCACGTTGTCGTTTCAGGTTGATTGTTGATTGTGTCCAAAGTGATTTACAGTGTAGCTAGAATTCGTAAGTAGCCGACAAAAGCGGATACAATAGTTAGTCCAATGCCCCAGACGAGTGCATAAACGGGTGACATCTGTAAACTGGAGGCACGATGCACGAAAGCAATTGTTGCACTGCTTACGATGCCACTAGTTGCCGGTGACACAACACCCATCACCAATATCAATATCGAAAAAAAGCGACCGAATTTGTGTTTTCGCAATGTAACAAATGCTATGAGTGCGGCACATGTATGGATGAATATTGACGAAATAAGACTCCATAGAGCTAGAAAAAAAAACATTTAAAAAAAATATGAAAGTAATTTTTTTGTTTTATTTATGGTCAACCGTTGGTTGCTTTTTGCGTAGAAAAAAACACACACACAAGAATACGCCTTCTTTAGCTCCAATTTACGGTTGAGCACAATAATTGAAAATAAAAGTATTTTGGACGAATATTGAACTAGATTACCTATATGATACCACATTGGCAAAAATGTTTCCAATATATGATTGCTTCGAAGGTTCACCACATCGGTCCATGTGTCAAGTTTTGACGTTCGTTCTTCGGTGAGCATATTTTTAACGTTCTTTCGGCCTTTTTATCAATTCACTAACAGAATCTCAATTTTGTTTCTTTGTTTATTTGTTTTTTTTTTTTTGTATCGAAATAACACTTTCGATAGTTGTACATAACACTAATTGTCCTTTGTTTAATTGCCAAGAAAATTTTCAATTTGCAAATCAATCGATCTTTTTTTTCCAATTTTTCCTTCCTGTCTTTCTCACTTTCTCTCTCTTTTTCTTTCTGTTGATTCTATTTCGTTCACAATGTTTTGTTACTAGAATTCAGGCACCATTTTATTTCGTACACAAACGAATTAATCGACATCGCAACTCAATGATGTGTCAATCTCGTCAATGTACTCGGTCGAAATTTGTGGGGGCGATTAAAAATGATTCGATTGATTTCTTTTCTATTCTCTTTGCTGTTCGATTGGCTCCTTCGATCCTATGCTGTGTTCGATCAATCGATTGGCATTGCTGTAATTTTGATACGGTGACGGTAGTTTACCGATGTTTGGGCTGTTAAAGGCGACGGTGGCTTCAAAAAATACCACCAACAACATCGAATCACAGCAATAGACTTTGGTTTCATCGTTCTTTTTCTGCAATAAAAATAAAAATTTCAATTAATTTTCAATGGCATTTAATACAAGTCAATCTCGTTTGTTTTCATACAATAATATAAAAAATGTCAAGGCCAATGGTGTGTTGCTTTTTTTTTTCTCGCCTGTTGTTGGATTGTTTATTTAAAGTTTCAATTAAATTAAACGGGTACAAAAATGCAATGGTCTTCCGTGACGAGACAAATGAATGAATGACTCACACTTGCACACCGAAAGCATGCAATCGAAAGTGAAACGACAAGGATGGCGACGACAGGGAATATAACTATTTTGGCCAAGGATAAATGCGCACATTACTGCTATAATTTCCAATCCAGCAAACTTTTGTGGAATTACTGAATTCAAGGTAAGAATCGCAAATATACTATTCTAAAGCTGATCCACTTTACAAGGTCTTGGAATCTTAGGTCAAACGACAATTGACACACACAAATCAAATGTTTAAATGTCAACCACCAAACATATACACACACTCACTCATCTCTGTATCATCGATATCAACACGCACCAATTCTTAATACATATTGCAAGTGTTTGACATGGTTTTGATTCGATTTTTATAAATCAACCATCGATTACCTATTCCAAATTGATGTTTTTGTACGGATGACACTCTTCTCGTTTGCATGTTTTGTTGTCGTTCAATTGTGATTCTCCAAAACACTTTAGCAGCAAAACCTTTTTCGTTTTTGTTTTAATGCTTTGTTTTGACAATGATGACTTTTTACTCGCTCTCTCTCTCTCTCTCTCTCTCTCGCTCTGTCGGGGTGTTGTTCTTTGCAACTGTATTTTATGCGAAGATAAATATTTGGTAAATAATTTAATTTGGCCGGAACCGCAGTTTATTCGATTTATTTTCCTTCTTCGTGTATTTTTGTCTTATTTTTAGCTTTTCGCTTCGATACACACATACACAATATATGACTTTTGTATATAAATCACCCGATCCAGAGAATAGCAGAGAATGAGACGATACAGAGGCAGTACCAACAATAATGTTTTTTCTGCGGCCGTTCAGTTGGTTGCAATGACTGTCAAAGTGCCAATCACAAGAGCGAATGTGTGTAAACACAACATTGAACGAAATGTGTTGAGTAGAAAACGTTGATGTTGACTAGATACAATTGAGTCACATTTACACTTAAATCACAATGAAATTATCAGCAAACTGATGTAAAACTTCAACGTAACGCAGGGAGTGAGTGTTAAGATAAGCGTCTAACAACGAAAACTACACTCAGCCCGTGATTATTTGTCGTTTTGCTATTGGACCAAAGACAAAGAGTGATTTCAGGATGAATTCTACCCAGCAATTGATTCAAGTTTTTGTGTATGGCACTTTGAAGAGAGGCGAACCAAACCATCACTGGTTGACGAACAAAGAAAATGGATTTGCACAATTTGTGAGCAGCGGTAAAACCGACACCCAATTTCCACTCATCGTAGCAACAAAGTATAACATTCCATTTTTACTGAATATACCTGCAACTGGCCACAGTATCAATGGTGAAATCTATTCCGTTGATGGAACAATGCTCAGAAATTTAGACGAACTCGAAGACTATCCAGAACTTTATGATCGAAACATTTTCACAATCAACGGATCCGATGGGTATGTACCTTTACATTTTACTATCAATTTTTTTAGGTCGATCGTATCACATTCAAAACATGCACATTATTCTGTCAAACATTCATTCGAAAGCTACGCGTGTGTAAACAGTGCTTTATGCACAGATGGAGACGCGATTCATTTCGCAAGTTCAATTGGAAGTTTAGCCCAATTATTTTTTTTTTTTGAGCAGTTTTGATTGGTTTGCGATCTAAAAAGTTAATTTTGGTATAAAATTTCATTTGCAAATTTACATTCATCTCTTACAATTTCCCATGCAGCAAGTCACATCAATGTTGGATTTATATGCTCAAACGATTCCCAGATGACTTTCTGAACAAGTACAAATTCTTGAGCGAATATCGAAATTCAGTGGAGCAGCCATACCGTGAGACGTTTGTATTTTTATATGAAAAAAAAATTGTGCAGAAGAATTTATCGATTTTGTTGTTCATTTCAGTTATTTAGATACGTGCACTCCGGATGATCTATACACTTCCTAGGTGACTCAGACCATGGCCGCTATTCGTTCCGGATGATTTTTTTTTTGGATGACATGTACAAACAAGGACTAAGAATCGTATAAATTAAATGCACCATACAGTTTTCAATGCCAATACTTGTGAGAATATTCCGAAAATGTTACTGTTTTCCTTTTAAAGTTTGTTAAAAGAAAATGTTCCTCGAAAAATTGTATTTCATTACATTTAATCAGTCAATTTGCATAAATGTAGATTTTTTAAACTTTTTTCGATTGGCAGACCAAATGAGAGATTTAGATTGTAAATGTTTGATTTCAAATTCAATTCCTCAAATAAATGAAATTGTTTCTCTTACCACACACTTTGATTAAATGGAAGATGATAATTGTTTTAAAAAAAATTGAACAGTCGTTAAAATTGTGACATCAATAATTTTGTCATTTTCAATCGAATGAGAAGAAAATCAAATACGCGTTGATTAACATGTATCAAATACGAGTAATAGTCACCAAAATAGCATATTGAGATTTTGTAGCAAAAATGCATTCCGTTTGAATTGTAAAATAATGAAAAACTAATTTTGTCTCGACCATGCATACCCCGTGTGAAAAAATAGTAACTGAGCAGTCAGTTAACTAATTTGTGACAAAAATGACTTACTTTGATTGACATTTCAGTACAAAGTGTAGTGTAAGTCTATCATAGTTAACTGAAATCATTTGAAGTTACAAGTCAATCTAAGTTGCTTCATTTGGGACCAAGTGATTTTCTTAGAACAAAAATATAAATTCAATCAACTAAAGTCAACTGAAGTTATAGTCAGTCAGTCATTTCTTTTTCACACGGGACACCTTGTGTCTGAATTTATTGAATATATCATCTCATTCGAAATACTTCTTTTCCGTTTTTTTAACTTCTGCATCTATTTCTTGCATACTTTTTATGAATACTCAAAAATTTGTCAAATTAAATTGAATTTTTTTTTTAAATTCTTTTCAAACTCTTATAAGCAGTGTACAGTTTATTGAAACAGTTGGATAAATTGGGTTTGGTAACAAAATGCACATTTCTTTTTATCTTTTAATTTTGGCATTACCAAACATACTCACGGGAGCTATTGCTAGAGATGGAAACGATTTGAAGATCGCCGCAACAGAATTACAGCCCCTTAGCAGAAATCATGGAGTGAGCTTGGATCAAATTCCCGTTTCTGAGAGCCTTTCACGCGCAAAACGAGCACCCAAACGGAGAAAAGGTGAAAAATCGAAAAATAAAAAGAAATCAACTTTGGTGGCCGGCATTCAATTCACACATCATTTTTAATTGTTGTTAATGAAAACTATTTGTGTGAAATAAAAATGTTAATTACATCGAATAGTGTTTAAAAATATTATTCAATTGTTCATACTTTGTATTCTAGTGTTTATTACATAAATTTATACTTTTCATCGTGGGCCATCGATCACTATGCCACCGGTCACACTTACCAACATTGAATGGAAACAGAGGTCAGGGAGTGGATAAGTTTTCATTTGATTTGAGATTTTTTTCTAAATCAAAACAGGAATTAACATTTTAGAAAACAAATAGATCGAAACATGGAAAGTATCATACAAATGACTGTTGGTGTAAAAAAAAAGAATTGGAGATGCCGAGCATTGATCTCGGTACCTCTCA
>NW_022601432.1:3088742-3132984 GCF_009176505.1 Sitodiplosis mosellana | reverse complement strand
TGAGAGGTACCGAGATCAATGCTCGGCATCTCCAATTCTTTTTTTTTTCACCAACAATCAATTGTATGATACTTTTTGTGTTCTAGCCCATTTGGAATCATACATTTTGTTTGACCATAATTGAAATGAAAATACTCTAAATTTCCACGTATATAGATTTTCTTGGCTCAAGTATAAGCTTCGCATGTTCAATATGTAAACTAATCAAATGTCAAACACATTAATGTCATGAAGATAGCGATCGTCGTGTGAAAGCCGCTTTATATCAACTTGAAACTTGATCGCATTGAATTTTTTTTTGCTTTCTGCCTTCTCGAGTCATACATATGTTTTTATAGGCAAAAAGAAGTAAAAAAAAACATTCTACGCTTCAGTTATATCATGTTCAACGCATAATATGCTGTAAACCAACTGTAAAATCAACAAAAATTTAATGCGTTACTCACTTTGGACGATCATTGAGTGTTGGCAACCGACCGGATCCAACAACTCGGTCGACTTCATTTTGGCATTTTTTCAAGATTTCTGGCTGCATGCAAAAGCGTTGCATTAAAAATTGCACTTGTACCGCACTGCCTGCAAGTGACGGCAAGAAGGTGTCTGTACACAACATGATCATTTGTTTATCTAAAGTGGAATTTGCAAATATGAATTTTAATTAAAATAATGTCACGCAATAAATAATTTATTCTAAATCGGGCTTACAGCTATAAGTTGATTTTGGATCGCCTTTTGTTTCATCGATTTTTTTGAAGTATATGTCCATGAAATGACGTTCATGGTTTGGATCAAACGTTTTATATTGGTCATCACAAATCGCCTAATGACAACGGTATCACGAAAATTTTAAATTTGCAACCCATTTGAAAGAAAATGAAACGGTAAAAGTTTGATCATAAATTATGATGATCAGAGATGACATGGGCACTTCACAAGTGTGGACACTTGCTTTGGTGCGGCACCAAGAACTATTTTATACAAACATTTTTGAGAGATTTTGAATTTGATACAATTTTTATAAAACTCAAATTTATTCAATTCCGAATCAAAAAGTATTTAATAACCGAAAAAAATCGGAGTAGAAGTAAGTGCCGGCACCAGCTAAGTGCCTATGGCAGATCATAATAAATACCTTGATACTCTTGTACAATTTCATAGAAGTGTCTCTTAATAAGTCATATTCGGAAAATTTTGGAAACAGCTTTGGAATCCATGGGTTATAACTGAACATTCTGCCCCAGTCATCACTTTTTCTGGCGAACAGAAGTCCATGTTTACCAGCTCTGTTTCAATTTAAATCAAAATTTTGATTGAATAAATTATTCTCAAAGGACAAAAATTCTTCTGTAATGTCATGCTTTTCGGTGCAAAAAGCGAACATTTCATGGGAAAAGTATATCTTACTCATGTAGCAAATGCATTTTTTCTCGGGGGAAACGCTCATTCAGTATGGTTTTTGCAAAAAAATTACCCAATGTCGGCATAAAAATGTAGGGCATCAGAACACTGTCACCATTATGGTAATTCTAAATTGGGAATGGTAATCAAATTAAAAATAATTGCATTAGTTATAACTAATTGCAGTTAATTATAAAAAAAAAACTTCATTAAACCTTTTCAAAACTGTATTTTGGTCCGTTTTTAATTAAATCAATTAAATTCAAAATTTCATCATTTAATTCGGATTCGAGTTCATCTTGACGTCGACCGAAGCCAAAATCTCGCAGTATTCGCAAAGCAAAACGTCGTTGTTCATGCCACAGTGGGCCCTCGCTGAAGAAAAGTCCTGAAAATGTCTTCTCATTACAAATTTGCTCATATGATTTTCCTTGTTCATTGGTACGAACAACGGAATCATCGGGAATAAAAGGAAAATCTTAATGAAGTATACGCAAAAGCGGCATTTCATACTATGGCGTTTCAATTTGTTAAGCCACAATTACAAAAGCAATATGTCTGTCTTTTGCATGTGCCCGTTTCCAAGTGCCTGCTTTTACACACTACGCTAAGGTGTGATATGAATCATTTTTGCCTTTAAGTCTCAGGAATTTAACTAATTAATTGCACGAAGCAATCAATTTCGTGTGGTTGCATTACCTCTAATTTCAAAATCTGGATCTCGTATTTGTGCCAGTGCTAGCCCTGGTCTACCGTCTAACGCCTGATTATTAAGACACTCTTTAGCAGCGGCTGCTGTGTTTGCGACAATCGTTGGGAAATGTGCCGCATACATACCCAATACATCGGTTTTGTAATACTTGCACATCCATTCGACCGCTTTATGTAAATGCCGATAATTTAACAGCAACAGATATGGATACGCGCCAAGGATGGGCAATCGAGGTGGACCTTTTGGGGAAATCACACAAAAATCCATTTAAACTGTATATCACACACTTTTGCGGAATTGGCATTCCCTGCAGAATATCAGAAAAATCACAACAATTTTTGTGGCCTTAAATTTACCCGGTGGAAAATTGTTTGGTTTATGAAACATCCATTTGTAGATTTGATAAACAAGTAAGGCAATCCAAATGCCAACCAACACTACTGACACCATTTTTTCTTTAAATTTCACTCACTTCGCCAACCAGTTTGGATACACTGGGAATAAAATAGCCAGTCACAAGATCTTATATGGCGATCGAATACCGATTGATGTTTATAAGTGTTTTGATCAAAAACAACAAAAAAGTCATCAATCAAATTACAGTTTTGTACAGATAAACAACAAGGTTGTACAGTACACTGAGTCTCGATACTTACTGCCGCTGATAATTATGTCGAAAAAGATCAACTATATTGTTTAGGAAATAAATCGTTGAATGACAAGGAAATTGAAAAATCAATGCGACTTCCGATTTCGCTGTTTTTTTTTTCTTTCATTCTTCTGCTTGTCTCCGGTTATGCTTGTGTGCACAGAGCAAAAAATTAGTGTGTAGGCAGACGGCGATGTAGCTGATAGACGTCTGGGACGATTATTAATAAGTAATTTGAATCGTCTGATAATAGACTTTAGAACATTCGGAATGATTTGCAAGAATCGTTGAAATCGTCTGCGCTGCATTGAGCTGAACGTGTTTATTTTTTATTTCGTATTTGACCTTCATTCGTGATAAGCATTTTGATAAAAGCGTGTTAAGCTTTATAGATCCTTGTCTCACTGATTTTTTTTTTTTTGTATTTTAGAAATATCTGCTTTTTTCATTCGGTTTCATATGCGTCGCACAAATCCATTAATCAATCATTTAATTTCTTTTCATTTTTCAAGTCGATTCGAATAAAATGCGATAACAGAATTCTCCGTAGTTCAGAATTTAATATTATTAAGCAAGGATTCGTACAATCTATACGATATTATTGACTTGGTATAGCACACGTGGCGTCAAAATGCAACAGCCGCACTAAAAATCGCATGCATATTATATATGCTTTAGTTCTTGTGTTTCAATCACATGAAATAACAAAATAAACCACTTTTGTCGAATATGCCTTTTCAATTCGATTGATAACTACAAATTTGTATTCCCATTTGTCCTATTAATGGGATGAAAATGAAGAAAAAAACTATCCGATACACAATAAAAAGAATTACATTGGTAATCCCGAACTTTTCCGTACCGTTGGCATACGTTGTGCGTAGGTACTTTTGGTTATTTTTTTTGAATTTTCTTGAAATAAAGGCAGTGAAAATATAATAATAAAAATAAAGTGAAAAATCGGTCACTCTAACTAAAACTTCGACAATTTTGTATGAGAGGTACCCGTAAACCGATTCTCATTGGCTTTAAACTTTCTGATGTTTCATTTTTTGTAGAAAAAATAAGATTCCGAAAGTTTCATGTTGATCGCATTTGCAGAAGTTTGGTTTTTTGGCCACTAAATTTTTGTCGAAATTTTCTTGGAAAAAATTGTGGGCCAAAAACCAAACTTCTGCAAATGCGATCAACATGAAACTTTCAGAATCTTATTTTTTCTTCAAAAATAGAAACCTCAGAAAGTTTGAAGCCAATCAGAATCGATTAACGGGTACCTCCCATACAAAATTGTCCAAAAATCTGTAATTTTAGTCAAAATTTCAAAAAATTTGTATGGGAGGTACCCGTAAATCGATTCCGATTGGTTTCAAACTTTCAGAATCTTAATTTTCTTTCAAAAAATGAAATCTCAGGAAGTTTGAAGCCAATCGGAGTCGATTTACAGGTACCTCCCATACAAAAGTGTCAATTTTTTGAGGTTTTTCTTAGGGCAAGTACCCCAGGATCAAATCGAAAATGGCTCATCTTTTTTGCGAAAAAAGTTTTCGGGACCAATTCCTATACTTTCCCTTGACACGTTGTGTACGGAAAAGTAAAATGCAATCGAAAAGCGTGTTGCATAAATATTGTCATTTGTCATCGTAGAAAAATGAACTGATGTTCCATACCGATTTGTATACATGTAAACGTTTCACTTTCAAAGTCATAATATCAATTCGTATATGACGAGAGAGTTCATCGTTTATGAATCATATGCGTAAGTGATGACATCATTCTCGTTGAAGTACGTTGTTATATAAAAGTGCATATGGTGAGCACATTGTTTCGCTTTTATTTTATAAAATTGATAAAATGGTATCAAATTCCAGAGATGATTTATCAAATTCACATACAATTCTGATTAAAACGGAAAAAGTCCGAAATAATGAAAGAAAAAAAAAGTGTTCATTTCTTACAAGAGAGAAATTTTCTACGATAATTTATCGTAACTCATTGTTATCATTCTTTAGTTCTTAGTCGATATTCTATTTTAAAAACGAAAAAAAAGCAATGATAAAATTCATTCGCTGAGTTTATCGAACCGACTTTATTGTGAATGTTTTTGTTGCTCTTTCGATCTATCTCAATTTCAGATTCAGAAAAGATCGCCGAAATCTGTTGATGAAATTGCGTTCATTAGTACTATCAATGTAACGTTTTCAAGGCACTCAATTACCTACGTGTCCCACTAAATGTAACCCCATCGCTGATATTGATAAAAATCGGCGCGAATTCGTTGCGACAATTGAAATGACATCAATTTCAGTATACTTACCGATAATATGGGTATCGTCGTAACGTTTCATCATATTTACGACATATAGCATCGTTCGATTGTTTATTGATTTCATATTTTATGGTGTTTTTTCCAAGAAATAAACGGCAATATCAGGTGAAAGAAAGTAGCGACATAGTTTGTCGGTAAAATTAAAAACAATTCGAGTTTAGCTAAAATGATGTAATACCATTCGATCAGAGTTTAAATTCATTGATTTGTATTCAATTTTGCATTGAAATGTGAGTCAATGGTTGATTTTGGATCATACCTATAAGGTCCCAAAAAGAAAATACAACTAACATACATTTCTAATTGAATTCAAATTCAAAAGCAGCAGCATTTAGATGCAAAATGTATACTTTTATTTGACATAAAAATATCGTTAAGCCAATAATTCATTTTCACATGACGATTAGTCAACTTCACTAGCTAATTTATCATATACTATATAATGTAATATAACCATTGGTATACATAGATGTGTGATTGTAATACTATAAGTGCTGAATGTTTTTTTCCCTTGTTATTTTTCTGTTGTTGTTGTTGTATGGTGTATATAAACTAGTGCTATTTCATTCTGATGACTTTTTTTCTCTCTCTCTCTCTTGATACACTTCAAGTGGTGGTTAAAAATTGATTCGATATGATTTAATTTTGATCAAAGTGTAGAAAAAGCGAAATAAACACACTTTGAAATCTGTTATTTTTTCTTTGTTTTGTTTTTGCTATTCTGTTGTTTCTTTGCATTTAAAAATGATTATAAGGCCACTTTTGCAGTGTGGCCTGTTCCGCTTATTTGTTTTTTTTTTCTCTATTTTTTACGTAAATTTTCAAAAAATGCTATATTATTTTTCAAAATCCCTGGCACCAATACCGGACTAGATGGACGTTCAGGGCTTAAGCGACCGTCTTTTTCATTGTTGCTGTCATCCGTTGCATTCC
Source organism: Sitodiplosis mosellana (assembly GCF_009176505.1). NCBI lineage: Eukaryota > Metazoa > Arthropoda > Insecta > Diptera > Cecidomyiidae > Sitodiplosis > Sitodiplosis mosellana. The sequence continues at coordinate 3,126,966 of NW_022601432.1, read as the reverse complement.
TGAGCACAAAAGAAATTGAAAAAAAAAACAATATAAAATCAAATGAATTGAACAGAAATGAATAGAAAGAAAGGTTGAAATGAATTTCGATTGAGATTGTGTTTGGATGATGAATTTCGGTATGACATTTAAATTTCAATATCATAAAATTTTATAACCAAATAAAATTTCGCTATATGTACCTTAATTCTTCACGGAATTTCGTTGATAAACTGCGGGCTGTGATGCTGTAGCCGGGTGCAACTGGATTATAGGCATGATTGAAATTCGGCACATATGTTGGCGACGATGGATCGTTGCCATTCTGGTCTTTCACATTGATATCATTGTTATTGGGGCCATTGTATGAATTGCGCCAAACCATCTGAAGAAGAAAAGAAGAAGTAAAAAAAAACCATCAACTCAATACACACAAACACATTACTATTTAATTCATTCATATTCCGTTTAAAAGTGATCTCTTTTTTTTATGATATATATATATATAGATATATCAACTCGCGGCGTATTTAATTTACCTGATTTGTAAGTTTTCTCTTTCAAGTGAGGCAAAGTGAAGAGCAAACAAAAGTACGAATCAAGATTATAAAGAAAAATTAAACCAAAAATTAATTCAATTAGATTTGTAATTGAAATGTAAAATTGGCATTTGTAAATGATTGCAGATGCATGACTATTTCAAGCCATATGGCTTCTCCACTCGATACGACTCCAGAAGAAAAAAAAAATAAAACAATCGAGTGGAATGGATTCATGAAACGCACGATGCGTTCGTTCACAAATAAAATTTTTTTGCAACATTTAGCTAATTAAGTGCTGTCTATGGTGTGTTTATGAACAAGAGCAAGAAAAAGACGAAGCAAAACAATGAATGGTGACTTACTTTTGGGCGCTGCAGTTTTTCGGGTACGGTATTGGTATTATTTTTGGTTGAAAATGTTCGAGCAAGTGCTTTGACCGATGGCAAAGCCGAAATGACATCTTCTTCGATGACGGATTTTTCCTTATGCTCGTTCACTTGGACGATCACTTCGCTATTTCGTTCGAATGCTGCTTTCACATGGTTGTGTTCACAATGTTCATTTGATATGTGCTCAACGTATTGATCATCGGCCGCCGTAGCATAGTTGTCATTGTCATCATTTTTGGTAGTTGGCACATCGATGGCTGTTTCACGATCAGCCATGAAACAGTGAATTTCATCGTTTCCATTGTGATGTTGGTCATTCTGCGCATCCGTATAGTCATCATCGAATTCATCACTGATGTGATCACTGGCACTTACATTGACTAACACATCTTTCGTGTGTTCTGCGCACACGACAGGCTCTTCCGATTGTTGTTGTTCTTGCGATTGTTCGGTTTGCATTTCTGGTTTTTCTAATTCAAATTGTTGTTCGGACTCATGTTTGAGTTGCGCATGTTCTTGTTGCTGTTGTTCTTGATCTGGTTCTTCTTCTTGTGGTTTTTGTTCCACTGCTTCCTCCTCTTGTGGTTTTTCTAATACTTGGCACTGCGTTGTTGTGGCGACTACTTCTGCTGCTGCTGCTGCTTTGGCTGTTGTTGTTTCACTTTGTACAACACACACTTTACTTGACTCGCGTTCACTGTCCAGCAATTGTTCGGTTGCCGTGCCTAAGTCCTTATCACTGTCACCGCCACTGTTCACAACAATAGCAACCGTTGATGACTCAATTTCACTGAAAATGTCACCATTACTTTGTCGCTGTTGCTTCAATTCGTCGATAATTTTCGGATCTAAGCTCGTTCCAAATGCGTCATTCATCAATTGAACATCGGCCATTTTGAGTTTGCGCGGATTTCGATTCAAATGGATTGATTTCAATTTGGTTGGCGATCGTGGCGGTTTGCGTGTTTCGTTCGCGTTTTCCAATATACGACTGTTAAAGTGTTGGATGGTCGATTGAAGCGGCGAATCACTTCGTTCTTTTACGCTCCGAAATGTCGATGTGGTTGTTGTTGTTGTTGTTGTTGCTGTTGCTGTTATTTCGCTACAGCAATTGCCCAAATTATCAAACGTATTAATCGATTCACCACCGACGGGATTGCGTGATCTCTTTATTATATCGTGACGTAAAATTTTCGTTTCACGCTTATTCAAATCGTATACACGAACTGTAGCCGTACAATCCGACTCTTCGCTGACCGTTGTCGATAAACTGTCGTCGCAATGTGGCAATGATGATGATTGTTGTACGTGGCCAATGCTATCGTCGTCGGTTGCTGTCGTTTCCGAACCCAAACTTAATTTTGCGTACTCTTCAGCTGACACCGCTTCACTGTGTAGCAAATAATAGTCACGATCTTTGCTGCACAAATGATCTAATTTCGTTGCCTTGTCGAGAATTGGATCGTGTTCGTCCACTTGTATTGGTTGCGCTGTATGTAATGTGGTTGTTGCTATTTTTGTAGTTGAATGTGCCTCCGTGAATGAACCACCGCTATCGGACTGAATGCATGCGTTACTTTCTGTAGTCGATACCACTTCTATGTCGCCAACAAGCAACTGCAAAAATGACCGAAATTCATCGGTGAGCAGAAACAGAAACAGAAAGGAAAAAAAAGAGAAACGAAACAAAAGAATGAAAGAGAAAGAAGGGATGTGGAGATTATAGACACATATAATAGTAACGAAACCAGAAGAAAAAAAAAATAAAATAAACGATAAGAAATTCAAGAGAAAAAAATATGAAAAATGAATGATGAATAACAAAAGCAGTGACTATACACAAACGCCACACTCCAACCATACACACACACACACACACACACACACTCACTCACTCACATGCACACCGAATACAAAGTACGAGAGAGCAAGAGAATGAACGAGAGAGAGTGAGAGAGAGAAGAAAAACCAGTCAAATACATTGATAACGGCTGAAACGGTGCCTCAAAAACGAATGTGCTCCAATTGAAATATTAGAATTCGATAACTTGTTGCTGTTTTTTTTTTTACTTTCTTCACGTCGATTTGTATTATTAGTTTTTTTAGTCGTGTCTTTTGCTCACTTATTGTTCTACCGTTTATTTGTATCATACAGCAATGACACTGAACAACCAATTTTTTTTATATATATATTTATACAAAAATACGATTTTGTGCGTATTTACACAAATGACAAAAACCAACGCCCCAAATTATCGTGTTCTTGTTTCTCCTTCGACTCTTCATTCATATGTGTCTTTTCTTCTTCTGTTTTTTTTTCCCTCAATTTTTAACGAGTCTATTGTTCGGCTTTGTTTTCTTTTCTTTTCATCGACAACAGAGAGAAAAAATATGTATGCATATCGAGAGATGGTGGGAGAGAGAGAAAGAGATTAAACTCTGAGCAGATTCGATCACAATCACATATATGGAGAAAATATCGATACTTGCAAAATACACAAAACTCAAGTATGGACCATAGACGACAGATCTATGATGATGATGATATTGAGATTGCTATTTTTATCAATCGAAAAAACAATACGCACCCACACATACACACACTAAAATATTCAATTTACTTAAGATTCTCGCGACTAAAAGCAATTTGCATTAGTACGTTTGTTGTTTGGGTAAAATTTAAGACGAGCGCGATGCGAATGAAAAAAAAAGCGCTCGATCCAATTACAAGTCGTGCTTTTAACTAACGAACGTTTATTGTTCTTATCGGCCAGCCGCTTATTAGCGGCAGAAAATATTTTCAGTGTTGTTATTTTGCCTCCCTGCCCGCCACACTCATTAATCGATTATATTACATGAAAACGACCAGAACCAAAATGACCTTCAAATAAAAACCGAAACATGTTTAAACAGTCAAACGAAAACACACACACACACACACATACAGTGTTGCGCTATCAAATGCGACACTTATCACCGCTCGAATTGGCTGATAACGATAGTCGTAAATGTTGTGTATTTTATCGGAAAACCCCTGGCTATCGTTAACATGAAATGGGCTAATTTTGCTGAAATTCTCAACTCACTGCAAAACTATGCCAGCTATATATTGCAACCATAATGCCAATTTCAATGTTTATGTTTCCGTTGACAATATGTACAACTGGATACCTTGAGATTTTGAATGTAATTACCGAACAAATGGCCTTTTTGTTCAAGATCATCGTTGCCACATTCAATACATACATTAGAACTTCAGAGCTAAACCGTTTCAAACTATATACAATGGTTTAGCATATGGTTTTTACTGGCTCATCAGCTGAGATATGGCTTTACGTTTGACATAGAAAATCGGTCGCATTTGGGTGAGCAAACAAAAGAAATTTTGATTTGATACGGAGAAAAAGGAATCTTTCAGAATCTGGGTGTGAATGAGAACAGTATGCGATAAACGGGACTTCATGTAGCCATTTGGCACATTGTGTGTCAAAGTGATTAAAAATCAGAGTACAATATCCATGGTACAAACAGTTCAACGTTTTTTCTAACTTTGTTCTCAAAATTCGCAACGGAAGAGTCTTTTGTTTGACCGGTTGAATCGGTTGTTTCTTTTTGGATGAAAAAGAAAATGGAATCAATTCCAAAGACAAACTTTTTTTTTAAACGGTTTTACGTAAATTCGTTGTCATGAATTTTGAGCAAACATCCAATTCGGTTTTGTTATGTAGCAGCATGTGTATAGAAATTGTCTCGCCGATTGAATTGTTACGTTGTTGACTAATGACTGCTAATTTATCGCGTTTCACGACGAATATAATCAGTCGTCAATATATGGTATGAACACTTTTTCAAATTCAATTTTGTTTTTGTTTTCGATCGTTTTGTCGGTTTGAATTGGTTTTTTTTTCTCTTGATATTTCTTTCATCGCTATTGATTTTGTCTGATACGGTGTTTTTGCTATGAAATGTGCGGCTCATGCCGCTGAAATGTTAATGCCGTATTAATTGTTGAGCTCATACACGAGCAGCAATTTGTTTTTGTTAGAGAAATGTTTCATTTGGACGGTTGATCGGTAAGCATAAATATGGATACTTGGAAGTTCGAAATAAAAAAAACCACTGATAATCAAAATCAGTGACTGATCTTTCAACATACAGTGACACTGATTCGAATAAATTATGCAATTTCTACTGTGTATTTTTTATTATTTGCGTCTTATTTGCTGTTCATATCTGCAACTCTCAATTACCACCAGTTCGATGAAACGATAATTTCCAGTTGAGCACGTGATCACGTCGTTCCAATTGAAAATACGAATATAACAACCAAACACACGGTATATGATAATCAAAATCGATAATTTCTTTTATAGCCAATAAGTACCATTTATATTATGTCGAATGCATATTTAGTTGTTGTTAGTAAGAATTTTTTTCGGTTTTTTTTTTTACTCTGATTTTTTTTAGCGATTTTGAATTGCTGTAGTTAAACATGATAAATGGATGGATGAAATATGACTGAATATGGGAATGAAAATGTTTGTGTGTAAAAAGATGCACAACTTACCACAACAACGAAGGAAATAATATGATTTTTAAAAAAGAAACAAGCAATAACGAAAATGAGCTCGACAAAAACAAAAGTGCATAAGCAAGCAAAGGAAGGTAAATTTGAATGAGAGAGGAGGGGAGGTGTCAATCAGAAACGAAAGAATTTCTTACTAAAAACAACCAAATTTCTTTAATCAAATTATTATATTATTGTTTCTTATTTTTCTCTTTGTATTAACGATAACTTGACTTTTAATCATATAAATTCATTGTACAATGATTACAATTTTGGATCATTTTTTTCATTCACTGGTACTTAACTGGTAAAAATTTGTTTTTTTTTTCTACACTGCAACCAAGAATCTACTTTTTTAAAACCGAAAATTGTGTTTTTTTATTCTTCAAAGAAACTGGGTAAGAATTAAAATGTAGATTTTGTTTTTCGGTCCGTTGCTGTTGCCGTTAACGGTGTAATAAATGTTTATACTATGTGACTAGCCCAACCGATGTTTGTGTGCACTAAAATGGATTCCATTAGGTGATTATTGTCAAGGGAGAAACATAAAGCTTTGGTGGCTCATTTGCGTTTGAGATAGATATATAGGCTTATTTCACACAATTCTAAATACTAGTTGCGAATGCGCTACTTACTGGAAGTCAAATCGAATTTTTGTGTTATTTCTCTCTCGTATTTTTTTTTTGTTTTGTTTGAGTGATGATTGAATACGCGGTTTTAATTCAATACACCGATAGAATACTCAAATAAAATGGAAACGAACCCAGAAAAAAAAAACGAAATACGTTACTACTTTGTAGCGAGGGAAAATGGCACAGTCTCTCTCTCATATAATCAACAACAACAAAAAAATATAATCGAAAAACGAGTTCACCACAACTCAGTTGCCACTTTCATACTAAAAACTAATGTATAAAGTAATACACACGACAAAATAAATCCATATCTTGAATTCATTTCGTTTCTCACTCTATCATTTTCACTCGTTTTCTCTCATTTTGCCGCTTCATGGATTCCACCGCTTAAATACAGCTTTCTGCACGTCGTTCAATACCATTCATCTATTTACAACTCTATATCAACCATACACACACACACACACTCCAACAATGTTCGTGGCAAAATGGCAAAGTGAATAAAACGAAGAGAGGAGAGAGAGAAAAAAAGAACACAACGTAACGTATAACAACTAAAAACATCCAGCTAATACAGTTGTTTAAACGAAACTGAACTTTGTGCAGAAAAAAGAAGAAGAAGAACGAATCATAAAAACATGATACGAGCGCAAGCTAAACAAATGGCCACGCTAGCTAGATGTTTTTGTTTGTAGCAAGCGAACGAGTGAGCGAGCGAGTTAACGAGCGAACGAATAACAGAGCAGTACCAGGCAATAGAATTAAGTTAGAAACGACCAGAACAACAACTAAAAAAAACAACAATGTCGAGAGTGCAAAGTGGATGACAGTATGACACAGTATATATTGGGATGTGTGGAATATTTTAGATCGGTGCGCCGGTTCAAACTTATGAATCCGTTGTTTGGTGCTCGCTGTACAATGGATTAATCACAAAGTTTCTGGTTCCTCTTCGGCTGCTGAAGCTACTTCGTCGAATATCACTGAGCAACGCATCACGTTCCAACTGTGCAAACGTTTGACGATGACCAACACCATCACCACCGTCACCATCAGCAGCACCTTGGCACGATGGTCGATGTTGTTGGTCGGCCGGTGATTTATGTGGTTTCTCATCTAGTCGACCCAATGTGCTTACCGATGACCATGAATCGCAATCATTGCGATTAAACCGTTTTCTTAAGCCATATGTTCGGACGGAGCATAAAGAATGCGATCGTTTCAGCAGTTGGGGCTCGTTTAAAAGCGATTGCATGACCGTTGTCGTTTCGTTCATTCGTCGTAATGTCATCGGCAAATGGGCGAAACGATATCTACATTGCCTTTCGCTACGATTACTGTAAAAGCTATCTAAATCACTCACACTATGGTTTTCATCATAGTCATTTTCCGGGGTGTTGCTGGTGACGCTGCCACGGCCGTCATTATAGTAGTTGTCATCATCGTCATCGTCGATGGTACGATGCCGGTTAAGATCGCCGCTCGTTCTTAGCGCTCGTGAGCCGGACGCTGTTTTTGAATCGTTTATATAATAATCTCGTCCGTATCTATCGAGAAGACAAACGAACGAAAATGAAAAAAAAAAAAACAAATCAATCGTCAAATACGATATTGACACACAAACCTTTCCGGATTCACTCGTTTTGCTCCCAGAACCACCTTAATGGGTTTGTCGCTTTGATTTGGGGTGCTTAATGGTTTACTTTCGATATTTGCTTCGAATTTTCCAGCCAACCGTTCAATATCCATGAATTTGGTATTCGACGATTGACTCAAACGGCGCTGCAATGCTTCCGCCGAATATGGGTTATTTGGAAGTTCAACGGCATTTCGCCATTTCATATGCTCGCGCTCGGCGATCGATCCTAGAAAAGAGATGAAGTCATTACGTTACGAACATTTCTCGTCAAATTCTTAAGACAAACAACGATTGGCCATTAATTATGACGTTTTTTTTGCTGTTGTTGTTTACCTGGTAAATCTCGAAAATCATGATCGAGTGATTGATTAGTGCTAATGGTACTGTTAGTTTGCAATTCGTTAGTTGTATTAATTGACTCGGTTTCTACTACATTTTCAGTGGTGCTACAACTAAATTCACAAGTGCTAGTTTGTGAGGCACAATCCTGCGACCAATTTGTTTCAATTTGAGCGAACGGAAGAAACTGTGGTGTGCCCTCATTCGTTTTGTTTGCATCGATTTTCATGGCTTCCAAAGAATCTTGTTCAACGGTATCAAATGAATCGCCTTTAATTCCATCCTCACCAATTTGAGCACGATCTCGATCTGTTGCAGTAATTTCCAGTGAATCTTTGTATTCTTCGTTCAATTCGGATGCGGTTTTTTGGAGTAAACCCACTCTATCCACACTCGAAATGGTGTCGGTGGCCAGTGGGTATGCATGACTCGATTTACCTGAAAATTTGGTTTAGTATATGTGCAACAAACAACATGAATGGCTAGTAAAATTAGTTTCAAATCTTGGTTTTCGGTTAAAACTGACTAGTGTTAAAGTTACGGTGATTTGGTTAAACATTGACAGTGAGCAAACGAAAAATGGAAAGCAATTGTGAAATTAACTCACCAGTGAAACGGTTCACGTCCTCTAGGCTGGTTTGAAAAGTTAAAAAAAGTAAATTTTTAATCATTTGATAAGAAAATGGTTCTTTAGTTGAAAAAGAATTGATTTGGTATAGGAAGCGGATTTGAAATGCCAAAAAACTATAGCGCCCACCTTTGGTCAAATGCGTGCATTTTATCGAATGAATTGTTGTCATTTTTATTCAAAATTTCCACATTATTCGATTCATGATCTCGGTACTCTGTATCTTGATTATACGCTTCAAGTGAATCGAATTTGATGAGAAGATCAGCATTAGCCGTCATTTCATTGGACCCACTGTATGTGAATGTATGTTCAATGCTGTCGTCGGTAAAACGATTCATTCTTTTGGCTGGTATTGGTGATGGACGATCTTCGATTAGAATGAGGTTATTCTTTGCTTCTGAAATGGCAGGACTTTGACCGGTCAAAGACTGCTCAGAAACCAAACTATCGGGTTCAAGTAAATTAATTAAAGCCACTTTGCTCTGTTCAAAGGCGTTCATTTCATTTTTTCCACCAATCAGTGTTTTACTCTCAACTAAAACATGTGGTAAATCGTGTGCATTCGATGTGCCGTTATAATTTAGCTCCGTATCACTGTGCAATTCGCCCGGCAATGAATCGATATCGGAACCGTTTTCCGATAGATCGCTTATTTCTTCGGCGTTTCGATTTCCAATTAGGGTGGGACAATCCTGTCTCGGTGATGGTACTAACATTCCAACGGGCGATGAAGCTGATGCAATACTACTTGCCGAACCGCCACCACCGTTCATATAATTTCTCGATACAACTTTACGAAATAGCCAATTGTCCGAGAGTTCGTTGTAATTTGTTTCAAAGCCCGTGCTATTCGCGTAAATCGACTGAAACTCTTGTTCTATTTCATCGGAATCTTCGTCAGCGATATCAATTTCGTTATCGTTGAACTCAAAGTCGGGCAATGAAATTTTATGATTCTGTATGTAATCGCTTAATTCGCTACGTGCACTCGCCGATGCGGATGCTGATGACTGATAATTCTCTTTGCCCAATTTCTCACGGAATATTTCGTCAATAATATCAGCCGTCTGTTAAATGCCAGGAAAACGAATTACAATTAGATTCATTCGATGAGAAATGTGTGTGTTTTGCGTTTTAAAATAACGATGGGCTTACCTTCATTGACGGCGAACGATAACGTTCATTAAATGCACTACTGTATTCACTTTTCAAATCGGTTGAACTGCAACGCGAATTTAAAATGAAATTTTGATTCGTTTGATCAATATGGCAACTGCTATCTAAATCCGAGCCTCCTGAATGTATACCCGAGCTATTTTCGTATTTTTTATCGTTGTACGTTTCGACAATCTGTGGAAATTGAAAGTGAAATTGATTCGATTTTTTTCTATTTTATTTTCTGTTTAATTCAAATGCAGTAGAAAAATCTGATGACATGACAAAAATTGTATTGCTTGCATGCCAAACTATTGACCGTAACTGATTGCTAATGGAAAATGTATTTGCTAGTGGAAAAGTGGACGTTATGAGGGGAGAGGTTGGGAAGAGAAAAAAAAAGTACAATCCAAGTGAAGCCCTATGCGAGCGCATTCGTTAGTCGAATAGTATTTTTAGTGGAGTTTTTTTTTCACTATGCTTTTTCTTTCGATTTTTACTGCGAATCGATAGGTTACGACTCAAAACAAGGAAATTTGCATAGGTTTCCACATTACACACGCCGCTTCACATGATAAATAAACATACGTGAGTGTATTGGCATCGAATCGATGAATGCTTTCAAGTGTCGAGATGTCAAAAAGTTCATACGTTCATATAGATATGATTCATGCGCAATATATTAAATATGCTTCGTTGGATAATAACACCGAGTAATAATTGCAAGCAGGCTATTTTGCATATTCTGACTGTGAATCTCCATTTAATGAATGCCCCGAAAGCACAGAACGAGAGATACAGATAGAGGTAGAGAGATAGGGAGAGTGCGAGCCAGAATGAGAGAAAACGAGTGGAAAAGAGAAAGAGTGAGAGTGAGTGAGTAAGATAGAGATGATGAGTCGGGGAAATATAGAGAGAAATATCGACGGAAAACATACAGATAAATACTGATGTATTCTCTAATTTTGAAACAATTAAGACTGATTAGGTGAATTTGAGTTTGGAGTTAACTTTCATGGAATTTCCCTTTGAATATGTGTGCTACTATACAAATAATGCCATGAGTGGCAATCCATAGAGGCTAATGAATAGCTATGAACACTTCTCTATCTCGAAACATCTGTTTCATTTTATTTTATTTTATTCCATTCCATTCCGGAAAAGTCACAGGGTGTGTGTGTGTGTGTGTGTGTGTGCGTGTGTAATGCACCACCGTTGTGTTTGTGAATGCGATTGTCTGAATAAGTAATCTTTTGCAAACAAAATAAATGAGCAACAAGATAACGAAGAAGAGCAAAAACGAACGAGATAAGATAAAAAATGGAATCGTCTATTACTTCACGTTATTGTTTGCGTAAATTGAGAACACTGATGAAGAAATATTTAGTTTCCAAACCAATCGATTTGAATTCGCAGAATTTACTTTTTTTTAATATCTAATATAAAGAAGAAGTAGAAGAAAAAACACGACCCATTAATTAGAATGGATTGTTTCTTCAGCAAAAGAAAACAGAACGAAAGCAAACAAAACCAGAGTGGAAAAAGCAATAAGGATGAGTAATTGGAATGCTTGACGGTCAAATACTGTGTGACGATACCAAAATATCGACGATACAATCGAATAGTAAAATTTTCCGCAGAAGGCGACACCTGCCCTGATTACCTTATTGATTACCGCAGTGGCGAGTAAATCTTCATAGATTTTTGGCTCAAACGATGACTGAACTTGATTTGTGTCAACATCCAATCCCTTTTGGTTACAGAATTCCGGCAATTTGATAACCTCTTGGACGATGGTGTGCACAATTTTTCGCAGGTTTTCATATGAAACGCCCGGATTTTTCTCGTGCTCTAATATGGGTAGATCTGTATAGAGTGAACAAAAGAACGTAATTCCATGTTAGTAACTTCTGAATACATTTGGATTCTTTTTGGACGGTTTGTGCTTTTGACTTTATCCCATTCAACTACAATGCATTTTTTTTTCATTCTACGAATCGATTCATGTAGTGTAAAATCAAGTGATGTGCATGTACAGTTTAAAGCTATAATTATTTATATATAACAACATTCCAATTAATACTAATTTATGTGCATTTCCTACATCAATATACACACGGGAATAACCGATAAACAACGAATTTCAGTAAACAAAACTATTGCTTGAATAGAATCTTCTCTTTTCGCTCTGAAATTTGCAGTAGGTAAAGAACGGTTTATTTTACGACGAACCAAATAGGTGAGTTCAATTTTGATTGATTCCTATTGGAGATGAATGAAAATCAATCAAAATTGAGCCAAATCTGGCTGCTGAGTCCTAGATACCAATTAATTCCCAGTTTTTTTTAGGAATTGAACTCAATTTCATCAGGAGTTGAGCTCAAATTTAAATGAAAAATAAAAATGGTGTGCGATTTAAATATTGATAAATTTAAGCAATGACACTTGTGTAAAATTTGAGACTAGGCAAAAATGAATGCTTGACATTTTATGAAATATTTGTTCAGCATTTTCCTAGCATCAAATACCTAGCAAAACGGAAATCGATGCCACAAAAGTGATAACAGAAAAATGAGAGAGAAAACAAAAACGAAGCGAGTAGCATTTAACGCAATGGACGCAATGCCTTGTTGCTTTTGTTGATGCATACTGAATAACGACCGACTTGAATTTACAATAAATAATGATGCACACAACATCGTAACATTATGTAATTGGAAGCCATAAGATTGGTGGCCATTGCTGTTGTTATTGTGGTTCCAGCCCCGCACTTTTTTATGCGTGCCAATTTTGATTATATGCATCGCATTTCTGTATTATAAAATCTTCTGTATGCAAAAATTTGTACACACATTTTTTTCAACGATTAATTATTTTTTTTTTGTTCATCTCCCACTTGTTATTTACACGCGTTATTTATGTGTTTTTTTGTCTCTATTGCATTTTTTTGTTGCGATGATGATTTTATAGAAAACGAAAAAAAATAGTGTTAAACATTTTTCTCTTTCCGTCTGTCACATTACCTAAAACGACCTCGATCCAGTGAAAAATTCCATACAGAGCAAATGCCAAAAATATATAAATGAATAGGATTAATTGCCATGTGAGTTCCATGTTTTTTTTTGTTGTTGCTGTTTTTGGTTATTTAACAAGTGGATTTAATGTGTGGCAAATAAATTGAATTTGCATTTGCTACCCGTGCAACCCAACTTTTGATGGTTTGGTGTTGTTTTTGTTGTTGTTGTTGGTTTTTTATTTAATTTCTTCTTTCACTTTTCTCCTTTATGGCATTAAAATTGACTTTTTGAACCCGATTCGATTACTTTCGTGCAACACATTTTTCTTTTATTTATAGCACTTTTTATCGATGATTGTTTGTTTTTTTTTTTGGTTTCTTTTCTTGAGTCTCACATATTTTCGCAACATATAATTGACATTGAATACACACGCGCACAACGTAAGCAAGTGTGTATCAACTGGTGGTGCTCAATGAATAAATCAATTAACCCGATATTTTATGGCAATGATATTAAAAAGCTATGGCAACACGGTGCGATGAAGAAACAGCAGCAGCAGCAGCAGAATCTAAATACGCGCGACGTACAAAAGTCAAGTTCATGAAAATTGAAAACTGAAATGAGATGCTGATGATGTGATATTGCATGATTTTGTTTAAGAATCTAACATTTGTTTCTTAAATATTCAATTTTTTGAATTCGATTATTCCATTCAAATGTTAAATTCGGTTGATATCATTCTGTCAGCTTTTCGTTGTTCCCTCCTTTCATTGATGGTCCTTCAAAACCATTATCGGCCCCATAAACAATCCAGTAACAACAACAAAAAAAACGTGGTAAACAATACAATTCACTTTTTTCGTGTATGTGATTCAAAAGTCGTGCCAATCAAAATGAACTTCGAATTGGTTTAATTTCGAACAATAGATTTTGACGAAGTTATCACGCGCAGAGAATTGATAATGTCACTTTTTCTTTAAATTTATTACATCCATTTGATTTGGCGTTGGATTTGGGTAATAAAATCGAAAAAAATTGAAACCGATAATCCTTCTTTCAATCAATCCACTGTGAACAATGGAGTGTGTCCTCATTTAAACTAAAACACTTTGGAATTTAGAGCAAATGTTACGGGGTTGACTTCGTCCGCCTGACGATGGTTACGTTGATAACACGTTCATACCACATGAATCTCGGATACTGTGTAAACAATGTGACACGGTTCTTGGTGAAACACTTTGTATTAAGATGGGTCATATGTGAACGGATGACGGTGAAACCGAAGCTATGCTCGAAATTTCTCGGATGTGAAATAGTGCAAAAGAATCGCGTAATCAGAACGAAAGCAAAACAATGACCGGTCTTGGTCTATTAATTAACTGGCCAAACCGAAAAGAATATTGCAAACCGATATATTCAATCTAGTGCCGGTGTTTACATGCTACACCGTCAAATGACAAACTGAATCGTTTGTGATTTGGCAAAAACGATTGGAAAGCAGCGAAAATATTGCGATAGTGACAACATGACATGGATGCTTTTCAGCGCTAGATTGGATGCATTCGATATGCTCAATTTGAGACTCTCAACAACCCAAACTTCAAGATCTTTATCACATTGAATCTTAAATGAATTTTATTTGAAATAGCGGTGTTTTATGAAGTTTCAATAACAATCTCTCAACGAAATTCGCTTAAATACCCAAAATGAAATTCCGTTCGAACCACATGTGTTAACTGTTTCCACTGTCACTTTCATCTGATAACATCGCCAATATTAATTATCAATGTGGGTTTAATTGGTCGATTTTAAATTGAGCCGTGTACGTTCCATTGGAGATTTGTTGCAGCCAATCCAATAAAGTTGGCAACTCTTGATTTTGATTCAACTTGATAACAGTCTAGTGATAAAGTGTGGTTTGAGTTGGTGTGTGTGTGTGTGTGTGAAAACCAATTCCTATTGAGCTTTTATGGCTATTTCAATTGTATGACATCACTTTGTCCGTGGTTTAAGCCACGTTAAAAACATTTGCCACAATCGATTGCATGATTGCTTTGTGTTTTAAGCATTCGATTGATTGTCAATATTTGCAATGAGTCAAAGGGTTTTTTTCACGATCCCATGGTTTATGATTCTTAAGCGCCATTAAGACATAAACACACACACACACACATTACGAAGTGATTCCTAACAAATCCATCAAAATGGATTGTTTTCGGTTTGTTCGTTTTTTTTATGGGCGTCGATTGGTTTTAAAAGAGCTGCATCAGAACTTGTTTGAATTACTAATTAATACGACACAATTTTGATAAGGGAAATTAGAATGAATATTGTGAATTTTTCTTTTATTTTTCCACACTGAATCAGTCACATTTTAATGAGGTTATCCGCACAAAATCACCGATTTCGATCAGTTTCGTTTTCGCGGGCTGCACACACAATCGGTAGATATGGACCGTGTATTACATGCGCTAACTAAACCGCACGATTCGATAGAGCCGACTGATAAAATTGGCTTCAGATTGAGAATAAGTTTTTTTTCGCTCTCTCTCTCTCTCTCTCTCTGTTTGTTTCTTGTTCCAAGTCTCGAGAAGGTGAACATCAATAAACAACACATAACCGAAACACGAAACCCGTGTAGTAAGAATAAGTGGCGCGAACTGCGTAAGCACATTGATAGCGGCGATATCACGATAGCGAGGAGAGCGCGCGCGCGCGCCACAACGACATACCTGTGCCAACGCACACACACACACACACAGACGACCACCGTGTGCGATTTACTTTTTCGCTTTATTTGTTCGCTATTCTCGTCTGTTTTTGTTATTGTTGTCGCATGGTTGTTGTTTTTTTCGTTGTGAGAGTTGAAGTGGCCGTCTCTCTTCTGTATTTTTTCACCGGATCATAGTGAACACAGCACGTCAACGCACCGGTACATGTTGTGTCACTGGATTTTGTTTTAAATTTGATTAGATATAGCACAAACAATGGCAATGAATGGAATAGAAACGGTGGGAGAGAAGGAAAGGGAGAGAGAGCGGGAGAGAGTGAAAGAGATAGAAAAATGAAACATAGAACATGTACGAACGTATAGTATGTAACTGAGAAATGGAAACAAGACTAAAGTGAAGCCCTTCCGAAATGGCGCATTCTTTGGAAATAACATATTAAACGCTTCTGATTGATTTCGTTACGGCCATCACGGGTGGTAACCGTTGCTTTTTTTTCCATTTCTTCTTCCGTAGTAGTCGAAAGTTGATAGTAGTGTTAGAAAAGCGTCATTTCGCTGCCATGAACTGTGAATCGATTACTCAACACACACACACACCAATAAAGCACGAAATTTAACTTGTAGATTTATGGCTTTCGCTTAAATTTATCAAACACTACGAACAACAACAAAAAAAAAACGAGACAAGAAAAAAAAAACTTAATTTCCATACTTGCTGAATAAAACGAGAGTTGACACTTTACAATGAAAATACCAGTTCGTCGAAGTGTATAAAGTCACCGGGCGCGCTTATGTTCATTACGTGATTGCCATTAGACGGCTCACAAAACACACGGCACATTTAATGGTATATTACATAGCTTTTTTTTTTATTACGAAGCACTTTCAAAGTATGTCTCATTTTGCTTCTTTTGATTGTCATTTTGTTGTCTCTGTCTATTCTGTTGTTTTTTGTGTTCATCTCCGTTTGTTGCGCTTCAAACAAAATGTGATAAACTTGCACTTGAACCTTATCAACGATGACAGTACAAAATTTTTGGTCGTTGCTATTTTTGTTCATTAACTTGCCAACATTTTAAAGGCAAAACAATTTCGGTCATTCAAATTAGCTAAAATAACCCTGATCGCTAATGAGAGAGAAGGAAACGATGATAGAAACGATTCTAGAAGTTAATCGCTTGAATTTAAAACATTTTGAATGCTTGCTTGAATAATGAAGATGCTTATTTTGCGAAAATAATTAATCAGAAATCCATGGCGTTCGAATGACAAAAAAATTAAGCTTTGACATTACACCGTTGATCCATAGATGACGGTTCGTCATTGACGGCAATGAGTTTTCTGTCATTTTCTCAATTTTTACATGAATAAAGCACTCTCATAGTCTCATTCTCGTTGAAACGCAAGAAAAAAGCTACGAAAAAAACCACATCTCGGCAGCCTTTAGCCTTGTCACGATATTTTTTTTTCTAATGCCCATATAGTAACAATGGCGATTTTTAGAGAGAAAATAAAATGGATAATGACTGTGTGCATTGCTATCAACCGTTTTTATCTCTCCTGTCTCAGTCAACTAAGCAAGATTCGATTCTGTACGTGCATTAAATCAAAAGTTCAGTTCAACTTGTACAAGATTGTTTTGCTGCATGCTACTCCGTACGCACACATTCGCGCACGCAAAATGCACAATTCCATAGAAATAAGAACAGCAACGGCGGATAAAAAAAAACTACCGGCCACTTCCAATGTCATGTGATTGATTTGGTTGTTTTCGTTTTTATATTGATTGTAATTTCCACGAATTTGACCCCGTTCATTCGATTACTGTAATCGCATTTTCAACGTACAAATTGCAAGTTAAGTGACATTGTTGCATACAAATTTGATTACTGTTATTTCGACTTATTCTCAATGCGTTAAAAATGCATTTTTGGAGTGTATTGTTTTGCTGTTGATATCGAAAAGTTTCGTTCTTAAGTGATCAGCTCTGAACTTTATCGCATGAATTGAATTCGTTATAATATTTTGTAATATGTTTGTTCCTTACACTTTATCGTGACGGTTTTATTAGCCGGAGCGAGTCGAGGCATGAGCGTAGAAATCAAAATCAATCACTTTTGAATCATGCTTTGCGTGTAATGCGCAATAAAATTTTGTTTATTGGCATTTTTAATGCCTTGCCAAAATAAATTTCTTGATTTCAAAACATTCATTATGCATTCAGGTATTAGTTTTTATTTTCCTTTTTGAAGAAGAAGAAGAAGTTGTATTTAAACACAACGTTTCAACTTAAAATTTATTATAAAAAGTTTTAGGGCACGTATAAGAATCCTAGGGGGATTTCTCACGAAAAAAATGAATGAATTCTTAAAAATTTTGAAAAATTTCTTCAATTCGCTCCGATTCGATCAATTTTTGTCAACTCGTGTAAATAAATGTACATTTACACTGAACTTTTGAATTATGCTTCAATGAAATTGTTCTAGAAGTGTGTTTTGGTGGATCTCAAGGTCATTTCAGTACATTTTCATACAATTTCAATCAAAAAGAAGGAACAATAGAAATTTTTGCACATTTGCTCAAAAATTTTCTGTGAGAAATCCCCCTAGTTAGAATCTTAGTTCAAGATTTAGTTCCAAACTCCTTTTCTCCCTTTTTCTTTCGCCTTTTCTCTCTTGCACAGTCAGTGAATCACCATGCATGGTGGTACACTACCTTGTTAAGCTCACCCAATGGCTATCACGAGTGTGAGCTTATTATGGAAAATACAAGTCTCTGCTAATTCGTCATTTTCTATTCAGAATTTGTGTCTTATCTAAACCATTTCAAGCACATTTAGAATATCTACCCCATCACCATTTATCTGATTTGATTTGTGAGTGCAAGTGTTCAAATTTCTCTAAAATGTGGCATGCAATATGTGCTGATTAAATGAAATGTAATTTTTGGTATTCAAACTCACCAGATGACAAAGCTTGATGCAATGAAACTTCCAACTTATAAATTACGCTACTCAACTCGCAATGGAATAGTAAAAATATTTTTAAATCTGAAATAAAGTATGACATAAACGCCTAATTCGTTGTAACTGCTTATGAATGAAAATGATTTTTTATGTGGGAATTGAATGAATATTTTTAACGCCTTAAATTAGTCTACCGGGTCATATAACCACTAAACTTTGTTTGTAGTATCAGTTTGTTTAAATTGATTTGTATACCATAAGAGACGTTCATTTAAATGGGATTTTTTTTGTTGAAAACAAAAAAAAGTAGAAATGATTTTTCCAATTTGAATAAGAAAATGCTAAAAACGGTCACTTACATTCTAAATTCTTGTAGATTTGTCCAACGCATACATGATCCAGTGATCCGCCAAGCATGGATGCAAGCAAATCTTCGATGAATTCCCGTACGCGAACTCTTTGTTGCAATGGAATTGGTGATGATTCGTCTACACATATGGTGGTTAATATTCAAAGATAGAACAACAAATGACAAAAAAAGGAAACATTGATTGGAATTGACCAAAATAGTGAATGTTCGGTTTGGTGTATGTCCGAAAAAGAGAAGAAAAAAAATTGAAATCAAAATGGTTTGTGCTTAGCACATCAAAAATTACCGTTTAGCTCCAACATAACATCATCATCATTCGATTTCGGGTTTGTATCGTGTATGGGTTCTGTTTTTGTGACACGTTCAACAGCAGATGCTTTGTCATCAAATCTACGGTTCAGTTGTTTGAAAATCCACTCATATGCTGGTACATACACAACGGAATCAAAATGATGGCAATTGGTGCATTCCCAGTGGTTATGCTTTGCCAGCCAAATACCACATTGTGGACTCTTACATATTTGCGACTGGCAAAGATGGCACGATGCAAACTTATCAATTTCCGATTCGGAGTCGGATTCGTAGTCGTTGTTGCTTTTGGTGGCCGCCGCAACAATATCCAATGGAATTTGGCATATAGAGCAATAATCGAATGGATTTCTGTCTAACGAAGGCTCAATGTTGTTTTCGTTTGAATGTGGTTCTATGTCAGCGGTAGTGGCGGTACTGCTGCTGCTGCTGTTTTCAGATGGTTTTTTCAAAGCAATCCTCCGTTTATCGGTGATCTTCTTGCTGAAACAAGAAAAACAGGCATGTTTATCCATAAGGAAACCATTTCAGTTTTGTACAAATGCCATACATAATTAGCGTCCGCTAATTTTGTACTCGGCGATTTTTTGCAATAGTTTTTTTTTTAGATTTCAAAAACGCCAAATTATGAAGCTAAATTTAATTTGTGTGTATATCAATGGCGGAAACGAATGCTTCATTCCGATATAAATGTGACATTTTGTGGTAAATCAGCGGTTTTCGTTCAATTCAATGTCAGTTAATGTTAACGCCGATGTTCATAACAAACGATAATCCCTCTGGCCGATATATACAGACACAAACATCAAATGCATTGTGCCACTAGTCATGGGCATTCATAAGGGAATTCCATACACATCATTATTGCGTCTGTCTCTGGTCTGGTATGACTGACGCATTTTTTTCTTCTAATTTATGAAAATCGAAAGCATTTAAGTTACGTTGAGATTCAACATAAACTGATGAATGCACAGTTAACTGACGCATTCAATGCGATGCATATGGATTAATTTGATGGGTTTCACCACAAATTCTGGACAGTGATACACCGCATATTTGCATTAGTGTCACTTGAACTTGACTCTGTATCAATCATTTTGGGCTGTCTTTGGAGATCACACCAAACGGAAGTAAATGTTGGGTAAACTAACGTTGCGATCTAAGTGTGGAAGAGTATTTGATTCAAATAAATATTCCAATGACAACAAATGGATTGAAGAAGACCATGGTTAAAACTGGTTGTCAAATTGCTCTATTCGATTTCCGAGTGATACAAGTTTAACTTTTTATTCACCTTACCAACACACTCACACGCATGATGCTGATTGAGCGGTCCGATTTTTGCGTCGTGAATAAAAACCCATTTGAATCGCATGTAACTTTGATGGGTAATCTTTGGAATATGTGTCATTCGAAAGAATTCACTTTTACTTTCACTTGGCCAAAACGAGTAGCGATTTTGCGTTGGTGAACGAACCGAATTTTGCACAGATACATCGAAAGCCCAAAATTTAAAATTCAAAAAAAGAAACGCGAATTTTCCGTAACTTATTCGGCCATAACCCGTCAATAAATCTATTCTTCTTTGGAATCAACATCTACAAACGCGTATCTCAACACTATTCGAAAACATCACGGTTGTGGCTCCATCAATCTGATAATCGTGACAAAAGAAACGGCGTATCAAAAAGCATTAACGAACAAAGTAAAAACAATGAAAACGACGACGAAAGCAAAAGCTCATCCAAAAAATTTGGAAATTAACTTAGTACATGGGAATTGTCCGGTTTTCATTGGCTACTTGTTTCCTATTTGCGCATAACATGCAAATCATCTTCGATGACGTCGACACATGTATGTCGTTGGGAATTTCAATTGAGGATTTTACATTTGGAACACAATTCGAATGAATCATCGTGAATTTTTAGTTCACTTCTGTCCGTGAATTGAATTGTTGGCATGAATTTAATTCTTTTTTTTTTCCTACTTGCAAACCATATTCGAAAGATTTTGAGTAAATAACTTAGAACTGAGCTATTTGAAGCCATCATCAGCCGGATTATAATTTTTCTTTCGGCTTCTTCCATGTGATTCGTACGTAAAAACATCAAAAAACAAATAATCCCCTCTTTGAACCATTATTTTTATGTCCAATTTCAATGAAATATTTGCAAACGAACAAACAGTGCTGGATTTTTTTCCTTCTGTTGATGGCTTTTGAACACAAAATAAATGTGACATTTATAATCGCTCAATATTCCAAAAACCACATACAACGGTCACAATTAAAATAGTAACTGTGTTTTTTTTCTTCAACGTGAGCATTTTATTATCGGTCGATATATGAAAATGTGTCGATTTAAATGTGCATAATCAGAATAGTACCTACACACTCGTTTGTATATTCAAATGTTATTGAATTTATATAATTAGGTTACTTTATAGCTTACCAACTGCCACGTGATGATGGCACGTACACGCACACACACAAAAAGGTCGACTAATTACGTTCGCAACAAATGTGTAGCGCACATTAAATTCCACATACAATGTAATGAACTAATTAATGAGTTGACATGAATTGTCAGTATCAATCGATTTTGTCGTTTTATAATAAAAACAATTTATCAACAATTTATTTTATTTGATATTATGGAATCGATTGAATGGAAACATACACATTTTAGTCATGAAATTCAATACGGCATGAAGTTCATACTTTTGGCAGACAGTGTGTTGTCAAGTTTCGGCTCTGATTTTGATGCTAAAAAGCAAGTAAAACGCATTCGAAATGATCATAAAATGACTGGCAAGAAGACGATTTTTCCATTGTAAACACAACAAAGGTGTTTCGTTGTGAAGACGAATCATGATGGGCAAAAGAATATTTGCAACGTTGCTGGTTGACGGACACGTTGATCGTTAATTTTTATCAAGTATTTAAATCACTCACAATGACTAGTCATCGATGTTTACGACCGAATTAAATTGCATTTTAGGCCATTGAACACACAGTCGATTAGTTTTAAATGCTGTGCGAGAGAGAAAGCGAGAGTGAGAGGGAGAGGGAGATAGGCAGAGAGAGAGAGAAAGAGAGAGAGACTTTGTCCAACCAAAGAGTAACTCTTTATAAGTTTCTCTTGCTATTGTGTTGTTGAGTGCATTCTTTTGATGTGCATGTTCTGATGGAATTTCCTGGTGTTCAGTGTATTATTGCCATTGTAGGCATCGAATAGACTTGGCTGCCAGACGCTTGTCTCACGCAACAAACCTTCTTTATTCTCTGCTCGACGCGTTCAAGTGCACGTAGCACTCAAAATTTACAATCGGTTTTTCCTACATCGCATACGCGAAAAAGAAAACACAACAACTGTACGTGTGTGTATTTATTGCACATACACATAAACAGCAACCGTTTAACAAAAGAAGAAAAAAGCCACACCGCTGCTGTTGCATCGCAAATGATTTTCGTTTTCATTTTTAATTAATGTATTAAACCGAAACGAAATGAAACGAAGAAATACTGAGGTGAGTTGATTGCGCTTAGTGACAACATACACACGCGAACACTGGGTAAATCAGTTGAAAGCCTATAAGTTCGTGTGATCATCGTTGAAGCACGTACAAGCCAATTCGTAATTCAAATTGCAATAATTGTGAATTTAAAGCAAAAGAAACGCAAAAATGTTATGTAAACGATTTTATTTCACAACCAGGAAGGAAAATCGACAGCAAAAATAAAAAGCAACACGACACGAAAAATCTTCAGCGCGGTACAAGATCTCACACGCAGTTCGATATATATATCGGGCCGAGTGTGTTGAACACATTTTTTAACATTTGGATATGGTGATTTAAAGTAATGCGATCATATTGTATGCTGTTTTCAAACTTTCCCGCGTGCACCTCATGCATACATTGGGTTCGATTGCAATTTTATAAAATGTAGTTGAATTAACACTGAATTATCTTTAATGGGTCGGACAATGGGTACATTGGACCAACACCAATTGTAGTGGAAACCATTTGAACACAATGCATTAATGAAATAAACTACGATGTCAAATAGGCATTGGTGAATTGAATAATACACCATTTCCACAGACAATTGATTCAATCATTTCGTTTCGATCATTCTGTTCTGTGCTCTAAAGATTTTTGCTTGCTTTCTCGCGCTTCGGTCACAAAGCTCGAAACAAGATTGTATGCACATATGGCAATAAATTGACCGCCGATATTTCTTAAGTGTTTGTTTCGGGTTTTTCCCTCTTCTTCTTTTTTTTCTCTGCTCTCTGTCATGTGTGTGGTGTGTAGTTTTTTTTTTCTTCTCTTCATTCGCTTGTTTCGTTCACTATTTTTACTCTCTCTCCCCATCACTTTCGGTGCGTTGTGCCGACGTCGTTGTGTCGATTTTTGAGCTTTTCTGTCTCTTTCGTTGTGTGTGAATCACACATCGATTCGCTTGTTGTACAGTGTGTATTCTTTATTTTATTTTTTATTCATTTGATATTCTCTCTCTCTCTCTCTCTCTCTCTCTCTTCCTCTTCCATCTATGTATACGCACATATGGACAGGGCATGTAGACGATAATTTAGATTTAGTCACATCGCTGATATGATTGCAAATGGTCGTGAAGTGAGAGAGTTCGAGTGTCGTACACGTACGATTTTTATGCGATTTTTTCAAGTTGTTGCTCGCTGTTGTTGATGTAACTTTTTTGTTATTTGCTATTTGCTGCCGCTGCTGCTTGCTGCTGTTGTGTATAATTTGATTTTTTTCCCCTGATTGTTTAACATCGGTGTGTGTGTTTTTTGTTGTTGTTGTTTGCTATTGCCGTGTGTATCGCGAACGCGTTTGCTAAAAACATCATCATTGAGTCGTTTGATTTCATTCAACTGAAACCGAATGAAGGCATTTCTTCGTTTTTTTCTGCGTGCGTCTCACTCGATTTTGGTGAATCGTCTTAATCAGTTGAATTTTGCCGCTGTCATCTAGTACACACCAACAAAAAACAACACACAATCACAACCAATTGCAACGGAAATTTCTTTAACCACTTTGATCTTTGACAACAGTATCAAGATCATTCGCATTGTTTATGTTCATATGAACCGGGTCGAGAATCAAAAGAGTGCAATGAACCATTCAAGTTTGAATAGCAATAAAAAGTGAAGTTTTTCTCTCTGTCTGAAATAGAAAATAAATTGGATAAACATCTGTGACGTACACTGTGAACAACATTGTGGAATTTTCGCACTCATATTGACGATCACAACGAAAGCGTGAACTGATCCTTCGAAGCGAAAAAAAAAAGTTCTGTATTTTGGTTGACAAATATAAAAAAAATTGACACAACCGAAAGAAACATCTAAGAAAAGCATCCGTAATACAGAAGAGTGAACGAAAAACGACAAAAAGTGTGCAAAAATTGCAAAAAGTAAGAAAAAGTATAAAAACGGAAGCGTCGAAGGAAAAAAAAACGATATTTTTCAAAGGTCGAAACATAAAAAATGTGCTGAACATCTATAAAATTATGCAACTCGGAAACCGAAAACCGCTAAACTGCAATGACAAATGATGAACTTTAACAACAACAAAAAAAACATCAGTGCAAACGAAACGAAAAACAGAAACAACACCGGAATTTGAAAATACCTAACACTGAAACGATTCTAATAACACATTTGACGGAACCTTGGTGCAAGAAGATTAGCTCTTCAAATAAATGGTCCATTGACAGTTGAATGTGATAGCATCGTTATAGAGCGCAAAATAACAAAAAAAAAACTCATAGATACACGAAGCGGTTACGAAAGAACCGTATCATAAATAGATAATTAGTGAGAGAGTTTGGCATTTGTGAAACAAACAACATTGCCGCAACGACAACAGCAAAAAAAATGGCACATTTTTTATTTCGTTTTATCGGGCCAGTACAGTCGTTGGTGAGTGTGGTTGAACCGAAAATTAGTGATATGGCCGCAAATCGCCACAACAACAACATATTCCACCATCATCAGCAGAACAGCAATTTTATTTTAACCTACTCACAATATACCAATTTAGCCATTTGCATATTTTTATTCTTCATATTGGCGATTGAAGTGATTTTTGTGAAAATTGTCACCGCCATCAATATGGGCGAAACGACAAACATCGAACACGACATGGATCTATTAAACAACAATTCCATCGTGGGAAATAATTTCAATTATATCAATAATAATTTAAACAATGGTATTCATAATGTGGCGTATCCAATGCATCAGCGACAATAGCAATAAATGCCAGCAGATATCAGATGGTTCACTCATTTCAATCCATCCGATGCCAATACTTAGTGATACATTTTATAGAATTTTAATAGAAAATCAAGAACGAAAACGAACGAACATGTAAATTGAATCATTTCGCAATGACGTTAGCCGGATCGCCTAGGCTAGGGATCATCGAATGGTTCAACACTGTCGATAAGACGAGAGTGACGAGCAGGTTTTTCGATCAGTCAATTATTTCTTTTGTGTTTTCTGTTAATTTTCTGTCAGCTCATTGTTGTAAATAACATTGAAGAGGAGAAGATGTTATAGCATTGATTCATACATGACATTGTAACGACTCACATTGTAAACGAAAATATAGCATTTTCAACGTTGTTTACACAATGTAGTTTTTTTTTTTTTATCTCGTTGACAACGACGAAATAAATTTCAATTCGATCGTCTAGCTTGCAGATCGTCAAAGGTGAACTTAATCATTCCATTAAGTTCACCATATTGATGTGGAAAGTGAACTTTAAACTGCCAAAATGTATTGTAATTTAGATGAAAAAGCCACACATTGCGTTTTTAGTCAGAACATTTGCAAAATAGCCAATTCAAACCTGTTGAATTATTGAAATTGTGCATTCATTTGATTGAATTTTGCCGTTTTTTTTTTCGATTTTAAATGCAAAATATGCTCATCATGTCATATGCAAAAGACAAAATGCCACCAGCAAAAGCTGCAAATTATGATGAAATTCCATCAAATGAATGAACGATGCTGCAAGATAGCCACCCCAGAGATTTTAAGATCATTTGATCGTCGAGTTTTAGATATTGCATTTATTGTATAGTCATTTTTATACGTGCAATCTAGAACCCAATTAAAGATGATACACGTATATCGAATTGAATATGTATAAGTATAAAATAAAATTTATAGATAAATACACATACGACGGCGGATTATGTGTGCGATTCAATGAATTCCAAACAAACAAACTGAAAAATAAAGAGGAATTTGGTTGGTCATGCAAACAGTCAATGCATATTGACAATTAAACAGTTGATGAGGTCGCAACGCACATGTTGCATGCTACTTGCATCTCAATTATTGATTTGTAGCACTCGTTAACTCGTCATTAGTATAATTCCTCCGTCTGCTTTGTTTCTCGTCTTCAAATTATCCCTTTGTTTTATAAATATACATATCTACACATTTTGAATCAGATTACCGTAAACTCGAGTCATTTTCTCTAGCAAATAAGAACACTAATTAATCATGTGAATAAATTATTATTGAAAATACACTGTTACACAACACACGCACACAAACATAATTAGGCACACACACACACACACAGAGAGAGAGAGACTAAGTTGCCTTCGTGAATGAAAATAGATTTTTTTAAGACCTACAATTTTGATATAGCATTTTTAAGGTGAAATACAATATATAGATTGGAACTGATTCAAAACAAAAGACATATTCAAGTTTAAGTCATTTGAATAAAACGAGAAATGCCGAGAATATTTCGATAAAAAATTATATTCGTTGAATTTGTTTTCTTTTTCGCCTTGCAATGACGTCATTTCAAACTGTTTTTTTTTTTTTATAAAAATGAAATAATAATACGCAGACACTATGCCGTCTAATTGAATTTACGATGAATATTTCAACCGGAAGAAGAAAAAAAACAATCGTCTGTCTCGTAAGAAATCGTGATTTAAATTCTTTATTTCCCTTCATTCTTCTTCCTAATGTATTCCGTTTCGCTTGAATTTTGATTTGAGTTATCTTTAGCTGCCACTTAGTTTCGAAATTCGCGTTTCGATTAAATGAGTAAACTAATGCATGTCATTATGGTAAGTCTTCGTTAGTCTAGTGTAAGAAAAGATACAGATTATGTGCGTCGTTCAGTTTTTTTAGGCTTTAAGAGGTGTTATTCAGTTCCGAATTTCATTTAATTTGAAGGAGAAAATTCCATTGAGAGCAAAAAAAAAAAAAACTGATCCTGTTGTTGGGCAAACTTCTTGTTTTTGCACAACAACAAGCCGATTATAGACCAATATATATTTAATGTGAGGCAGCCTCACATTATTTGCCTCAGAGACAATGATTTCAACGATGAATGAGAATTTTTGGAAAGAATTTCATTGATGATGCGTAAATGTAAACATAACATGGACCACAAATCGATTATTATTTCCAACAATATCGTTTTTGTTCGTGATTTTTTGCCCGAAATCCTATCCCAGGATTTCGGGCTTATAGAAATTGATTTAAATAATAGATGGAAATAGATTTTTATGAATGGAAAAAAATAAAGCGAAAAAGTGTCAATATGAGAATAACACTCGTGCAAAAAAAAGTTCAGTGTAAAGTATTTCGAAGACTATCGCTAAGGAGTGTCTTAGTTCTTTAACGTTTCCATGCGCGATTCTTTGTATCAATATTTTGATAGTTGAGCAACGCTATTTTCTCTCTTTTTTTCTACTAAACCCAAGTATTTGGTTAATAAACAAATGTCGACACCAATTCAATGAAGGAAAATGTGAAAAATTGTGCCAATGAATCATCATTATCTGACGATATATTAAATGTGCATTCTGAAATACGAAAGAAGAAAGATGAAATAGAAATTGTAACTGACCTATGCATGACAACGTCAAAAATGTATGCCACCATAATTGTGTGAACATCCAAAAAAATTAAACAAGCTCCAAAAAAATAAATGGAATGTTTCCGTGTAAATTTGCGAATCGGTGAAATTTTACAAGCGATTTGGTTTCAAATTCGCAACGAAAGAGTCGGGAAAAAAATGGAAGCGAGTCGATCTCCGTGGAATAGAAAATTATTTATTTTTTTGATGGTTGATTACCTTATTAACACCTCATCACCTCATCTATAATGTTTACATGTTGAATGGGCCAATGACAAATTTATTTTTGTTTGTTCAACACAAAAGCATAGTTGAATACGATTACGATTCCATTCCATTCCGTTGAAATGTGTTAGTCTACACAATTCAATTCGTTACGAATTGTCTTGTTGAAGTGGATAAGTAGTGGAGTAGCAAAACGATGCGCAGTCTATTTATTGCCGATTAATCTTGCCATTGGAGAGAAAGGATTATTTATTTACCGATGGCTTAGGACGCAATTCAAGGAATTTCTTTTGTTAAGTCTTTGGTTCAATCAACATACACACACGCACCTCCATTCAGTCGTCCATTCATTTTTGTTTACCTTTATTATTATTGAACATAAAACTTATCCTT
The DNA here is from genome assembly GCF_009176505.1 of Sitodiplosis mosellana. Lineage (NCBI taxonomy): Eukaryota > Metazoa > Arthropoda > Insecta > Diptera > Cecidomyiidae > Sitodiplosis > Sitodiplosis mosellana. The sequence goes on along the minus strand of NW_022601432.1, from coordinate 3,098,157 downwards.
GACGGAGTATTGATACAATAAAAGAGAACTTAGAACCAGAAACAGTGTGAACATTTCAATAAGTGTGACGTGAATGCAACGGAAATGGAATCAAAACCAATTATCATTTTGACAATTTATTTAAATTGATTGTCAAACAAATATCTCACATCATAATCAAAATATCATTTGAAATCAAATTCATTTGTTGAATTGGACGGAACATTCACGGATCAAGGTGTTGCTTAAAAATCAGGAGGTGATAATTCGGTTGTCGTGTTCATATATGAATTCAATCCAAGAAGTTATACCTTGCGTGTGTATTAAAGAAACCGAGTTGCTATTGATTCAGTCAAGCTTTGATTCTTTCGAGACTCGGAAACTTCAACAATCCTCAAGAAGAAGAAGGAGAAGGAAGAGGAGAAAAAAAACACTTTCGCAAGATTGTAGAAAACAATTTGCAAAATTATTCCGGCCAATCAATTTTTTTCCCCGAATAACTCAATTTGCATGTGCGAACATGGTATCGAACCGATATTTTGTTGTTGTATTTCATTTTTCATGTGCTGTTCTTATTGAATCTGAAGTTTATCAATATTGAATCAACCTACGGATGAAATTGCCGTCCGTATCTTACGATGAGAAGTCATGGTTCATTATTTTTTTTCTTCGCCAATCTTAGACCTTTAGATGCTATGAAATATTGAAAAAAAATTGTTTTTTCGATTTCATTACTGTTAAACAGAGATATTTCTCTGGGAGCAACGTCCAAAGATAATGGATTTTGTATTCTCGATTGATACCGTTTTACAAGAATCATCAAAGAAAAAAAAAGAGGCACGATTAAGTCAATTTGTATGCGGATATACGCGTGTATCATTTAGGCTAGATAAAACGATGACAACCAGGTAGACGAGGCTCAAGAATATCGTATGACATACAAAGCGAGCCGCGTACGAAAACATGAAACAAAGTGTGTATGCGTGTGTGTTTGAATGCGAATGTATTGTGAAGGTCAACCGAAATCGGTGCACATTGCTGAATTTGGGCATTTAAATGGTTTTTTCTGTTTTAATGGCACCTCCGATTCAGATTGCATATTCCTATACCAATGCAAATGAGCATGGATTTGTTGTTGTGCACACACGCGTGCCCATATCATTCACCAAATCCCATTGAATAACATCAAACAATCCACTTGTTTCCAAGCCGTCGACGATGAAAAAGAGAGAGAAAGAGAGAGAAAGAGAGAGAGAGAGAGAGAAAATTGCCTAAATATTTCATTGACAATCGAAAATCGCGCGCTCGCATTCACACACATGAAAACATGTTTTTTTTCTTCCACATATTGCTGCTCAGGGATGATTATCGACGAAAGGCAGTTGAATATGTTAATTGATTCAAACTTGATGAATGAACCAATCTTGAAAAGAGAAATCGACCGAATGCGAACATAATAAGAGAATGGTTTCGGATTAGCCCAGAGCACACAGCCGTTATGTTATAATCACACACACACACACACACGCTCAGATAGAGAAATAAGTTAAACGCACGATGGCAGAAAAGTAATCAAAATTCTGGCCGCCGATGCGTGATGCATGCATAATTAATCGATAGTATACAGCAGAAGATTTTTCTTTGAAGAAAAAGAAGAAAAGTGTCATTGGCGGCTTAATCAGACATAAGCATCTTCAACATGCATGGGTTATGTATCTTTGTGATGACACTTCTTTCTTTTCTTTCGGATGTTCGCATAGCGCGGGAAAAAAAGAAAGATAGAGAGAGAGAGAGAGAAACAAGTATTTCTGGTTTGGTGTTGAACATTTTGCAATCAAATGTTTTTTTTTTTTTTTTCAAAAAACTGTCAAAGAATTTTTCGTCGAGAAAATATCGAAATTTTTATTAGGGACTGTGCTCAGTCTATTGCGTAACACCCATTACTTTATATGCGTTAACAAATACCTCAGCCTAAACCAAATATTTAACATCATCGTTCAATACATGAACATGGTGAATGGTAATGGAAAGTGAAAGCAATTTATGACGTTTAGCACATGATTTACATGCATCAAATTGAAACTGAAGTTGGGACTGAAGCAGGTAACCAAAGGTAATCAACAAAAAAATATCGATGACAATACATTGACTGACAAACAGTCGATCCAAAGTTATTTTCTAACATTTGTTTTTAGTCAGACAACTTTTGAAACCCACTGCCAAATTTTGCGTTTGATTTGGCTTTTTCCCCTTTTTGATCGACAATGAATGATTCGATGATCAGATTCATCTTCTTTTTCACATGTAAGTAGAAACCGAAAACAAATTGTAAGTATGTATTACGTAATCAATTTACTGTTTAGAATATATGGGCAAATGAGCAAATAGTCGAAGAAAAAAACCCAATTCGGAATAAATCATAGTTTATTCATCAAAATAGGGAAGACAATCTCTTTAAGATGCTCATTTTTTTTGTCCATTTCTACTTTTGTTTAGCACTTAATTTCAATTTCATTCGCAAATGATCTAAACGTGTCGGCTTTTTGCGCGGTAGGCGGATTTTTGATCATGTTTTCAAGTGTCAACTCGGCATTCTTGAAAAACTATGGCCATTCTTGAAAAGAAAAACACACTGATCAACGACTCTACGTTGCGCGGTAAATTTGGATGGCATCCACCAACGCAGTTCTACACAAAACGATATACATTAATGTTGACGAGATGCTGATACTAATGAGAAATCTCCGTTTTTAATAACCATTCCTTATTTTACCATACGAAATGATATTTTTGGGGGAATGAATGTTGTGTTGCCTCCAATGATGAAATAACACAAATTTGGTTTGATAATCTAAAAATCATCGAAAATTGCTCTTCAAAATCACAACTCTGTCGATCTCTGATCAGTCTTTAGAAAATCGATCCGTTCAAAGTATCGAAAAATCAAGCCACTGAGAGAGTTCACTGTACAATTGTAGAACAATTAAATTCATCTTATTGTTTTCAATTACATTCATTTCATTTCCGTCGATAAATTAACGAGAAAACATAAATAATTGAAATAATTACATATCGATCTTGACACTGACAACAAAAATGCCACTTTTTTCATAATTAAAATCTGAATTAAAATAATAAAAAGATGTAAAAATTTATTATTCAAAATTAGAACAAAAGTCAGCTCATATACGTGTATTCATGTGCTGCTAGAATGTTGAAAAGAGCATTAAATACTTGCCATCAGCCATGCATGACATTTGTTTGTAGGGTCTTTTCGTTGACTTCATTCAGTGCCGGTCGGCGAACATACATATACATAACATACACACGTGAACTCTATTTATAGTGGCGTTGTGTTGTTACTTTAACACTGAATTTAATTCTATATGAATTTCCAAAACGTGAACAACAAATAATTGCTCTCGTAAACAACAGAAAACTACAGGAAAAAGGCAACGAATTGAAAACGAAACAAAACACAAGCACACACACACACACAGAGAGAGAGAGAGAGGGGGAGTTGTGATGTTATTCACATGAAATCGCACGCACTCAGTCGAAATTCCGAAACAAATTCGAGGATTGACCTAGCTGGTAGACATTGAGTGAAGTGGCAACATCAAAATTATTCATACATATTCGTTAATTCATTTGAATTGACTGAACCGACCCGAAGTTTTTGTTGTTGCTGTTGTTGTTCGTTGCGCTTTTTGATTTTTCTGTTTTCATTATATTTTAGCACCTGTCACATGCGGAGGTGAGAGTGAGACGGAATGGGAGCACAACTCAAAGCCAAATAGAAAAAATTGTGAATACGTTCAAATTTTTTTCTTCTGCAAAATGACAGTCCGAGTCATCACTGCTGTGAATCTTGTTTTTTTTTGCTTGAACTATGTGTTTGTATTCGTTTGATAATAATCGTAAACAGCACCCAAAAGCTATTTGTGAACTATGTTTGGAAATGCGTGTATTTGGGTTCTGTTTGGCAACCCAGGTATATTTGATTGCTTTGCATAATTTAAATACTTATCAGGTATATTCATTTGTTCTTAATTTGTATTAAAACTGTTACGAACGGCTGTTTGCATTTAATGTTTTTTTCATTCAACTTTTTTAATAAGCCTCAATCAAATGACATACATTTTAATCGCGCTACTAAGAATAACTATACGGTGCTTCTGCTACTCGTGTTTTCTCCTACGCTTGATTGATTAATCGAATCGTATCCGTTCAATGGAGAAAAAAAAACGAATGCAGACGTCTTCTAAATTGCATCAGCTTCACCGTTGGCTTACTTTAATGACCAGACTTTTACTTTGGCTTACTTTAATGGCTCACTTCATCAAAGAACGAAACGAAGAAAAAAAAAATCAACGTGAACGGTCAAGGTTGTGACCAAAGAGAACAGGCAACCGAAAAAAACGATTTGAGCGAATAGTGTCGATAAAATCTCAAAAAAAGAGTAAAAGATTTACTCACAATTTCAGATGGACAACGAAGCAAAATGAATGTCGTCGTCCCTTAAACTGGTACATGAACGAAACAATGTTTCAGTTGTACACACACATATACACACTATTTCCTATTTGCTTTCAACCGTGTGTACGTGATTCACTTAATAAAAAAAACATTCGATTTGCAATTTATTGGTCAATGTTTATTTTTTGACGTTGATGCACAACCAATCAAATATCAAGCCCATCGACGCACGAATTATTTATTATTTTCACAATTGATCGGTTGATTTTAAATTATAAATTATTCAGAGACATCGGTTCTGTGATCAATAACAAAAAGAACACGGCAATTTTTCACTTATCACGAGTATGATGCACTGCACTCGGTTAAATAAAATAATTCGATTTAATGACAGGATGATGAATGATAGTATATGATGTCACTTAAAATATCAATCAAAATTTTGTTCACCTTCAACTCAACGAGAGAGTCAACATGGAACAGAAGGAAAAAAAAGAGTTTTGCAACAATGGGAGATCTTTTTCTCCTCTTTCCTCTTTTTCGTTTTTTTTTCTCTTTTTTTTTTGCACAGAAATTAAGTCTCCAAATGAACGTTGAAAGAAAATAAAAAAAAAAAAACGTCACAAAACCCAGCAAAATTTTACAAATCAAATGAAAATTCAATCGCACACAAAAGAGAGAAGAAAGCTACGAAAAAATAAAACCGTTTACTGAACCGACAGCCGCCCGAGTAGCGCTAGTACATTGGAAAATTTAGAAAAAGACTGATCGCAAGTTGACTGCAAAACAATGGTAACAGTTGCCGTTGTGGAGGAGAAGAGAAAAAAAAACAACAAACGAGACGAACTTTGTTGATTATTGGTGCACGTTGAATAAAAATACATGAAGCATTCATTACATGGGTTGGTGTTGCCCTTTTTTCCGTTGATGTTATATTGCTTTCATGTGTTCTTCTTGCTCAGTTTTCACAATGTGTGCGCTCATTTTTCTATCTTTTACATTCCTGAACGGCAATCCGACTATAAACCAAATGAGATTCATGCGAGTGTTTTTGTGTGTGTCTATTGGCCGGAATAGACGAAAAAAAAAAAATTACGAATGTCGCACGGAAATCCATCAGAAATAAAAACATCAACACCGTATGCACACGCATACAACAAAAATAGAATTTCGTGGTGGTGCGCGCTCCGCGTTTCAAACACATGGTGTTTTTTTCGGTTGTTTTATATGCAACTTTATTCTGGAGAACGCGCGCGTACTGAATTTTCGGATGAAGAACAAAAGGGACGGGGCGGAGAACTGTGTACATGAAATGTTTTGGTAAGGCAACCAAATGAATGATCACGTATGTATAGTGTGTACACATGCGATATGTCCAACACACCAACTCAGTGTACTCAGGCCATATACACACACACTCTGTCTCTCTCTCTCTCTCTCTCTCTCTCTCTCTCTCTCTCTCTCTCTCCCTCGCGTTGGCATTGGAAGTTGAACTTCCGTTTTGAATTTTTCACTTGACGGATCACGGCAGCAGCATGAATGTAAGTAACCGACGATCACGCATGGAATAATCATTTACATGAATAATCCAGCAGCAGCAGCAGCAGCGGCAATAGTTCGGGTGATGAGTTCATGTGTATGTATGTGATGTCAAACCATCACGATTAAACGTTTTTTTCTCTCTTTTTTCCTCGTTGCTATATGTAATGTACAGACATAATATGCATTAAAACCAGAGGAGAGAGAATATATGCAACTTAAACTGTATTGACGAGTGCCAAAGCCATCCAAAGTGAACACAAACTAAAGAGGAACGGACAAAATGCATATGTTCACTTTTTTTTTTTTAAATAGAGGTATAGATATGCCTTTTGAATATATGATCTATGCCGATGAATGTCTATATGATTCATTCCGATGTAGTCGCAATTGAATATTCATTATCGCATTAGAATAGCGTTGTTGTCCGTTTGAAAATCAACACTCCACAAACATTCCATACGCTACAGCAAATCAGCCTACAAAGTCAGTAGAGTTAGGAAAAAAATGAGAAAAGAAATAATCTGCCACAATTTATACATCATTATCATCATCGTCAATGTTCCATAGATTTCAAATCCAGGTGAAAAGATTTTGCAGCCATACACACACACACACAGAGAGAGAGAGAGAGAAAGGGAGAGGGAAGAGAATCTCGACCAATTCTTGCAAAACAATCGAAACAATTACCAATGGCCAACTCATTTTTTTCTCTCTGTAACCTGCTTATTTTTCCGTTCTATTTTATAATTAACCAATAAATCAAATCAAGTGCAATTTATTAAATTTTCTCTCCATTTCGTGGTGGATAGATGCACGGCATTCAACGAAAGCAACGTTGTAAGACTGACATGAAATTGGCACTTTGCTTTTTTTTATTATTAATTCACATGCAATCGTCTTCAGAATTGGACATTTTTCGGGGAAGAAATTTTTTTTGCGCCGACAGTCTAGCGGATCGAATTGAAAGGAAAGAGAGAAAATCATAAGCTGGATCGATTGGCTTAGACTTTGTCCAATGCATCTCGTTGTAACACAATCAGGTCAACCTTAGCAAAAAGCAAAAATATTTATGAGCTTTAGAAGTGGGTAATTAGATGATGGTAAACTCGACACATACGAAAAATGTATTTCCATTTTACGAATTTATAAATATGCAAGTGGATGTTTGCATTTTGTAGCAGTGCATCGATTTTTCGGCTAAATTTAGCCCGGGTCAATGGAAAATCAAAGTGTTATTTTTGTGAACCTGTTATGCGATGACGCTTGAATTTCGACGCCGTGTGATGTCGTCTGCACTCTTTGCTATTCCCGTGAACTGGCGTGAGCCATACCGTATGGCTTATCAACCGCAAACTTTTGTGTTGTAATTACCTCATCGACGTTGATAAATGTCTTTTTTTTCTCACACACACACAAGATTCCGGCTGTTTTCGATGCACGTAAGTTGTTCTGATGCAAGTAGGTATAGCTTTGATGCAAGGTAAATGAAGTAAGCGGAACAAAAATGCTAATTGATGTTGAAAAATGGAGCGGAGAACGATTTTCAGGCGTATTTATCCATTTGGTAACGTATGTAGTGAACAAATCCAAAGTAATTTTGACGGTAGAAATAACAATTGATGATGCAAAAGCGTCTTTGATGCTGTTGCGCGGTATCATCTAATTAAATGTTATTCAAGTGCATTTTGAATTAGATATTTCATAGCGCATTTGGAGTTTTCGACAAGCGGGCAAGAACACCAGACAGGGAAATGAAAATGAAAACACTGTAATCTTGTAGAGTGTTTGTTGTTTATATGCACTGTCGAATTCAAAATGTAATCACTGACAAAGAACAACGTTCAAATCGTTTCGGTTTGTTTATCTATTTTTGTTTGATTATGATGCAAGCGTCACACTCCATTGCAATGAAATGTAACTGTGAATGTTTGCACTTACCTGATATACTGAAAGCCTTTGGTGGCGATATAAATTGATGCAATTGTGCCAATTAATACACCGAAATTCCGACCAAACAGCGATCGGTAACAGACTTCCGAGACATCTTTCATTTTGCCGTGCACTTATATCACACCACCTATTGTTTTTTGAACGTTTCCAATCTTGATTGTTTTCTTCTTGAGTTCCTTTTGTGAAAAGCCGCTCCTGTTATTCAATCGTTTTTGATTTTTCACTCACACTCAATTGTCGCAAAACGATGCACTAAAGTGATTTCCGAAAACAAAAACAACATGATTTGAGCAATATGAATTGTTGGCCGTCTATTGTTCGTTGCAGTCATTGCTGCAATCCCAAAACGAACTGAATGGCCGTATGGTATGAATGGAGTTTTCTATGGATAACATCCAATCAAAGGTTTCAAAATATCGATTTCGAATGATACATTTTTCACTGTCGACCCCAACAACAGCGAGCGAGCGCGCGCCTCTCGCACCCGCGCAAAATGATATATTCGCCAATATTTGTTACCTCAGATTTAGCACGCAACGCGGCGTAACACAAACAAATTTCCAAATCAAATACAATGCTTGGGTTTGGGCCGCTTAAATTGAAAGCGCGCCTACCGTTTCGTAATTGATGATCAACCGAAGCGGAGTCATTTATCAACGATAACAAAGCTGCAATTCATTTGGTGATCAATAATTTTCCCCAGTTTTTTCGTTCGCTCGTGCTTCTTCTTTTTTTTTCTTCTGAGAATCGTGTGTCCATTCGAGCCGATAGCATAGACGTATAATCTTTTTTTCAGTGTGTTTCTTTCATTCACTTATAAAACGCAGCGCAGTGAAATGGAATGACTTGTACATGGAAAGCAATTAATATTTTCAGTTTCAATGTCTCGCCAATAAGTCATCTAATTACCAACGCGCGCCTTCAACAAAAAAGAGATATCAGGCATGCGAGAAAGAAAAACCGACAAATTGAAGCAAAACAACAAAAATTGGTTGCAAATGAAAACAAATGGTTGATTTTTGCTTGCAAACAAAAGCCAATTAATTGCTCCAATTCAATTTTTCCTTCGAGAAAAAAAAGAATGAAGAGATATCACCCAGAGCGGTCAACGAGCGCTCGTTCGTTCGTTCGTATGCGAACATGTTCGTTTGTTCGTTCGTTCGTTCGTAGAATTTACGAACATGTTCGTTCGTTCGTTCGTAGAATCTACGAACATGTTCGTTTGTTCGTTCGTTCGTTCGTAGAATCTACGAACATGTTCGTTTGTTCGTTCGTTCGTTCGTAGAATTTAATTACCCTTATGTACGTACTTAACATACTTGAGTTTAATTACGTGACTTGAGACGTACTTAAACTCCCTTACTTAAGTACTTACTTAGCATACTTGTTAACATACGTACTTAAGCCTCGTATTTAAGCTTAAGTATGTACTTAACATACTTAAGTATGTACTTAACATACTTAA